>NW_024424453.1:56070205-56217782 GCF_017311325.1 Ursus maritimus | reverse complement strand
ATTTTCTTTAGGAAACTTTTCCCAAATTAACAATACCCCAAGCCCAAAATGTTGTATTAGTATTCTAGGTCAGATCCCACTTTAAGAAATACTTAACTGCTTTTTGCATTGGAATTTCATTTCAAAAATTGGGTCAGGCTTGAATTATCACTTTCTTAGAATCATAGACATTGATATATTAATTGGATTGGGTGAAATGGTATCAGTTTGACCAGCTTATAATTTTCTAGTTACATTTGTTATAATTGTTTTTTGTTGTTGTTTTGTTGTCACTTCTGTTGTCCCTCTGCCTCACCTTTAGTCTCTAGCTTAAAAGCTTCAGAAGGCTTTAAGTTTCTTTTACAGTCCCCCAAGTTGCCATGTTGCAAACACTGGATAAATTAGAAGCCATGTGAGAGTGTTTTATAGACTCTGAGGTGCTTATAAATGTAACCTGTTAATATTACCACTGTCATTTTTTCCTAATTAATAAAACGTGTTCCCAGTCCCATTATGTTATATTACTAAAAATCGACTATTTCCAAAGAGGTTAACAACTATGAAAGGGGAAGATTTTGAATGTTGTAAGAAAACTTCTTACATACTTCAGTTAAAAACCCTATGTTCCAACTGAAGGAATAGAAATGCCATGTTTTACACACATACATGTGTGTATATATGTATGTATGAATGTGTGTGTGTGTGTGTGTGTGTGTGAGAGAGAGAGAGAGATACGATATGCCTAATCTGAGCCCGTAGATCACCTCCTCTTGCGGCTGGGGCATAAGGTGGAAGATGAGCTGCAGAATGTAGGGATGTGATTATCCCCGTGCTGCTGCCAGTGGGCCCCAGCTGTAACCATTTCTAGGAGTGCAAGGAAGATTGTAGGGCATCCATTTCAGGTTCATTGTAGCACGTCACAGAGAAACTAATTGGCACCATCTGTGCGAATGACTAAGTCTGTAATGTGGTCACTGGTGCACAAAGAACTCAGGTTGAGGGAGTATTTCACAGCAAAAAGGTGGTGGGATTGGAGCAGAAAGAATACTGTGGGTTGATATTCTTTTATAGTTATCAGTTGTAGAACAGCAACCCCAAGGGGAAAGAGTAGCTCTCTGGTAGGTCAACAATATCCTTCCACTGAGGGTTTAGGAAGGACATATGAACAAGACTATGGGGAGGGCTCATTGCATTGTCTTCTCTTTGCGGTGAGATTTGTCCTATGCATCCAGTCTAAATTTTGGACATTTGAATTTACTGCGGGGTGGTTGCCAGGGATTGGGAATAAGGTGTGTATTTGACTACAAGGGTACAGCACAAGGACATTTTTTGGAATGATGAACTTGTTCTGTATCCTGATTATGATGATGGTTTCACACCTCAGTGCATTTGTAAAAATTCAAAGAGCTTTATGAGTGATTTTTATGCTGCGTAAATTTAAAAATTTAAAAACTTTATTGAAAAACATGTTTTGGAAAATCTTTTGCCTCTGGCTAAGGGTATGTTTGCAAGACGAAAGAAGTGATTTTTTTTATAAAGCTTTTATTCATTTATTTATTTGACAGAGAGAGAGAGAGAGACAGAACAAACGGGGGAGAGAGAGAGAGAGAGAGAGAGAGAACGAGAGAGAGCGAGCACGAGGGGGAGGGAGGGTTAGAGGGAGAAAGAGAAGTGGACTTCCCGCTGAGCAGGAAGCCTGACCTGCGACCTGATCCCAGGACCCTGAGATCATGACCTGAGCCAAACAAAGGCAGATGCTTAACTGACTGAGCCACCTATGTGCCCCAGTGATTTTATTCCCCCCAAACTAATTGAGAATGAAATGACCTAATACCAATTAATCTAATATTTGATTTTGTGTAGCAAGTGGCTTTTTTCAAACTCCAGATAAGATTTTATAGTAGAGGGCACCTGGATAGCTCGGTTGGTTAGTGTCTGCCTTCAGCTCAGGTCATGATCCCAGGGTCCTGAGATGGAGTCCCACATTGGGCTCCTTGCTTAGCAGGGAGTCTGCTTCTCCCTCTGTCCCTCCCCACTGCTCATGATCTCTCTCTCATCCTCTCTCTCTCTCTCAAATAAATAAAATCTTAAAAAAATATTTTATAATAGAATTTTTAGAGATTCTGCTAAAAAGAACATGTTAGGAGGCATAGGCTTCTTTGGTTTTCACTTCTTTAATCTTTCATAATTCCTGTCAACATTAAAGGAGCTGCTCATCCAGAGTGCTGTTTTTCTGATGAGGGGAAATTAATGAGGTGAGCCATAGTTCAGACATTTGAGAATTCACTGGTCATGCTTAAGATCAAAAATGATCCACTGTTTTATATTTTGTTGTTTTCAAAATGTGGGCCATGTACATAAATGCTGATAATTGTATGGAAAGTAACATGCTATTGCTGTTAAGCCTTTCAAAGGCACAAGATATTCCTCATGGGCTTCTAGAATCATCAGCGTGTTCTGATGTGTGTGGACGGGCAGTAGCAGTAACACACTGGGAGCAATTGAGAATTCCAGTGTTCTAATGAGGGAGGGAGTGAGGTTGATGTCCATTAGTGGAGTCATTAAAAACCATAAGCTTGTATTTGGTACTTTTAAGTAAATAATTTCAAACTAAAAGAAACATTTTAAACAATTTGGAACATTACCTTTACTCATGAGACTTTCCTGAGGAATATTTCAACTCTCCTAAGCTGAAAAATTATTTAAGGGTTTAACCTAAGAATATATTTTTTAAATATAAAAGACTAAATAGTATGTAACTGATCCAATTGAAAGTTGATTTATCAGTTGGGTAACGAATACTTGAGTACTTACTTTGTAGTTTTTATGCTTTAAAATAAGGGTCAGTGACCTTTCAAAACTAGGGTGCTAAGCCCTGTTTATTCATTCCTTTAGAAGAAAGAGGTTTATAATCTAAAGTCTTGAGAAGGGTCTTATCTCAAGCCCTGATCAACGGATATGGTTATTAAGTCACATGTTAGCTGAGATGAATGGAATTTGAATTGTCACTAAACCTTGCTGTCAGTGGTGCTCATAGTTGACGAAGCTGCTCTAAGTATGGCTCACACGCTGTGCTTGCTGGTCTGTGAACTGTTTGTAGTGGCTTGCAGAAAGATAAGGTGCTCATGCTAAAATGTAAATCAGCAGGCTGCTGCCATCGCTGCAAATGTCTAGGTTTGGAAAGCAGTGTCGGCTGGACTCTAAGCATGCTTCGTGAGAGATGATGTGCGTTCTGGCGCAAGTCTCTCTCTCTCTCTCCGTGGACTGGTAAATAGTGTTCTGACCTGTGCTGTTGAGGTGAATACTTTATCTTCTCCATTCTAAGAAAGTTGTTGGATTTGCACGTTGGATTTCCTGCTGTTGACCAGTTGTTCCCCTTCTGACTCTAGCTGTGGTGCTTTGTGATCCTGCACCGTGACTCTGTCCACTTCCAGCTGGACCCTGGGACAGTGGATGAGGGGGAGGCCCGTCCTGCAGGAAGCTGCCTCCACCCTTTGTCTCTGCACACTGGGGTGTGTCTAGGCCCACAGATGGTGCCCTGTAGCGACTGTGCTGCTCCTGACCTTCACTGTTGCTTCAGCTGCGTTGCTCTCGTGAGCACGTGCGCAGGTGAACAGTTCTGAGAACAGTAGCGGGTATTCGGTTGGGCGTTTCAGTTAGTGGGAGAAAGAACTGACGACAAGTGTTCCTTCTCAGCCCTTCTTTTTGTTTTACACATGTAACTTTCAATCAAGTTATCGGAGAAGCTGTTCTCTCCCATATACATATACACCTTTTCATAAGGAGAATGGTAACCTGCCTCATTTTCCCTCTGGCTTGGTATCTGATGGTATCATTTGGTACAATTGTATTTTTGTTGTTAGCTGACAGCATGGAAATTACAAAGGTATTTCCTTACAGAAATAATGATCTTCTCTGTGTAAATGTTTTACTCTTTGAATAGTAGTGCATTTACGTGGTTTGAACTTGAAAGGTTCAAAAATGTGATAAAAATCCCTCTACTTCTGTCACCCAGTCAACAAATTCTCTTTCATGGGGGCAGTCAATGTGCTAGGATCCTTACATCTGCTTCCTGGGATAGTTAATGTGCAGATAAACAAATATATATGAGAATAATGATTTAAGGGCAGAATTTAGTGAATTCATTTTACATCTAGTTGTTTAGTACAGATAATGCTGTTGGCAATTTTTAAAAAATTTATGTAAAATTTTTTTGTGTCCTACATGAGATGACCTCATGCTGTTGAGCTTTAGAATTTATGACTTGAGTGGTATTTTACAAGGCAGTTTTGACCTTTTCAGGATAATAGAAGTTCCTTCATTTTGAGTAGGTGATGGGTTGAAAGATAATGAATGAGTTGGCATGCTTGTAATTTTAGGTTTGGATCTGTTTCACCTACAGGTTAGGAAAAACAAAAGCTGCTTATTAATAACAAATATTTTGTCCTGCTTGTCATCAAGGGTAGTACCAAGATTGAGTTGGGGCCAAAGCAAAGGAGCAGTCTATTTGTGTATTTGTCATAATTTTTTAATAAGAGTGAATTTCTTTAAAACTGCTTCTAAGGCCAAAAGCTTGTTTAAGCAGGTAATTGCGCAGCTCTGAGAAGAGAATCCATTGTAGTAGTGTCATTCAATGAAAATGCCCTGGGTTAGGGAGTTTTTGAAGTTGCTTTTTTAAAAAATAAGGTTCATAAAATTTAAATAAATGTGAAATAGATATACTCTTTGACCCTGAAATTCTACTTGAAGTTATTTATCCTCATGAGAGAGAAATTTGGGATGGACTTGTAGTTTTCAGCCCATTTCTCACTCTCATTTACTACTGCATATCTTTCTCCCTAGCCCTCCATATCCCTTGGCTTTCTTCTCCTCGCCACTTCTCATTGCCATCCTCTGAAATGTATCACTGCCTCTTTTCTGCTGACAACCCCTACTTTAGGCTTCTTTCTTGTTTCTCTGACTGCTTCCTTGAGGTCTGGGGCTGTGTCCTGGGCTTGGAGCACCGGAGCTTTACTGAGCCCCTCTTGGCATAGAGACCACAAAGGCAGAGAGAAAAGGGAACATCTGTCTGGCATGGAACGGAACAACTAAATCCCTAATCAGAGAATAATGTCTTTGGAGCAGGGCACGCATTTTATGTGCATTCTTGCTAGGACTGAAAAAGGAACTGAGCCCGCATAAACCTTACTCTATCACTGTGTCTTTGAATGCTTGGGTCGGTGATCCTTGGATGTTTTGGAGGAATTGTTTTGGTTGTTCTGTGTTGTTTTACACTTTCATGGGAAAAAAACATTAAAATAAAGTGAATTAAAATTAATTTTGTTTAGAATGACTATAAAGACATAGCATGAGGGATTTTGCAGGGTGGTGAAACTGTTCAGTACCCTCAGTATGGTGGTGGCCATGCAAATCTATGCATTTGTTGAAATTCATGAAACTACAAAAAAAATGTCAGCTTTACTGTATGATATAAAATAAAATTTATAAACAAAATTACTTGAAGAATTTCATGTATCCCTGCAAATAGCGATACATCTGTGGATGTCATTAATTAAGGAATCACTATTATACTGAATGAACTGTTATATGCCCCATTATAAATATTGGGATTTCCAAGAACCTAGTCAGATTATTTCCCAGTCTACATCAACCTCTCCCACCTCTTACATACCTGCCTGTATTTTCATACTTAGTATAAAATCAGTTC
This sequence comes from Ursus maritimus, assembly GCF_017311325.1. Taxonomy (NCBI): domain Eukaryota; kingdom Metazoa; phylum Chordata; class Mammalia; order Carnivora; family Ursidae; genus Ursus; species Ursus maritimus. The sequence goes on along the minus strand of NW_024424453.1, from coordinate 56,212,096 downwards.
TAAATTGAATGAGGATAACAAGTCAGAGGTAATAGCTGATGGTTTCCTTTATTTTTTCTAAATCCTTAAGAAGAATTTTGAGCCATTTTGTATGGGAAGTTTAAGCAAAGGCAAGACATTTGCAACCATAAAAGCATCAGTTACTATTGCCTCTTTATTTAGAGAGAGGGAATTCTCATCCCTTTGACTGTCAGACCTTTAGTCTCCTCTTTGCATTATTAATATTGCTGTGGAAATTATTGAGACTTTAATCCAGGCTGCCTGTGATTCTGCCCTTCTCCTTGCTGGAAAGATACATTTGATGTCACACGTGGGACTGCCAGATGATTCATAGGGTACTAGTTGAAGACATATCCATGGAGACTCTCAGTGATGAGGATCTCTATTTAGTGGGCAGAACATCACTGGATTTATGACAGTGCTGTCAGCTCTTTGATTATGGTTTTAATTACCACCTAAACCACAGAATTGTGAGATCACATGTTGTGTTCTTATTTCAAGACCTGCTATTAGTATTTTTAAAGCAATTACGAAGCAGAACTATAATATGGTAACAATTTCATACATTAAAATATTAATGCAAGAAAAAAATTCTGCCATAGACATCAGAAAGAAGATAATTTTTAAAGATTTTATTTATTTATTTATTTATTTATTTATTTATTTGAAGGAATGCATGTGTGTGGGTGGGGGGAGGGGCAGAGAGGGAGGGAGACAGACAAGCAGACTCTGCACTGAGTGGAGCCCAATGTGGGCCTCGATCCCACAATCCTGAGATCACAACCCTAGCCGAAATCAAGAGTTGGACGCTTAACCAACTGAGCCACTCATGTGCCCCAAAAAGAAGATATTTTTGTTTGAGCCATAAGAAGAGGCCCTTGTTTTATGTTCATTCTTGTAAAACAATTTGGGAAAACTAGAATAATCTACAAATCTAAGATTAAAGTGAAGTAGATCGTGGTGAATTCTATGGGTAAGGAGTAAGCCAGGATTTGTATTTTTAAAGAAGGTTAAAAATATTTCTCCAAAGTAAAATGGAGTTTGCTTTTAAAATGTATGTCGGTTCTTGAGAATCTGTCATTTTGCTGTGTCTTCTGAATAGTTGAATATTATTTAAACAGCATGTGAATGTAGTCAAAAGTTAGAATACCTGTACTTGTGACCTTAGACTACTTTTTTTGTCTTCTTGCCTGGAGTTTATTAATAGTATTACACATATAGGTTTTACTTTAGAGAATATTCAGATTTTCCTTTTTAGATACATACATGCCATTTAAGTTTGAGGCTTTTTCTGTCACTTGACATAGGATCAGGCCTTTACATGTTCCATGTGTGCTTGAGAAAAAAAATAGGCCCTTTATTATATTCATGTAATGTTATCAGTGTCTGTATCTGTTTCTCTGTAAGCTCCACCATAGTAAGCATATTGTTTAGGTCTCCTAAATTATTGCTTTTTGTCCACTCATCTTGATTTAAGAGTAGTGTTAAAGTCTTCTGCTAAATACTGTGCTCCTATTACAAAGCATCTATTTAGTTTCTGGTTTGTGAATGTAATTGCTATGTTACTTGGTGCATAGAGATTTGTAACTGCTGTATTTTCATTTTGAATTGTGACCTTTAACATTATAAAAATATTTCTTTGTCATTTTTAATGTCTTTTGACCTAAATTTTATTGTCTGATATTAGAATTATATCCCCTCCTTTCTATTTTTCTGTTTTTCTCTAGTATACCATTATTTTTAGCTTCCCTGAATCACTTTCATTGAGGTGTGTCTCTTGTCTATAGCATAGGATTTAGTTTTCTTCTGAAAGACAGTTTGAAATATTTTACTTTTAATTGATATGTTAAGCCCATTTGCATTAATTGAGATGCTGTTGTGTTTGGTCTCAACTTTGTTATGTTATTTTATGTTACATATTCTATGTATTATGTTCTATTTACTGTGTTTTTTCTCTATATGGTGTATACTTTCTTTTTGTGTGGAGGTGTTTAGGAAGGTTTGTTTCGTACCTTTATAGTTATAACTCCTATAATATCCTTAATTCTCTTTCCCTTTACTTAGATTTCTACTATTTGGCTTGTCAGTTTTAAAAAACATCCTTGATTATGTGTTATCTGTTTGACAGTTCATTAATGTACTTTCCTTTCTTCTTTCGCCTCTCATTATTTCAGTTGTATTATTTCTACGTTGTCAAAATATTCAGCATATGCATGTATCCTTTTCAGTCCTAGGAAGCAGTTAAATCTCTCTGGTGCTTGCCATCAGTCACTCTGTCAAAGTTTCTCTGGTTACTCGCCTCTTTTTTTCATGAAACTTGTTCTCTAGTACAGTAGTTCTCCAACAATAATGGGCATGTGAATCATTTGGACCTCTTGGGTAGCGCCTACATTCTCATGCCTTACATACTTCCAGATGATGCCATTGCTGTGCCAATGAACCCTACTTTGAGTAGCAAAAGATTCCTCAAGTAGAGTTTTTAAGTTCTTGAATATTTAAGACTATTCTATAACAGCAATATTTGAAGGACAACTTAGCTGTATACAAATATTTTAGTTCAGTTTTCTTAAAATTTCTTGAAAATGCTACTGCATGTTGTCTTGGTTTACTGCTGTCAAACTTTGATGTCAGTCTGACTTTCCTCTTTTAAGAGTGACTCAGTCATTTTTCTTTGAGGTCCAGGGGTTTATTATTGCTTTTTATGTTAATCTTTAAAATCTAATAATTTTATAGGTGGATGTATGTGTCAAAGTTGCCTGGTCCAGACCACAGATACACAGTAGGCCCTTTCAAATGTAGTTTCAGGTCTTCTTTTATTTCTGGAACATTTTCTTTTTCTTTCTTTTTTTTTTTTTTTTAAGATTTTATTTATTTATTTGACAGAGAGGCAGCAAGAGAGGGAACACAAGCAGGGGGAGTGGGAGAGGGAGAAGCAGGCTTCCCACTGAGCAGGGAGCCCGATGTAGGGCTCGATCCCAGAATGCCGGGATCATGACCTGAGCCGAAGGCAGACACTTAATGACTGAGCCACCCAGGCGCCCCTGGAACATTTTCTTGAATTATATTTTTTAATATTAATTGCATCCTCTTGTTTTGTTTTTCTTCAGGGTCTTCGGTTGTATGTATGTTGGATCTTCTTGATCATTTTATTTCACTTTGACATCTCTATTTTATTTTTGTCATCTTGGCTTTTCAGTCCTTTCTTTCATGTCCCTTATTTTCATTTCCATCTATTCTCCCTTAGCTACTTTGCGGTTTAGTCTTCATTTCTAAGGTGATTTTGTCTTTTTCTTTGATTCTTTGCTGGGTTGTTACTCTCATTTCACGTCTTCCTGTTTGTTGGTTTGTTTGATATTTCTATTCTGAATTTTTAGATTTCTTACTTGGAGGTTTTCTTTCAGATTTGCAAATGCTTAATTTAATTCAGGTTTGAATCTTCAGTTATAACTTTCATCTGGTTTCTGTTTTGTTTTGTTGGTTTTTTGGGGGTTTTTTAATCTTTTTTTTTTATTTTGTTGGTGAGCAAACCCCAAAACTGAAACCCCTTGATTCTCAATGTCTGTTTTATTCTCCTAGTAACTCTGTACAGATGCTATTGCTGTTTTTCTGTTCATTTTGAAATGAATGATTTTCCTGGGCTAGCTTTACTATTTCAAATTGGCAAGGGTAAGATTTACTCAGTGGTTTCCTTAGCTCCATAGTTCACAGTGCTCCCTTCTTCTGGAATGGCAAAAATGCTGTATCTTTTTTTCCCCTTTTTCTTTGACTAAGCATTTTTTTTTTAATTGAGGTACAATTGACATATAACATTATATTAGTTTCAGGTGCATAACATAATTATTTGATGTTGTGTATATTGTGAAATGATCACTACAGTTAGTCTAATTAACATCCAACACCATATAGTTACAAAATTTTTTTTCTCATGATGAGAACTTCTTTTTTTTAATTTTTTTTTATTATATTATGTTAGTCACCATACAGTACATCCCCGGTTTCTGATGTAAAGTTCGATGATTCATTAGTTGCGTATAACTCATGATGAGAACTTTTAAGATTTACTCTGTTAGCAGCTTTCAAATATTCAATACAGTATTAACTATAGTCATGGTGCTGTATGTTACATCCCCATGACTTATTTATTTTATAACTGAAAGTTTGTACCTTTTGATGCTCTCACCCATTTCACAGGGACACTGAAGTTGGTTCCATATCTCAGCTATTGTAAGTAATGCTGGGTACATATGTCTTTTCAAGTTAGTGTTTTCCTTTTCTTCAAATATATACCCAGAAATAGAATTGCTGAATCATATAGTAGTTCTATTTTTAATTTTTTGTGGAACCTCCATACTGTTTTCCATAGTGGCTGCACCAATTAACATTTCCACCAGCAGCACACAAGGTTCCCTTTTCTCCGCATCCTTGCCAACACCTGTCATTTCTTGTCTCTTTAATAGTAGTCATTCGAACTGGTGTGAGGTAACATCTCATTGTGGTTTTGATTTGCCAAAAAATGCCGTTTCTTTAATGAGTACCTTCTTTGTGGTGAGAAGTGTGAGTATTGCTCTGGTTTGTGCAGGACCATAATTTCTACATTTTACTTTCTTCTTTTCCATAATCATCAGCCTCCATGAGATACCTGATCCTTCTGTGTAATTCTTTCCCCCAGAAATGATGCCTTCCTAAGACTACAATCTCTAGTTCTATTCATTTTCAAGCTCTGTCCTTTTGATTTTCCAGGAAACCTCTGATCCACCTATCCAAGACCTGTTTTCAGTAGTTACAGTGGAAATTTCTTTTTCTGTGGGTGATTTTATTTGTTGTCCAACACTCCTATTACTCTATTTTCCTCTCTACTTTTTTTCAAAGTTTCTTTTTTTTTTAATGTTTTTTTATTATATTATGTTAGTCACCATACAGTACATCCCCGGTTTCCGAAGTAAAGTTCGATGATTCATTAGTTGCGTATAACAACCAATTCACCATGCAATATGTGCCCTCCTTACTACCCATCACCGGTCTATCCCATTCCCCCACCCCCCTCCCCTCTGAGGGCCTCAGTTTGTTTCTCATAGTCCATATCTCTCATGTTTCATTCCCCCTTCTGATTACCCCCCCTTTCATTATCCCTCTCTTCCCCTACCGATCTTCCTAGTTCTTATGTTTGATAAATGAGAGAAATCATATGATAATTGTCTTTCTCTGCTTGACTTATTTCACATAGCATTATCTCCTCCAATGCCGTCCATGTTGCAGCAAATGTTGAGAATTCATTCTTTCTGATAGCTGAGTAATATTCCATTGTATATATGGACCACAACTTCTTAATCCAGTCATCTGTTGCAGGGCATCTCGGCTCCTTCCACGATTTAGCTGTTGTGGACAATGCTGCTCTGAACATTGGGGTGCATATGGCCCTTCTCTTCACTATGTCTGTATCTTTGGGGTAAACACCCAGTAGTGCAATGGCTGGGTCATAGGGTAGCTCAATTTCTAACTTTTTAAGGGACCTCCACACTGTTTTCCAGAGTGGCTGTACCAACTTGCATTCCCACCAACAATGTAGGAGGGATCCCCTTTCTCCACATCCTCTCCAACAATTGTTGTTTCTTGCCTTGTCTATTTTTGCCATTCTAACTGGCATAAGGTGGTATCTTAGTGTGGTTTTGATTTGAATTTCCCTGATGGCTAATGATTTTGAACATCTTTTCATGTGTCTCGTAGCCATTTGTATGTCTTCATTGGAAAAGTGTCTGTGTTCACATCTTATGCCCATTTTATGATTTGTTTGTTTCTCGAGTATTGAGTTTGAGAAGTTCCTTATAGATCTTGGATACCGGTCTTTTATCTGTAGTGTCATTTGCAAATATATTCTCCCATTCCGTGGGCTGCCTCTTAGTTTTTTTGACTTTTTCCTTAGCTGTGCAGAAGCTTTTTATCTTGATGAAGTCCCATAAGTTCATTTTATCTTTTGTTTCTCTTGCCTTTGGAGATGTATCATGAAAAAGGTTGCTTTGGCCGATGTCGTAGAGATTGCTGCCTATGTTCTCCTCTAGAATTTTGATGGATTCCTGTCTCACATCGAGGTCTTTCATCCATTTGGAGTTTATTTTTGTGTGTGGTGTGAGAGATTGGTCAAGTTTCATTCTTTTGCATGTAGCTGTCCAATTTTCCCAGCACCATTTATTGAAGAGACTGTCTTTTTTCCACTGTATGTTTTTTCCTGCTTTATCAAGGATTAGTTACCCAAGGAGCTGAGGGTCCATTTCTGGGTTCTCTGTCTATTTCTGATGGTGGGGTGTTGAGATCCCTTACTATTAATGTATTTTTATCTATATGTCTCTTTATTCTGGTTAAGAGTTGGCTTGTGTATCTTGCTGGTCCCCTGTGGGGGGCATATATATTTATAATTGTCATATCCACTTGTTGGATACATCCTTTAATAATAATATAGTGCCCTTCTGTGTCTCTAACTATAGTCTTTAGTTTAAAATCCAATCTATCTGGTGTGAGAATTGCTACCCCAGCTTTCTTTTGAGGTCCATTGGTGTGAAAGATGGTACTCCATCCCTTTACTTTCATTCCGAGTGTATCTTTGGGTTCAAATTGAGTCTCTTGTAGACAGCAAATGGATGGGTCATTTCTTTTTATCCAATCTGCAACCTTGTGGCGTTTATGGGAGCATTTAAGCCATTCACATTGAGACTGAATACTGAGAGATATGATTTTAATGATGCCATGTTGCCAGTAAAGTCTTTGTTTGTATTGGTTGTGACTTTCTGTTCTGTATCTCTTGGGGCCTTTTTACCTTTATAGAACCCCCCGTAATACCTCCTGTAGGGCTGGTTTCGTGGTTACGAAATTAGTTAATGACTGGCGATTCTGGAATATCTTTATTTCTCCATCAATTCTGAATGACAGCCTTGCTGGATAAAGGATCCTTGGCTGCATGTTTTTCTCTGAAAGAGTTTTAAAAATGCCCCCCCCCCCACCCCTTTCTCTCATTGCAGGTCTGTGTAGACAGGTCTGACGTAATTCTGATGCCTTTGCCTTGGTACGTGAGAAATTTCTTTGCCCTGGCCACTTTCAATCCTGTATCCTTGGATCTAATATTTGCGAATTGCACTATGACATGACGTGGCGTATGTTTGTCGTGGTTGAGCTTGGGAGGGGTCCTCTCTGCCTCTTGGACACGAATGTTTGTTTCCCTTGCTCGATTAGGGAAGTTTTCAGCTACAATTTGTTCAAATATTTCTTCTAGACCTCTGTTTTTCTCCACCTCCTCAGGGATGCCAATGATTCTGACATTGGATTGTTTCATTGAGTCAGTAATCTCCCGTAACCTACATTCATGGGTGTGGATTTTTTTAAGTCCAGCTTCTATTTTTGTTTTTCTTCTACTAACCCATCTTCCAATTCGCTAATACGTTCCTCTGCCTCATTCACCCTGGCTGTCAGAGCCTCTAGTTTTGCCTGCATTTGGCTCATAGAATTTTTAATTTCTGCCAGATTCGCTCTCATTTCTGCCCTTAGAGATTCTATATTATCATTAACATTTTCGTTAATACTTTTTTCAAGTCTACACATCATCTTGATCATTGTTACTCTGAATTCCATTTCTGATAGTTTGGTTACATCCATATCCATTAGTTCCGTGGCAGAGGCCACAGACTCATTGTCTTTTGTTTGCTGGGGGGGACTTCTCCTTCTCGTCGTTCTGATAAGGAGAGGTTGCGGGGTTGTCCAGAGCCCAAATTATTGACCGGGACCCAAGCCGTGCACCCTTGTTTTATAGGGATCTTAGGGATGTGGGCTTCTTTAAAGATTTTATTTATTTATGTGGCAGAGAGACAACCAGGGAGAGATGGAACACAAGCAGGGGAGTGGGAGAAGAAGCAGGCTCCCAGAGGAGGAGCCCGATGAGGGACTCCTTTCCGGAATGCCGGGATCAGGTCCTGAGGTGAAGACAGGCGCTTAATGACTGCGCCACCGAGGCGCCCGGGTTGTGGGCTTCTTGATTTTTCAGCCTGCCTTCTGGGGGAGAGGCCTGCCGAGCCGATACTCAGACAACCCTGTTTAGGTTGTGTCCCCTGGGAGGGGAGATGGGGATGGGCACACTGTGAGCCGGTATTTCCAGGCTTTTGTTCTCTGGCGGCTTTCCCTGGTGGTTTGCTGTGCCTCTTCTGAGAGTCAGAGCAGCAGTAGCCGAATCTCAGCCTCTGTCACAGAACAGAGGGATCGCGGACCGTTCTCCACTGATGTTCTGGCCACTTTAACTCTGTTTCTGTTGGTGCTGCTCAACCCTGCAGCGTCCCGGGATGTGCGCCCCACACCCGGCGTCCCAGCCCTCACTTCCAGGGCCGGTGCATCTCTGTCCTTTGTGTTTCTAACACCGCCAGCCACCGGCCGCCCCGTGCGCTCCCGGAGCTCCCGGTCTCAGTCTGGATCCAGTGAGCGCACCGGAGTTCCGTGAGAAGTCTGGTGGCGCGCGCTCCCCGCTCACGGTCCCTGTCTGTTTTCTCGCAGGTGCTGGTCTGCGAGTCCGCCCGCTCCCCCGTGCAGGTGGCTGCTGCTTCCAGGCGCCCGAACGTGGCGGCTCCCTCTCCCTTCCGTTTATCTTCCGATATCTGTGAGCGGTTTCACGGCTCCCTGCTTCGTACCTCAATACTCAGCGCTGGAGATGTTCATTTGTAGAGATCCAGATGTATCTTCCTGCATCTCAGGCTGATTCCGTGGGTGTTCAGGATGGTCTGGTACCTATCCAGCTTGACTCAGGGGACCGGTTGAAAAAGGGGTCCCCTACTCCTCCGCCATCGTAACTCCTCTCTTCAAAGTTTCTGACTTGACTCCCGACATAGATATGGGCTCTAGAGCTGGTGTTACTGGATTTGGGTGTTGATTTCCCTATTTTCATGTAACCTGAAGCTGATGCATTCCCTAGCTCCTACTTATGTTGTAGTCATAAATAACGGATACCTTCATTTGTTTGCTCCTTGTTGATCTGTTTTGTTTTGTTTGAGGATGTATTGAGAGATTTGAATTTAGGTAGCTCCTTTAACATATAAAACCCCAGAATTCTGTAATAGTATTTTTGTATCTGGAAAAAAAAATGAGTTTATTTTGGTATTTTCAGGCAGTTGTAATATATGATGTTCATTTATGAATGGAAGAAGAATAGTTCATCTTCTGTTTAGCTTATACCATATATTATATTACTTGGATTATCATTATACTTATTCTAATTTATACCTAGTTCACTACAAAATCCATTCTTGTCAACATAATAGTAAACCTCTAATATGTTATCTATAAGGGGCATGCTGGGCATGTTGTAATATTTTAATTGGATAGAGGCATTTTGAAATTCAGAATTTATAAATACATAACCATTGAACAAAATATGAAAACTTTTCCCAGAAACTTGTTACACATAAATCTGTGATTTAAATCATTTGTAACTTTGTCCCGCGTTATCAAAGAGCGGCATAGTGTGTGTGTGTGTGTGTGTGTGTGTGTGTGTGTGTGTGTCTTATATCTGTTGTATGTGCCAGTATGTGCAGTTGAAGTCAGTTAAGTTTGAAATTATTTTAGACCCTAAGAGAATTTTAAGGGACCTCTACTGTTACTTCTTAAAGTAGGGCTGAAATAAGGAGATAGGTGCTATATTCTGTAATATTTATAGGATATTTTAAAACTATTAAAAATATTTTAGGGAACTTGTTATTGAAGAGTCAAATACATATAAATACTGGTGATGGGTGTCAAGCTCAATGAAGTTTCAAGAAGTGAACATATCCGTGAGACCTTCTTGCCCTTCCAGTCAGTGCCAACCAAAAGTAGTCATTTTACTGACTTCTGTGGCCCCTTAGTTTTGCAAACTCTTTTTAAAATTTTGTATAGATTGTATCATACACTATGCTCTCTCAATACATTTTTTTTCAGTAATCTCAGTCTGTTGAAATTTTTTCTGACTGTGCTGCTTTTTTATACAGTTTTTTTCTCTGACGTGTTAATTAATCATTTGGTATCGCTGTGTTGACACGCAGGCTGACACTTGGTCGTGGCTGGCGGTGAGCTGCAGTACTACACAGATGCACTGTCCCAGCATTATCAAAGTGATCATAAATATTACATCGCTAAGTCCAGTGAGAAATTCTCAAGATGGTGGCTAATTAGAGAGATTAATAAAATATGGATATATTTAAAGATGTGGTGACAGAAGAGGACAATTAGTATGTTGCTAATTCTGAAAGTGAGTCTAAAATGAGAAAGATAATTCTGCAGTCCATATGTTAGTCATACCCCTGACTAAAGAGATAAGTTGGCAGTCTTTTTTAAGCTTCCTCATTTTCATCATTTGATTGGTTTTAGTTCCCTCAATGTGCTGATTTCAATGACTTTTTTACTTAATACTTTCTAAGTATATTATGTGTTTTTGCTGGAGTACATTGAATGTTGTCATTTGAAAATAGACGTGATCGCTCTGTTGCAAAACAAACAAATAAATCCAAAGCAGAGAGATGATGCTGGCACGTTATAACAGTAGCAGATCCTTGGATTTGGTGGGATTGGTTCCCAGAAAACCTGAGGTTTGAAGTCACCAGTCTCCATTAGATTCCTCATAAATTGCTAGCATTTTGATATTGAAAACAGAAGAAGAGTTTGCCATGGACAGGAGCAAATTTGGAAACTGGGCCTCTGCTGGTCCTAACTGCATCAACCCCCCCCCCACCACCACCACTCAGGTTTATTTTAAGAATTTAGGAAGAGAAGCAAAGAGTGACAAACATCTTTCTCTACTTAATAATTCTATTCCCTTTTTTTAATGTTTTTTAAATTATATTATGTTAGTCACCATACAGTACAGCCCTGGTTTCTGATGTAAAGTTCGATGATTCATTAGTTGCGAATGACACCCAGTGCACCATGCGATACGTGCCCTCCTTACCACCCACCAATAATTCTATTCCCTTACATTGCTTCCTCCGTGCTGAATGTGGCTAGAGTGTTCTGTGGTGTTGGAGAAGGGAAGTGCACTGGCCCCGACCTTGAGTGTGCGTGCCCCTCCCCTCCACCAGGCATGTTCACCTAGCAGATACCTGGGGACTGACTGTACCTTGTTCTGGGTCCTGAGCAGAAGCAGGCTTCGTCCCTGGCCTCTTGGAGCTTCATCTAGTGTGGACACAGAGCACCAAGTAGTCACACAGAGAGATATAAAATGGCTGGACTGTATAGAAGAACTCAGCCTCCTCGGGAGTTAGGAGGTATTTTTGAGGAGTGACCACTGTCATGGAGCCTGGAGGGAGGCGCTAGGGACAGAGCTCTTGGGGCAGAGAGGAAGGTGGTCCTGCTGAAGGAGTGTGGAGTCTCTGGGGCAATTCTCTCCTTAAAAGCCTTTAGGCTCGCCACCATTTTCAGGATTGAAATCCAGATTTAGTTTTGCAGTCCATTTGTGAAATCATGCAGCTCTTTCCCACTGCTCTCCTTCCCACACTTTAATAATACCCAGATCCTTGATGCTCCTCCAAAGGACGGAGCTCTTGCTTGCTTGGTAATTTAGGTGTACTGCTTCCTCTGCTGAGAACCTTTGTCAGGCATAGTTAGCTTAAATTGCTAATTTGCAAATTCGTTTGCCTAAAGACATGGTGCAGTGAATGCAAGTCATTCGTTTTGATATTTGAGCATCTAAATCCCCTTCTGTGTCCACAGAATCTCTGACCTTGTAAGGCAGAGTCCACCACCACCCCTCAGCTCCCCAGAAGCAGGCAATGCCAGGTGCTCCCTTTCTAGCCTTCCTTGCTTCTCGGGCATGGACATGGGCACATGATCTGTATTCACAAAGTCATAACCTTGCCCTGCAAACTTTGGACTAGAAGTGAGTGGTCCCAGCAAGCTGGTACTGTGCAGGATCCAGTCTGGTGAGGGACGCTGTGGCAGTGGCTGCTGTCAAGGGTGTCAGGTCTCTGTCTGCAGCTATGGCCCTGGCATCCTTACTAGATAAACTCCGTGCTTGATTTTGGACACTGCTGCTGTCTGGGTGACTGCTAAGCCTGGTTCTTTAGACCTTTTAGAGGGTATGCGAGCTTCCTGGTTATCTTTTAGCAAACCCCTTATTTGTCCAAGTAAAACAGAATTGGTGTTTGTAGTTTGCAAAGAAGAACCCTGTTTGACTCAAGTAGATTCTAGTGTCAGTACTTTCAAGGGCAGAGAGAAGAATGTAATTGTCTATTTAACTGCAATGACATACCCCCCTAATGCATAAGAATTGTGCATTAGTCACAATACTTATCAAGAGGAGCTTCTGCTATGTATATCAATGATGTGATTCAAGTCACAAAGCTTTCCCAAGAAAAGAACACCAAAACATTGCTATGATAGTAAAGATGGTAAAAATGCGGGTATAGTAAGAGCTGTGGGCCTTTTATTACATTTTCTATTGTTGGTAAAATATAAACAACAAAATTTGCCATTTTGACCATTTTAACTGTACAATGGAGTGACATTAATTACATTCACTGTGTCGCACAGCCATCACCATTAAGCATTAACTCCCCAGACCCCTCTCACCCAATCCCTCCTAACCTCTACTTTCTATTTCTGTGAAGTTGCCTATCCTAGATATTTCATGTAAGTGACTCATAGAATTGTTTGTCCTTTCGTGTCTGGCCTCCTTCACTTACCATAGTGTTTTCAGGGTTCTTCTGTGTGTAGCATGTGTCAGAACTTTGTTCCTTTTTCTATCCGAATGATATTGCATTGTATGGATAGACTGCATTTTGTTTATCCATTTATATGTTAATGGACATTTGGGTTGTTTCCACCTATTGGCTATTTTAATATAATTGTAAATAATGCTGCAGTGAACATTGGCATATGGTTATTTGTTGGAGTCCCTACTTTCAGTTCTTTTGGGTATACATCTAGGAGTGGAATTGCTGAATCATATAGTAATTCTACATTAAATTTTCTGAGGAACCACCAAACTGTTTTCCCTATGGCTGCATGATTTTACATTCCCACCAGCAGTGCACAAAGATACCAATTTCTCCATATCCTGGTCAACACTTATTTTCTGGGTTTGTTGTTGTTTTAATTATAGCCGTCCTAGTGGGTGTGAAGTGGTATCTCACTGTGGTTTTGCTTTGCATTTCCCCAATGCCTAGTGATGGTGAGCACCTTCTCATGTGTGTGGAGCTTCTCTACTCTCTCATTTGTGCCAAGAGCATCTGGGTTAGTTAAGTGATGTTTCACTCCGTAACTGGCATTTTTCCTAGAAGTGAGCAAACAGAGCTTCTTTAACATGTATCATTTTATCACCAGGCCCAGCTCTTAAACATAAGGCTTCTCTGTAAATAGTGGTAAAGCCTCGACAGTTAGCAGCGTTCCAAAAATCATCCCTTTTCTTCAACCCAATAAAGGGCATCTACACAAAACCTCCAGCAAACGTCATGTTTACTGGTGAAAGACTGAAAACTTTCTCACAAAGATCAGGAACAAGACAAAGATGCCTACTCCTGGTACTTGCCATTTTTAGTCAACATTTCCCTGTAATTTCTAGGCAAGGCAGTTAGGCAAGAAAATGAAATAAAAGGCATCTAGATTGGAAAGGAAGAAGTGAAACACACCATCTCTGTTTGCAGATGACACAATTTAGCAAATAGAAAATGCTAAGGAATGAACTAAAAAACTATTAGAACTAATAAATGAGTTCAGCAGGGTTGCAGAAGACAAACAGTACACAAAAAGGAATTGTATTTGTATACAGGAGTAATGAGCAATCAAAAAATGGAATTAACACAGTTCCATTTACAATAATATCAAAAAGAATAAAATGAAGACTTTATACTGTTAAGATGGCAGTACTCCCCAGACTGATCTACAGATCCGACATGATCCCTATTAAAATCCCGACTAATATATTTGCAGAAATTGGTCCTAAATTTCATATGGAAATGCAAAGGACCCAGAATAACTGAAAGAATCTTGAAAAAGAAGAATAATGTATGAGGACTCATATGTCCCAATTTCAAAACTTACTTCAAAGCTACAGTCATCAAGACTGTGTGGTACTGGTATAAGAATGGATATATAGATCAGTGGAATAGAATTGAAAGTTCAGAAATAAACACTCACATTTATGGTCAGTTGATCTTTTTTTTTTTTTCTTTTCTTTTTTTTTTGGCAAGAGTGCCAAGACAGTTGCGAGGGAAAGAATAGTCTTTTCAACAAATCCTGCTGGAACAACTGAATATCCACATGGAAAAGAATGAGGCTTAACTCCCCACACCATGTACAAAAATCAACTTAAGATGAATCAGTGACCTAAATGTAAGACCTGAGTTTGAGGTGGGTGTGAGGCAGGGACATGCAGGTTGGCAAGAGGGAGGGTTTAATGGACCAGGCCTGGAAGGTCATTTCTATTCACATTCTGCTGTCTATGGAAATCAGCCACAGCTATTGGGAGACCATGTGGCCACTGGGAGCCTGGGGAAATATGTTCCAGCTCTGTGTCCAAAGGAAAGAAAAAATTTGCTTAGGTGAATAGCTGGCATCTTTGTTACAAGGAGGTTGCCATTGGTTATCCTGGGCCTTTGCAGTTCTGAAATTCTGTTCTTTACTAGCTCTTCCTCGTTGAGTCTTATAGTTGTAAGAACTGAGAAGAAGTGAGAATGCTAACACTGAATGACCTTTTCCTTGGACTTAGAAAAAAGAGGAAAGTTCAGCCAACAAAGTTTTTCACAGCAATCCTGTTTGCAAAAAATATATTCTGTGGTCTTATAAACCTGTTTGCCAAGGCATGATGCTGGCTTGAAACCATGATGATCTCCACTCATTTCTGGCCCGTTTCCTTGTGTGCTGAAAAGATAATCATTGTCTTAAATTGTGCTGTGGAAGCTACATGAAGCTTTTGAAGATGAATGAACACTTCTTTATAGGAAACAAACAAACCAGTAAAATGAAAACCAAATGTGTGCGTTAGATCCCATGCATCAAAGATTCTCTGGAATGGCCATCAGAAAGTTGGACATCTCTTCATTAGGAACAGAGGGTCCTCACCTCAGTGGCAGGATTGTGGGAGTTAATTTGCTTAACCATCTAAGTCAGAGTCCCTCAAGAGCATCTATCTGTTTAGTGAGTTTGGTATATATATTGTCAATTGAAGAAGAAGTCATACTTCAGCTTTGAGCTTGTAATCTAATTATAATACGCTCTGTGGATATTACAGAGATGGAAGGAAGAGCAAAAGAGAAACAGAATACAAGAGGCATTATAAGCAAGGCACAGTACTGTTCATTTTTAAGAACCTGCATTCTGCAGTGTCTTAAGGGATCTTGCCTAGATATATGATAGAATCCTGAGCTTCTCTGTTATTTCCCTCACCCTGCAGCATAAGTTGGGTTTCAAATGTAGTTAATATTCATGCTTTTTATTTGAGTTCTATCCCTAAGCTAAATGTTGCATTAAAAAAAAAAAAACTATTGGGGCGCCTGGGTGGCACAGCGGTTAAGCGTCTGCCTTCGGCTCAGGGCGTGATCCTGGCGTTATGGGATCGAGCCCCACATCAGGCTCCTCCGCTATGAGCCTGCTTCTTCGTCTCCCACTCCCCTGCTTGTGTTTCCTCTCTCGCTGGCTGTCTCTATCTCTGTCGAATAAATAAATAAAATCTTAAAAAAAAAAAAAACTATTACGGAAAGACTATAAACCAGTACTGGTTGAAGTGTGGTCTGCAGACTGTTGTTGGTCCACAGAGTGTTTGATACCGGTCAACAGTGACATTAGCATGGAAGCAGGGCATAAGCATTTCGAAATGTCTAAGGCAGTTTGACATTGGTGTGACATTTAAGCATGTGGTCAGTGGTCTCATGTTGTTGAAGAAGACCAAGCAGAGTAGTGTGTGACTTGCATGTTGCACAAGCTCATTTTAGTCACCTGTA
Organism: Ursus maritimus; assembly: GCF_017311325.1. Classification (NCBI taxonomy): domain Eukaryota; kingdom Metazoa; phylum Chordata; class Mammalia; order Carnivora; family Ursidae; genus Ursus; species Ursus maritimus. The sequence continues at coordinate 56,196,161 of NW_024424453.1, read as the reverse complement.
GTATGTATTAGTCTGCTTCGATTGCATAACAAAATACCACAGACTGGGTGGCTGTTTAAACAACAAAAAGTAGTTCTCACAGTTCTGGAGGCTGGAAGTTCAAGATCAGGGTGTCATCAGAGTAGACTCCGTTCCGAGGCCTCTTCCCTTGGCTTGTAGGTGGCCGCCATCTTGTTATGTGCTCACATGACCTCTTCTTCGTGTACGTTCAGAGGAAGGGAGAGAGAGAGCTCTTTGGGAGCTCTTCCTATAAGGACACTAGTCCTGTCACATCAGGGCCCCACCCTTATAGCCTCATTTAATCCTAATTATGCCTTGGTCAACCCTGTCTCCAGGTTATGGCCACAGTGGGGGTTAGGGCCTCAACATATGAATTTGGGTGGTACACAGTTCTGTTCACAGTAGGGCCATAAGTAGGTCCATAATGGACTAGGAATTTAAAACATTGGTCCTTCACCACAGATAGTTTAAGAAGCTATGCTGTAGACATAAAGGGGGCTAATTAACTTAATTACAAGTATATATTACTAATATCAAAGCAGGAAACAATTTGCTGTAGTTTTTTAACATCTGAGTATTTTTGAAGTTAATGTATCTTGATTTTCAATAAAATTGTTTGTGTGAAATGTTGACCCTTTGGAAGAGATCAGTTTAAAGACTGGAAAAGATGTATTAGGTGGTTAATTCCTAAAGAGGCCTGGGCTTAAGCTGGATATAATTACTGTATGGTAGCTGCTCTTGTAGAGTACTGTCTTGTCTGTGCAGCGGACTCATAAATCTTTGCCTCCGTCTGCTGGCTCTGCCTTTCTAGCTGCCTGAGGACACCTCCGCATGGCCATTTTGTAGGCACCGCCATCTCAGCCACTTAGAAGAGAGCACAGCATCCTCCCAGGGGCCCTACCTTGTGCTTCCTTCTTTCTCTGGCTTTCTATTGAAACACATGGGATCGCTGTCTTCGTGGTAACTCACTTTGAAACCATGGAACATGTTCGCTTTCCTCTTTGCCTTTAGATATTTCTTTTGTCTTCCACCTACTAATTCTGCCTCTAGAGTGCCTCCTCCATCAGCCTCCTTACTGAGTGCCATCCACCTTGCCCCAGGGCCCCTCTTGTCATGCCTCGTTGGAGTATATCAGTGAGCTCCTAATTGCTCTCCTTGACTTCAGTTTCTTCCTCTACCATCTAATATTTGTAACACACAGTTCTAACCATCTCACTTGTGATCTGAAAAGCCTTTGGTTGTTCCCCTTTTCATAAAATAAAGTCCAGGATCCTTAGCAAGGGGCTAAGATCCTCTGTGATCTGCCTCTTAGCTGTCTTTCCTCCCCTTCCCCGCCCACCACCACTCCTTTCACTGGCACCACAACTTCTCCGTGTCTGTGTCTCCCTGCTTCTCTGTCTGCCTGGAGTTTCCTTAGTCCTCGAATTTTCTCCCATCCAATTGCTGCTATCAGAGGACCCCTTGTCCTTCAAGGACCAGCTCAGATATCACCCTTCCCTGGTCTTCCCATTTAGGATTAATGATGAATTAGTGTGCTTCCATAACATGTTCTGTTGTCATACAGTGTTTCGCATGCATTCTCTCTCCTCTGGTTAGTGTTGGGATGGTAGCCTTTCTTTCTTTAACATCCTTCTCCTAACCTATTTGTGTCTATATATTTTAAGGATTTTTTTTTAAGGCAGCATACGATTAGCTCTTACTGATATTTAAAAATTCTTTATTTAAATTCGATTTAGTTAACATATAATGTGGTATTGGTTTCAGGGGTAGAATTTAGTGATTCATCAGTTGCATAGAACACCCAGTGCTCATTCCATCAAATGCCCTCCCTAATGCCCATCACCCAGTTACCTCATCCCCCCACCTACCTCCCCCTCCAGCAACCTTCTGTTTGTTTCCTAAAGTTCAGGAAAAATAAAATCGGTCTTACTGTTTTATCCAGTTTGAAAATTGGGATGTTATGGCATTTATATTTAACCTGGTTATTGATATGGTTAGATTTAAGTCTACCCTCTCACTCTTTGTTCCCTTTTCTGCCATCTATTGAATTCATAGAAGTTTGTGAGGATATGTGTGATTCCACCATCAGGGCCTCCAGCCCCTCTCCACACTCCCACCCCAGCTCACAGCCTGGGCCATCCTTTAAGGACAGCACAGTTGGAGCTCACGACCCCTGAGTTTATGTGACAAGACTACGTGCTGCTCTGCAGTTTGGCCCTTGTCCCATGGACCTCCTTGTCATGTGCCTACCTGCCCTGATGCCTGCACGCACGGATTCCACCTCACACTGGAGAGCCCCTCTGCTTTGTGAGTGGTTTCTGAGCTCCAGAGAAGCCGACTACAGGCCTGTTCTGGTGGGACTGCAGACATGCGCTCTCTGATCCTCTCTGGTATCACAGCCCATTCAGGGCACACATCCTAACTGAAAGTGGGGTGCTAAGGTGGCAGCGCAGAAGTGAAAGGCAAGGACAGTAGCAGACATGAACCAAACCAGGCAGATGTCCTCTGCCTGACTGTGTATTCACAATCATGATTTACATGTGAAGAAAGATGCTTAAGTTTATTTTACAAAAGATTATTTTCAGGCAGAGATAGAGATTGGATGTTAGACAGACATTAATTTAATATGGAATAGCTTATGCAGACTCCACTCTCAGGCTAAATAGAATTGGAAATGTCATTCTAGAACTAGGACCTTGTTAAAACATTTTTTTGAGATTTTGCAGATACTGTCAAGTCAATAAATTGATATATGGACTATATTTTATAAATTAAAAAAAAATCTAATTTGTGTTGTGATAGCAGCAGTAAAAAAGGCAAATAACCATAATGTATAAATAAATTATTTTGGAAATATAATAACACTCGCTTTTTTGTGCATATTGCTCTCCATCATTTTACTGCCATTTTTTTTGCATTAACTGCCTTTGTATCACTTAAAGCTATAGTCTCTAAAACTGTAATCATTAAAGTGATCATGAAATTTTGAACATTGCTTATAAAAATTCACTAATTGGTCACATTAATCAAGCTATACTATTTTTGTTCATAACAATTTAAATTAAACCGTGAAATAGGATAACCATTAGGTAGTTAATTTTTGTCACCTTGAGAACAGTACCCAAACTAAATATGATTATGTCATATTTAACACATTACTAATTAAAAAGATAATCTTTTATTTCCAATATAGCTGGAAATATAAATAGTGTGCAGAATGTAAACTTGGGCTGACTTAGTAGGATTATTGGGGAGTTTTATGTAAATCTAGTGGGTTTAATTAACCATCAATTGACTCAACTATATAAGCTTGCTCCCTTGCACAGTGACATATTCAGTTAGGTCCTAAAGACTTGGGAGAAGGTGCTTAGTCAGACGATGACAAAGTAATGACTTTATGATTTTTTTCATTGAAATTTTTATTGAGATAATTGTAGGTTCACATGCTTGTAAGAAATAGTACCCAGAGATCCCGTGTACCTTTTCCCCAGTTTCCTCCAATGGTGACATTTTATAAAACTGTAGAGCCTTGTCACAAATCAGGATACTGACATTGATACAATCTACTGATCTTGGTCAGATTTCCCCAGTTTTACTTGTGCTCGTGTGTGTGTGTGTGTGTGTCTGTGTGTTCCTTCTATATAATTTTATCACACGTGTGGGTTTGTGAGTTCACCATCGTATTAAGATACAGAACAGCTCACCACCACAAGGATTCCTCTAGTCCTTTAATAACCCCACCTACTCTGTCCTCTCCACCCCTACCCTCTGCATCTCTTACCCCTGGCAACTGCCAACTGTTCTCCATTTACAAAATTTTGTCTTTTAAAAAATATCACATAAATGGGACACGTGGGTGGCTCAGTCAGTTAAACGTCCGACTCTTGATTTTGGCTCAGGTCATAATCTCAGGGTCCTGGGATTGAGCCCTACGTTGGGCTCTGCGCTCAGTGGGGAGTCCACTTGAGGATTCCCTCTCTCCTCCGTCTTCCCTACCCCTGCTCACACACACGCATGCACTCTCTTTGGAGCTCTCTCCCTAAAATAAATCTTTTTTTAAAATGTTGCATGAATAAGTCATGCAGTATATACCCTTTTAAGATTGGCCTTTTTTTACTCAGCTCAGTTCCCTGGGGATTCATCCAAGTTATTGTGTGTATCTGTAGCTTGTTCCTTCTATTGTTGAGTTTTATTCCGTGATGTGGATATACCACCGTTTGTTTAACCATTCAGCAATTGAAGAACATCTTGGCTGATCCCAGTTTGGGGGCTGTGAACATTTTTGTACAGCTTTTGTGTGAACTAAAGTTTTCATCTCTCTGGATGAATGTCTAACAGTAACATTGCTGGGCTCTATTTTCGTGTTTAGTTTTATAAGAAACAGCCAAACTGTTTTTCAGGGTGCCTGTACCATTTTACATTCTCACCAGCAATGGATGAGTGAACCAGTTTCCACATCCTTGCCAGAATGGTGGGTGTCACTAATTTTTATTTTAGCCATTCTGATGGGTTTGTATTAATATCTCACTGTGATTTTAGTTAGCATTTTTCTTACAGCTAATGATGTTGGACATCTTTTCAGGTGCTTTATTTCCTATTCAGTAAAATGCCCATTGATGTCATTTGCCCATTTTCTTTTCTTTTTTTTTTTTTTTAAGATTTTATCCATTTATTAGAGAGGGAGAAAGTGAAAGAGAACATGAGCAGGGGAAGGAGCAGAAGGAGTGGGAGAAACAGACTCCCTGCTGAGTGTGGAGCCTGATGCGGACTCAATCCCAGGACCCTGAGATCATGACCTGAGCCAAAGGCAGATGCTTAACCCACTGAGCCACTTAGGCGCCCCTACCATTTTCTGACTTGATTTTTCCCTGTAGACAGTGAGTTTTTTAAAAAAAAGTTCTTCATGTAATCTAGATGGTAATCCTTTGTTGGATATGTGGTTTGCAAATATTTTCCCCCAGTCTGTAGCTTCACATAGCTTTTACAAAACAGAAGTTTTTAGTTTGGATGAAGTCCTCTTTATGACTTTTAAAAGCTTGGTCTTTTTTTTAAAAAAGGGAGAAGTACCTTCAATAGAATTAGAACATTTTTCAAATTAATTTTATTCCTTTTCTTTCACTTCCTACTTTCCCCCACTTTTGCTCTCTCTTTAGCATCATAAACTTTTTCTTGATTATAAAAAATACTGTAAATTATTCAAACCATAATTTATTTCAAATGTTCTTAAATAAGTATGTTTACACTTTTCTCCTACACTTTACAGACATCTAGAACATTTCCTCTTTGACCACATTATTTGTAAGCATTTGTTGGAATTGTTTATTTATTCACATGCTAACTGTGGAATCTTACCTTTCTTTTCAAAACTGGATCCATGTGCTGGTGGCGCTTCATTTTTACCATAGTTAATAGTGACAGAGTGGCTCCCTAGAGCCTATAAAGAACATCCCTAAGTGTAAGATTCATCGTCTTTACTTATGTAAAGACTCCTACCATCTATTGGGATCTAGAGACATGCCTTTCCTTTCCTTTCCTTTTTTTTTTTAAGATTTTATTTCAGAAAGAGAGAGAAAGCGCATGCACACAAGCGTGAGCAGGGGATGGGGCAGAGGGAGAAACAGACTCCCTGCTGAGCAGGGAACCCAAGGCAGAGCTCAATCATAGGACCCCGATATCATGACCTAAGCCCAAGGCAGACGCTCAGCCGACTGCGCTACGAGGCTCCCCAAGACATGCCCTTCCTGAGTGGCCTGACCACTCAGTCACCAGTGACTCTTCTGCACAATAGCCACCATTAGAAGTTTGGGATGTTTCCTTTTTCTCTGTCTTTTCGTGAAGGGTTGGCCTTAGCTGTGAGGACCTCCAGGCAGTGCTGGCTGGTGGAGTGCCAATCTTCCAGCGGCTAGCAGCAGGGGTCGTGGGAGGAGGCGTGCCTCACACACTTGACCTCTCTGCACACAGTGCTGGTTGAGGAAGCAGCCGTGGGCAAGGAGCATGACCCAGATCCACGTGAGTCCTGGGCCTGTGGTAGCTCCTGAGCCTTGCTGAACACCTGTTCTTCCTTCCTATGAAGAGCACAGAGCACCCACCCTGCCTCTCTCAAAGGACTTATCAGAACAGTTCTCACTTCTTTTTTTTCCTATCTTGTCTGGACTCTGGTTAGAGAAGAAGGCACTGGTGACTTTCCCTACTGCTAGGGATGTAGCGAGAAATATGTTTATCAACTCTTGGGTAAAAAGGTAGCAATGTTGGGGCGCCTGGGTGGCACAGCGGTTGGGCATCTGCCTTCGGCTCAGGGCGTGATCCTAGCGTTATGGGATCGAGCCCCGCATCAGGCTCCTCTGCTGGGAGCCTGCTTCTTCCTCTCCCACTCCCCCTGCTTGTGTTTCCTCTCTCGCTGGCTGTCTCTATCTCTGTCGAATGAATAAATAAATAAAATCTTTTTTAAAAAAAGTAGCAATGTTAAGTCTATTAACAAATAAAGCACTGAAGTACTTTTTTTTATGAAATTAGATGAGTTCTAGAGTCTTCCAGTAAATAGGAATTATAACCCATTCCATTAATTCAATAAGGATTTGTGAGCACCTACTCAGGGCCAAACATGTTTCTTGGCAATGATGATACAGTAGCAAGCAAAAAGAAGAAAAAACTCTGCCCTCAAGCAGTATATATTTGAGGGGGGAAGATAGATAATGAGTAAGATAAGTAAATGTTTAGTATGTGTAAGTGGTAAGTGCTAAGGGAAAAAAATAAGATGAGGAAGGGAGAAGGGGTGAGAAGTCTTCCCAGGGAGAGTGACACTGAGTCAGGACCTGGAGTCAGACCCTGCGGTGGGCAGGCCTGGTGTGTTCAAGAAGAGGGAGGAGGCTTATGTCACCGCACTGGAATGAGCAAGGGAAAGAGGAGATGAGTCAGAAATCCAACAGAGGGAATGGGAAGGCAGCTTGTGATGGGCTTTTCGGGGCATGGGCAAGACGTGGCATGACTCCAGGGGATGTGGGACTCGCTGGAGGTTCTGAGCGGAGGGTAGGTGGTCGGAAGTACATGTTAGTGGGGCCAATCTGGCTGCTGTGGTGACATACACTGGAAGGGATAGGGGCAGAAAGAGCAGTCTAGAGGCCATGGCTGTGATCTGGGACAGTGGTGGCAGCGTCCTCGGCCAGGCCAGTACATGTGGAGGCAGTAGGAGGGGTTAAGTTCTGCATATATTCTCAAGGCAGAATCAGAAGGACTTGATAGTAGGTTGCAGGTAGGATGGGACAAAAGCGAGGCATCAAGGACGACCCCTGAGTTTGGCCTGAGCAGCTTAGAGAATAGAGCCGTCACTTCTGAGATAAGGACATCATAAATGAGTTGTGACAAGTGAGGTCTAGATAATAGTATAGGAGCATTAGATCTTTTTAAGAAGTTGATGATTAGCAAGCATACACTAAGTGTGATAAAGTATGCTGATTTTAAATTGTAGTTTTATAGAAACACTATATCTTAAATGTATTTTATTCATCATAAAAATTTTTGGATAGAATGGGGTTTTTTCTTTAATTTTTTACATCTTAAATTCTTTACCTTTTTAAACTCTTCTAACAGACAAGGTACACCTATCTGTGCTACAAATTGAAATGTAAAATTCATTTGTTCTGCCAAGTATCTTTTATCCCTATTTTGCATACTCGTAATGTCCTGACCTTATGGGGGAAGGAGAAAGGTATGACCTCTGCTCCGAGGCATGATATTATTTTGTTAAATGTAAATAAAAGATGTGAGAACTGCAGAGTAGTGACCAGATTGAAACAAAGTCACCTTTGGCTTCTTGACTGTGTGTGTACGTCACATACTCCTCTGGAATATCTGTCACAAAATGACAGTGTTGTGGTTCTACAATCTGAAAGATGGCATGAAAAGAGCACGTGAAGAAAATATGATACCTCACCCCAGATGAGTTAGAAAGCCAGTCTGAGGTTTTGAAGCACACCTCAGGTATGATGTAGCATAATTTGGGGCTTCACTAGAACCTGGGTAAAGCCCTGGAGACGGCGACATCTTAAGAAAACCACATGTCCTTCAGTCAGTCCACTAGTGAAATCTGTCAAGGGAAAAAAAGCCTGGAGGCAGTCCCTGAGCTCAGCAGGAAAAATACTCTCATAATTAAAGCGACTTTCATTTGAATCTGATAGTCCCATAGTAAAAGTAGTGTGAGAGAGAATTTTATTCTGACCAGGGATCCCATGTTCAACATTTTGTAGAAATTACCAGACACATTGGATTTAATTCTATTTATTTTCAATTATACATGGCACGCTAGTCAGTATACAACTTAGACAGTATTAAGAAACCCAATTCGTAGTCATGGAGTGGTATTTATGCTGATACCATCTCCTACTGTACCAGAAAGCTGCTTTTGTTTTCCTGTATTCTCAGTTTTACTACAGCAGATCGGAGAAACTGCTGTTGTACTTAGAGAATTTAGAAGAATTTCATTGGATTTTTAAACCATCTTTGAAAGAGACTTTGGACTAGTTGGTAATTTTTTGAGAAACTGATTCAAGAATAATTTTCTGAAAAGACTTTCTCCTGTAAATGAAGTGAACCAACCTGAGTTTTAAATACCTCCCTTCGCAATAGCAGAAAAAATAGATGGGGCACCTGGGTGGCTCAGGGAGTTAAGCGTCTGCCTTCAACTCAGGGCGTGATCCCGGGGTCCTGGGATCGAGCCCCACATTGGGCTCCATGCTAAGCAGAGAGCCTGCTTCTCCCTCTCCTCCCCGCTTGTGCTCTCTCTCGCTGTCTCTGTCACTATCTATCTCTCTCTCAAATAAATAAATAAAATCTTAAAAAAAAAAAAATAGACCATCACAGCCACAGCGGCAATCACTCGGGTAGCAATTACGTGTCCCATCTGCTTCGAAATTGTTATTTATACTTAGTGGAGGTGTAGTTCATGCTTTTTCTTTGGTTCCTCTGCCTTTGGCCTTTTCGTTTGTCTGTATTGATTGTGCTCCTCTGGAGATGTAACAGTACCCAGGGCTTCCATGGGAACCGCACTCAGGGTTGCTATGCGGTGAAAAAGTTCCTTCCTTCTCAGCTGTGACACCACTGCCTCACTAGAGTGCAATGGTCAGTAAGATGCGTTACTGGCCAGTGATGAGACCTTTCTTCACAGGACAGCATTGAAAACTTCAGTCAGAGCAGCCGCAGCAGCCTGCAGAGTTCGGCTGGGGTTGGCCTAACGTCTGTTAGAAACTAGTCCTTTTTAATTTCTTCAGAGATGATTGTGTAACCACCTGAGAAAATGATTTTTTTTTTCAAGTTTTTATTTAAATTGTAGGTAGTTAACATATAGTGTGATATTGGTTTCTGGAGTAGAATTTAGTGCTTCATCGGTTGCATACAGCACCCCGTGCTCGTCACCACAAGTGCCCTCTTTAATGCCCGTCACCCAGTTCGTTACGCCATCCCCCTCCGACCTCCCCTCCAGCAGCCCTCAGTTTGTTCTCTATGAACTTTTTTAATGTGGTGGTCACAGCTCACTTCCCTTGGCCTAATGCTGGTCTTTCTTCCTAGTCTCCCTGCATCATATGACCTAGCTCTGTCTGTTCCCATCCTATCACTCACTGCTGCTTACATTGACCTTGAAGGGGCAGAGAAACTTGCCGTGTGACTTGGGAGCCATCACATTTGATCTCTGGACCTACCCCTCTCTTCATCTACTGGGATGAAATTTGTGGTGCACTATTTGTAAGATGTGGATTTCCCCAGGGGAGGACTGGACTATACAAAAAATAAAAATAAATGATCAAAAAAAAAAAAAAGTAGAAACTTCCTCTAAGTGTCTGAGGGTATTTAAAGGTATTTAAACCACTAGAGGGAGCTCACATTGTGCTGATTTCTAAAAAACTATGATGTTTGATGTTTGACAGCTTGATTTTATTGGCTGTAGAAAAGGGTACCTTCCACCAATGATTTACACATACACAGTTTCAGTGATCTCCATCAGTTTGCTTTTAAGTTGGAAATGGGAGACTGCCAGGTTTGGACCACTGTCTACACTGGTGATCTTGTACTCCATGTCACAGAACGTGGTGCGGGCAAAGTGATTGAGTAAGGACCTTGCTATGACTCCTGGGTCCCAGGCTTCCCCCCGTTCACTTCCCCTCCCACCTCCTTCCTCCCAATAACCCCTGCAGATTTGGTCCCATTCAGCAGAATGTCAGTCCTGTGAAGCTGTTATGCTGCGCTCTGGGCACTTGTGAATAATACAGCGTCATTCTTGTTTGGGTAAGACTCTCAGGTGAGGAGCCCCCAGGTAGCGTGTGTTGTGACCTCTTTCCACCTTTCTTCCCTTCGCCTCCCCCTGGGGGGCTGTGTCCCAGTGATTTCTCTGGTCCCTTCACCCCTTCAGATTCTCCAGGTTTCTTGCCTTTCCGTTAAGGGTGTTCTGTTAGTGTTTTATTGTCTGCGGATAGCCTTGTGCATAGAAAGGATTACTCAAAATTACTTGCGTTTTAATATTCAGGTAATTAAAACGGTGAATATGAAAAATGGTGCTTCTTATACTCAACTTATAAAGCTTTGTTTTATTTGTAAATCCAGTAAATTATACATGAAAATCGCAATTGCTTTCATGTATATTCTGAATAATATTCAATAAACTTATAAACAAACACATTAAGATTCCTTAAACTATTAACCTCCACACAAAATTAGTGAATTAAGTTAAACTTTATTTGGAGACTTTATCTGATTCAGACATGTCAGAAGCTTGGCAAAGCATCGTTGGACTCTTAACAAGCGAACTTCTCTGAGCACTAAGCAACTCAGATCAAATACACCTAATTCGTAGAAGTAGATTGAGTCTGTTAAGCATTTCCAACATGTTAAAAGGAGAAAGCACAAAATAGCTCAGTGACTTTTAGAAAATGTTGTTGTGACCTTATGATAGGATGTATCCAAAGTTGTTTATATTCACTTCTTCACTCCGGGGCTCCTCATCCACCCAGAGGGGACAGAATTACTGTCTCGGACCCACACAGAGCTGAGGTTAGGGACTTGACAAGGCTGGGCCAAGGCAAGGACTGGGAATGCTTCCAGTAAATGTACCAAAGCCACAGTTTATTGAGCCCATTTGATAGGAATGGCTTTATAGTAGTAAGACTTTAAAAAAAAACATTTAGAACCTATAATAGCCTTTCTACTCCAGATATGACTGATTTTGTTACTGAGAGATTTGGGTTAATTCAGTTCTTTACCCACCACCCTCCCCAGTCTTCCTACAGACCTTTTACAGGATGCTTCCCCTGTTACTGGTTTCTTTGGCCACCATTCTAGACTGATCTATAAGAAGTGAAATAGACTAGAAGCATATCCAGCCTTTGTAAACCTTCATATATTACCCCAGCCCAATGCAGAAAGCATACGTGGATAAAGCGAAAATATTCATGGGGATCATTTCTGTAATGGGTACATTTGTGTGTGTGTGTGTGTGTGTGTGTGTGTGAGTGTGCACCTGTGCACACACACGTCTTAACTAATGCATCTCTTCAGGGTTTAAAAGACAAATCCTGTCCTCAGGTTAATTACATTCAAGGGTGATTTTAGTACCAATATCTGTAGAGTTATAATCTAGGATAGAACTTAATACATCACACCACCACATTTCATTGATTCTAAGGGCACATTTTCTCACTTTAACACCTCTGACAGTGACTGCCATGATACAGTTGCCATTGCCAGTGCACGGGCAAATTGAATGTTTCTCCTGGTAGCATGATTTGGCAACTGCAGCTCCTTCTGGTTTCAGCCAACAAGCTGTTAAGCACTCTTTGAAAAAGGAAAAATGAGCTCTGGGTGGTGCAGAAAACCTCTCACTGACTCCTGATAAGATCAGGCAAGGAGCAGCATAGAAACTTGCAAGTGGGTGTCAGGTGCTTGGAGGGGTGGCCTGGGTGCATGTGAAGCACTCGTTTGACCACTGCTGTGTCACCTACGCTGCTGGGCCACCCGAGGTGGCTCTCCACTGAAACCCTGAGCACGTTCAACTCTGAGGCGAGACTTGATTCCAAAGTGTTGGACTCTGAATGTGGGGAAAAAAAAGAAAAAATGAGTATGTTAACTGATGTATTGTGCTTTGTTTTCTTATGTGTAGCCTAAGAGTGATGATTTTAAAAATCTTTCTGAAAGAGTTTTTTTAAAAGTCCCTTCAAATTGGAATTCTAGGTGATGAGAACACACATCATATAAGATTGGGTGAAATGAGGTAGCAGCAGGAAGTGGGGTTTTGCCTCCCGTTTCTCACCTCTTCCTCTCCAACAGCCAGGTTTTTTTTTGCACTGCTGCTGACTCCAGCTTCTGTGCCTTGCCAATGCCCCCTTTCTCTGGTCAGTGGTCTTCCTGTCTGCCTACTGAAATCCTGCACTTCCTCTGTCAAACCCTCCTTGGTAAATGCTTCCCCATCTAGAGCATTTCTTTATATTCAGGGTCCTTCTATGGAGGTATATAATTTGAATTACACTTGAATATCTGTTACTATGGAAATGTTTCGTGTTTGCTCCATGCCTGGATTCCACACCTGTAATAGATTGTAAGTTCCTTGTGACAGGGTCTGTGTCTTCTGTGTTCCTGTCATGTTACCCATAATGCCAGCATTGCAATGTGCTCACTTGAGAAATACTTGTTGATTTTAGCTGGGCTCTAAATTTTACTAGAAGTCAGAAATATGAAAACATTTTTTTTAGTTTAGCTTATTTTTTATTTTTTATTTTTAGAGAGGGAGGGGGAAGGGGGTGCGGGGGAGAGGCAGAGGGGGAAGGAAAGAGAATGTTAAGATCGACACAGGGCTTGATCTCACAAACCTTAGATCACGACCTGAACCAAAATCAAGAGTCAGACACTTAACTGACTGAGCCACCCAGGCGCCCCAGAAATATGAAAACATTTTGAAAAAAACACAGGCAAATGCTTCAACTGGTCCCTCTCCAGTGGTTTCTCTACGTGAGCTCTGGTGAAGAAGGCTGCAGGTGATCCCCTAATTTTGCCAGGGGTATGATTTTTTGCTTCTTGCTCAGTATTCACCACCACCTTAAGTTACTCAGGTCTGGGAGCTTACTCCAACGCCCTAAGCGCCCTAAGACTATTGCATTGCAAAACCATTTGATGGTGAAAAGAACACATAGACATGCTTGCCCAGTAGCTTCCCAGGAAGTGGGAGGGAAAAACAGCCCCCTGCTCCACCTGCCCACAGCCAGACAGCAACCCCATCAATCATGGAGGCCTTATCTTGCTGCACATACACCCCTCAAGCACAGAACAAGGATTCAGTAATTCATTGCTTTTATTGCTTTCATGAATAATATTTTCTAATCAGTTTCCATTTCTAACTACTTATTACTAGCATAAAGAAAAACTTTAAAAAAAATAGTTATATCCAACAACTACTAAGCAAGCTCTCTTATTAGTGTAATTGGTTATTACTTGTTTCTTGGGTTTATACTCATAGCTGTAATGTAGATCATGTTTTTTCTCTACCAATACTTAATACCATTTATTTGTATCTTCTATTATTGCATTAGCTAGGGCCTGCAAAACACTGTTGATTATAAACATCCTTTAGTCTTGACTTAAATAGTAATGGCCTTAGTATTGCGCTGTTGAATAGGTTGTTTTAAGTTTGTGGTAAATGGCTTTGATCTTATTCTATTTTAGGTAGTTGTTTGCTTGCTTGTTTTAACTAAGAATGACTATTGAATTTTATCAAGTGTTTTTTTAGTCTCTATGCTTTCCTGGTAGGGTTTTTATTTTTTCACTTTTTAAAAATGTAAATGTAATAAATTATGCTGATAGCTTTCCAAATGGTGAGCCATCTCAGCAGTCCTGAAATAAGCCGTGCTTGGTCATGATATATTATTCTGTTAATTCACTGCTGGATTCTACTTGCCAGTACTGTATTTAGAATTTCTGCATCTATATTTATAAGTGAAATTGGTCTCTCATTTTCTTTATCAAGTTTTGTATTAAATATATTCTAGCTTCCTTTTTCTTTTGAAGATTTATTTTTTTAGAGAGATAGGGAGCAGGGGGAGGGGCAGAGGGAGAGGAAGAGATTCCCCAAGTAGATTCCCTGCAGAGCACAGAGCCTGATGTGGGGCTCCATCCCAGGACCTGGAGATCATGACCTGAGCAGAAACCAACATTCGGATGCTCAACCAACTGAGCCATCCAGGCACCCCTATTCTAGCTTCTTAAAATTAATCAGGGGAACTTTCCATCCTTTTCCATGGTCTAGCTCAGTTTTAGTACAGAGGAAGTATCTGTTCTCTGATGCTGTCTGCTGCCCAGTGTTAATAAGGGTGTGGGGTAGCACCAAGCTTTTGATCTTTACCATTATGATTTAAAAATATGATCTTGCTGCTTTAAAGGAAGAGCTCTAAAATGCTTTTTCACCCCATTCTTCGAAACTGCCAGGATTCAGGTTATTTTATTTTTTTGTTTGTTATTTTGCTTGTGTTAACATAAAAAGTTTTAGAGTTTCAGTAATTTTTAGGCTGAAGGCTCATTGCAACAGGCAGGAATAGTTGGTGGGTAGAGCTATCCAGGTATCAAGGCTTTTGTTCTTGCATCCTTGGAGATATGCAAAGGGGAAGGGACCTAGATTTAGCAAGAAAAAGAGAACAGGGCTCCCTGTGGAAAGCCTGACTCCAGCCCCAACTCCCTCACACTGGGTGACTATAAGCAAGTCTTCTCTGGGTTACAAGTTGTTTTGGTCTCATCCATGTGTCATGTTCATAGCTGCCTGCTATAATTGCTGTGAGGGTCGGAAGAAATAATATCCAAGGACTTCAAGATCCTTAAAGCACTACATTGATGCAAAGGGTACTTTTTTTGGGGGGGGGAGGGAGACTGAGATTCTTTATTTCTTTCTTTTTTTTTTTTTATTTTTCTTTCAACATTTTATTTTTTTTTCTTTAATATTTTTTTATTATATTATGTTAGTCACCATACAGTAGTACATCCCTGGTTTTTGGTGTAAAGTTCGATGATTCATTAGTTGCGTATAACACCCAGTGCACCATCCAATACGTGCCCTCCTTACTACCCATCACCAGCCTATCCCATTCCCCCATCCTCCTCCCCTCTGAAGCCCTCAGTTTGTTTCTCAGAGTCCATAGTCTCTCATGCTTCATTCCCCCTTCTGATTACCCCCCCTTTCTTTATCCCTTTCTTCTCCTACCGATCTTCCTAGTTCTTATGTTCCATAGATGAGAGAAATCATATGATAATTGTCGTTCTCTGCTTGACTTATTTCACTTAGCATTATCTCCTCCAGTGCCGTCCATGTTGCAACAAATGTTGAGAACTCGTTCTTTTTGATAGCTGAATAATATTCCATTGTATATATGGACCACAACTTCTTAATCCAGTCATCTGTTGAAGGGCATCTCGGCTCCTTCCACGATTTAGCTATTGTGGACAATCCTGCTATGAACATTGGGGTGCCTATGGCCCTTCTCTTCACTACGTCTGTATCTTTGGGGTAAATACCCAGTAGTGCAATGGCTGGTTCATAGGGTAGCTCAATTTTTAACTTTTTAAGGGACCTCCACACTGTTCTCCAGAGTGGCTATACCAACTTGCATTCCCACCAACAATGTAGGAGGGACCCCTTTCTCCACATCCTCTCCAGCAATTGTTGTTTCTTGCCGATGCAAAGGGTACTTTTATAGGATTATTCTTTTCACATTATAGTAGAAGACCCCATCAATGAAAGGAAAAATGTTTTTGCCCATGATACAAGGAGTCTCCCTCCTATTTCCTATGAAAGGAAATTTTTATTTATAAATGTTTAGGTAACTGTTAATTTATTGTAAAACAGTCTTTTTGGATCAGGACTGCTGCTGACCATGAGCTAATAAAACAGGTTTTAAGTTCTTTAAAGCAATCTCAATTTTAAAGATGTCACACTGTGCCCCAGTGAGCCAGGCCAGGTAACACTTTTAACTTCCTGGTGCCATTTGCAGTATTTATTTAGAGAGTAAATAAAACACTAGGTCATTTATTTTGTAGGTATCACTACCCTCTCTGCTTTCTTTCTAGTCCTCATAGAGAGTGAAAGACCTGTTTTTCTATGCCCCTTATTTAGTCACCTGGAAATTAGACACTTTTTTTTTTTTTTGGTAGCAAAATGCTCCTCTAACACAAAAAAAGAAAAGAAAAATGATTTTCTCTGGCATGTACACAATACCAGCTAACTGAATCACAACATGTTTTGAGTACCTAAAATAAAAGTTATTGAAGAGTTCACTTCATCACACTGTGTCCTAATCTCCATAGTATTGTGATGAAATGCACTGTGGCCTCCTTTGCCTCCTGTGTCTCCAGTGGTCACCCTGAAGAGTGCATAATCAGTTCTGTCAGCTCATAGCAGGCCCCTACTCAGCAGCGCAATAAGCTGCAAACAAAGAAAGTCCAAATTCTTAGGCAGTAGGTCATGCGCACTGGGGGACAGTACAGCCCCCGCCTCTACTCATTCATGGACAGTATTGACTGATGAGTCTACAGAGCAGGGTTTTAGTCATTTGTGTCTAGTGCATGGTTGGGAGTAAGGCCAAGCGTCGAGTGGTGTGGCTCCCTTGGTGAAATTGCCATCTTACAATGCAAATGAAAAGAACAAAACGTGCCACCCATAGGAAAAATTGCCAGATTCCCCAAATACTATAAAAATATACAGTTACTTAACTTTTCTAAGGAAAAGGCCTCAGGTCTGGAAGCAGATCTTTTTTATTCTGGGTAAACTCACTTAGGAAATCATTCTTTCCACAACAATGAGCAAAGGCAAAGAAAGGAATGAGATATTTTTCTAAAGGCACGATTGTCTTGTTGGATTTCTGCTTTGTGGCATTTGACGGTGATCACTCATCAGGGCCCAGAGCACAGGAAGCTTATAGCATATAATCATTTGTTCCAAGAGAAGATATAATTAAATAATTCTTAAACATGACCAAAAATTGAATCTCTTCAGAGACAAATTCAATAAGCAGTCTCTTTCTCTAACATCGATGTCCTAATCATTGGATTGCCTGCCCATTACTTGTTTCTTCTGGAAACTGCCCCCCACCCTCCACAACCCCCACGCCTGACTGCAACTGTACCCCCACCCTGTCGTATTCCCTGCCCAGGGGTGAGCATGTGAGCATGCAACCTAGGCTCCACCATACAACCCTTCGGAGGAGGATTTGGAATTGCCACCCGGGGCAGCCTGCATAGGTCTGGCTGCTCTCCTGCATAAAGGAGTTGTATCCTCAGGAGCTGTTTTTGCCACATGGTTTGGGAAGCAGAGAGAACCCCTCAGAAGGTAGAGAGCCACTAGAAGTGGAACTCAGAAAAGAAGAAGCTTCAGGGGCCATGGAGGGTGAGCCTGTTCATCTGAGTGTGTCCTCCTGTGCGCTTCTGGAGGGCATGTCTGTACTGGGAACAGTTCCAGCAGCAGAGGTATTCAGGAAGTAGCTGGTTTCCCACGGGAGAGCAGGTGGCATAACTTAGATAATTGTTCAGGTGCTTCCAACCCTGAAATCCCATGGCTCTCTAAAGGCACAGATTAGGTATCACTCTTAGTACTTGACTGTAATTTAGAAACTGGATTTTACAAATCTTTCTGCTTATAGTTGACCAAGCATATTCAGTTTCCTTTTTAAATCATATTTTATTTTTTGAAAGTAATACATATTTGTAATTTTAAAGCCAAATATTCCTTTAAGACTAATAACAAAGTAAAGGTCACTGCCCTTTTCTAATTTCCTGTCAGTGACTCAATATTTTAGCCCTTTCTCCTGCTAGTTACCTCTACATTCCTAAATAATGTGTTTTTCAGTTTTGTTGACTCCCTACTCTCTGATATGAAAGTTTTTACACCTACCATATACTGTTCCTCTATCCCCCTAATGTTGTTTTACATCACAGCTTTTGTTCAAATTCATCCTTGATGATTCTATTATTTTGCAACTATTATCCACAGATAAGCACGTTGTGTGCCATGATTATGTTTCCTTAAATATAATTGAGTTGATAATTGCCTTTTTATTTGCTTCGTTTTCTATGTATATATTATTGATTCTGGAATGTACTGTGCTTAAACACATCAGATAACCTATCAGTGTTAACGTTTTGTTGTTTTCCATGGAGAGCTTATTCCTGTAATCTGAGTTGTCCTGTTTCAATCTGGGCAGGTTACTTGTCCTCATTTCCAACTTCTTGAGGGTTTGCCTTGCTTTGTTCCCTATACCCTTTCTCGGTCCCCTTCCTTGTTTCAGCAGGTGCATGAGAGAAGTTTTTGAATCTTGTGTGAAAACATCCTTATTCCCATTTTCCCTCCAAATTTGGAAGGCATTGCTCAGTTGCCTCCAGCACTGCTGTGGAGAGGCTGATGCCAGTCTGATCCCCCATCTTTCATATGTGACCTCATTCTCTCTAGAAGTTTTCAGAGTCTTCTCTTTATCCCTGATATTTTGAAATTTCATACTGATATTCCTTTGTGGTTTGGTGGGTTTTTTTTTTCTTTCCCAACAGTTGAACATGACACTTGCAAACTCCTGTTCTTCATTTCTGTGAAATGTCTTGAATTATTTTTTTGAAAACGATCATTTTCACATCTCTTGTCTTCTCTATTTCTGGGCCTTGGTTGCATTATCCAGATTTACCATTTGTTATGTATCCCTCCTGCCCCAGCCCCCACCATGTGTCTTCTTTTTTGTTTGTTTTGCTCAGTGTTTGTTTCTGTCTATTTGAGAAGCCTTCCTCAACTATATTTTCTAATTGTTCTATTGAATTTATTTCTATCATGTGTTTGGTATCCAAGAGCTCCTTTCTTCTCTGACTGTTCTCACCCCCTTTTAAAAATAGTATTCTGTACTTTGTTTCTTGAATGCAACCTCACATCTCTGCAGTTGTCCCTTCCCTGCCTTGTCTCTGTCTCCGCCTGAGGCCCTTGTCATGTGGGCCTAGGCGCCTCTGGCCTGTCTCTCGAGGGGCCTGAGCAGGGCAGGGCCTGAGTTGGCCTGGAAGCCCTTCTAGGCCTTGGAGCCCAGCTTCCTGAGCTACAAGCCCTCTGAGCACTGTGGGCTGGTCTTGTGGTGACATTTGGGAGGAGGTGAGAGCAGAAATGAGTTCATCTGTTTATTCTAGAGGCCTCTCACACCTCAGAGTTGCATTTTGATTTTCACCATGCAGTAATTAACTTTTATCCTCTTTGGTCTGTTCAATACTGATGACTTAGAAATACCTGCAGCTGTAAACTGGCTTTTTTCTTTTTCATCCATTCTTTATTTCTTTTAAAGCTCTCTTCAGGGCAAACATACCAATCACATTTCAATAAAGGTGGTTACTTCTCTGGTTCTTTTCTTTAAATTCTAGAAGTTTGATGATTTTTGGTACATTATTGAATTTTGGATTGCCAGCTTCTGTATTATTTCATTTAAGTTTAATATTTTTTATTTCTTCTTTTACTTACTTGAAGAAGAAAGTAACAATGAAATTAAAATGCAAATAGGATAATGAGGTTAAGAAACTTTTAGAGAATATCGGGAATAAAAAGGACAGTATGTTCTTATCCACCTTTATGAGATGAGATACTTAATCTTGTGCTTATGTTCTCCTGTCAGCTGAAGTAAAAAAGGAAAAGTAGTAAATCTTTTTTTGATTTTAAAAAGAAGCATAAACCAAGAAATAGAGTCTTAACTCTTAACTATGGAGAACAATGATAGTTATGGGCGGGGGGGGTGCACTTGTGATGAGCCTGGGTGATGTACAGAAGCGTTGAATCACTGAATTGGACGCTAAATCACTATATGCGAACTATACTGGAATTAAAATAAAAACTTAAAAAAAGCATAAAAATTCTTCAGAGAAAATTGAACTCAAAGATGATCTTATCATATAATTCCTTGACTAGGGAAACTTGATTTGCATAATGATCAATGTCCTCAAGGATAGTTTTAGAAAATGTGTATAGTATGCCATTCAGATGGTTCGATACAGTTTCTAAAGTGCTTTAACTTAGTGGAGGCATTTCCTCAGGGCTGTGAAAATATTACTCAAGCACTTGGCTTTGCTTTTAGGTGCTCTCCCCTTAAAATAGAGACAGAATTTGGAAGTCTAATATCTTATTTGATTTCTCAAGCTTTTGCCAAATGGTAGATCACAGTCAATTTATTTTTGAGTTATCTGCCCCATATGCGTCGTGCAAGTATTTCATAGTGTTTAAAATGTGAAAAATTCTATCAACTATGAGCACAACATAGAGATGAGAGTTAACTTTTTATTGAATTAATTACTTGTGCCTGAAAACTTCTCCCCAAGTAGAAGGCCAGCTGGCGTTATCACAGGCATAAGCCATCAGAGTAAACAGAGCCACTATTAGGTAGGAACTGTTGCTCAGTTTCCTCACCTGTCAGATGGGGATATCATTCCTACCTCCTGGGATTGCTGTGAATTAATATCCTTTTAGAGGAGGACCTGGTACATGATAAGCACTGTATTAAAGCATAATGTAAGAAGCAGGACTGCTTCCCCAGAGACTGGCTGTGGTAAAATAGTTTCAGGACACTCCCACTCTGGCCCACTGTGTGTGCCTATGCTGTGCGGCTTGGCCGTCTTCTGCCAAAGTCCAAGGGTTCTGTCTGAGTGTGAGTGACACTTCTTTTTCTTCTCATAACCAGCAGCAAGAACCTTCTGTGCTAAGATTATACTTTGTCCAAGCAGGGAGGCCATGTCCACTCACCTTCCTGGGAGCCCTTGTGCATGATCACACCCAGGTTCATCTGACAGTAAAGGAAGGTGTAAGGACATCTGAGATGAGGGTCCAGGATCTGAGGAAGTATATGAGCCTTGGATCTGTGTTGAGATTATTCTCTTTGATTCATTAATGGTTTTTATGTGAAGATACATTATTGATTTAACACTTAAAAAATAACCATCAACTGATCTTAACTGTTTTCTTAATATGATGAACTGGAGGTTAACAGAGGGTGGATCATGTCTTGTTTCATTTTTATCCCTACGTCCTAGGACAGTACCTCACATATGGCAGATACTCGGTAAATCTTTGTTGAATGAACAGTTCATGAATTATTTTCATATTCATAAATAAAAAAGGAAAATGTACTATATCTTTTTTATATATCTTGACAACGCTTATCCAGTGTAACACTTTTGATATGCTAGCTTTCTTAACAGTTTATAAGACTGTATCTTCTCAACGTCATGTAATAGGCCACATTTTAATTTGAGGAATAATTAAGGACTTCTCTATTTGTAGACCAGCAGATAAATAACAGGGCTTATTTTTAGGCAGAGCATTGAAGGATGGGGACAGGAAGCAAGTCAGGAATGGGTGGAATATCTACTTTTCAGTGTACCCTTTGTCTATTTTTTCTAATCATGTGTACACATTACTTTCTCAAATGAATAAAACCTGACCCATGCTAAAAGGAAAAAAAAGTACTATTATTTGTGCCTTAACATGAAGAGAACATACCCATCCTCCTAATTAGGTGAATAGTTGGGCAACAATTGCAGCTCACCTTCCAGAGCATACCCGGTAGTTGTGGGGACTAGAAGTCTTTTCAGAGTGTTTGTTTGTTTGTTTGTTTGTTTGTTTTTAGAGATATAGTGAGAGAGCTGGGTGAGGGGGGCAGAGGGAGAGAGAGAATCTTGAGCATGCCCCATACCCAGCGTGGAGCCTGACATGGGACTTGATCCTGGGACCCTGAGATCATGACCTGAGCCAAAGTCAAGAGTCGGACGCTTAACAGACTGAGCCACCCAGGCGCCCCTTCAAGAAGATTTTTTCAATAGCTTGTTCACTTAGTCAGATAAAACGTAATGGAGCCCTTGGCTTTTCTCTGGGAAAAGCCCCAAAATCTGCCTACTCTGGAGATCGGCCTCTGTTGAATAGACCAGGGAAACCACTTATCAATCATAGTCATCAATCATAAATCATACCATGATTTATTTCTTCCAAAATCCATACTATGGTCACCCATGAATTCAGATCGAAACTTGTTTTCTTTTAATAGTTAATTTTAAGTTATCTCATTATTTAATGCTTATTACTGGTGCAGCTTGCTTATACAAAGTTCCACAAAGTGATCTAACTCAAGATTTCCTGAGAAGATGATAGAGTAGGGGGAGAAACCAGCAAACATTACAAAGAAAAAGAAAAGGTAGGGGGAAAGTACATCCGTATAGAAGCAGGCAGCTCATGGAGAAGTAGTGCCCAATGCAGCCTCAAGTATTGATGAGTTTCACCTGATAGAACAGGTGAAGGAAGGAAGGATAGATCAACTTCAGGAAAAGCCAAGAACCAACCCATGACTTTCCTTCCTGAGGAAGTTGGTGCAGTGTTATGAGAATTAAGTTTAACAGATGTTAGCTGACTCCTACAAACCCAGATCAGTAGAGAGGCAAGGGCAGGCCTAGAAGAAGTAGGGACCCTTTTCTACCCAGGATTCAGAAACATTCAGAGACTGGGTACAAGGATATTGTCACGATAAGCCAAAGCTTAGGGACAACCAGTAGGCATACTGACAATTATTTTATGGAGCTTTCTTTTGTTTCTTTTGGTATTGAATTAGATATGATTAAGTACATGGTAATTGTAGGAAAAAGTAAATAAGCTAAAAGAGAAATCTGTCATTCAAATCTACTACCAGAGAAAAACACTTATATTATAAAATAATAATAAGTAAACAGTGTATGAAAACATACAAATCTGAAGTACATCAGGTAGAATAAATGTGAGATAATAGCCATGAACATTTTTTGAAGAAAATAATGCAGTGGTAAGGCTTTGCCCTGTTACATCACATAAAGCCACAGTAATGAAATCACTGTGGTACTGGCATCAGAACATATAGATAAATGGAACGGAACAGAAAGTGCAGGAACTGTCAGAAGTATAGATACACACAAATTTGGTATATGTTATCATAGGTATTTCCTGTCAGTAGAAAAACGATGGATTGGTTGTTGAATGGTGTTGGGACACCTGGCTAGCCATTTAGAGGAAATAGATAAAGGTCAATCCCCTCTTTAAATTATACACTGAATTTAAATTTAGTAAGATTAAGGATATAAACATAAACATGAAAACCATAAAAATATTAGAAAGAATTATAGGTAAATATTTAGCTGACCTTTGGATGGGGAGACCTTTACTATATGAGTGGCACCAAAGGAAGAAACTGTAAGAAGATTCACAAGTTCTTTATGCTAATGTTCAATGTCAAGTTCAGAACTAAAGGGAGCCATGTGTCCAATATTAGATAATTGATTAAAACCTCTTATAATGGTGTACCTTGCCACCATAAAAATAAAACTGTATATGACTCTATTATTGGGGAAATGGCCCCAATAATGAATGAGAAGTGAACAACTTGTACATGTGTGTATTTGCATGTATGCATTTCGTAGGAAGAGGCCTGGCTGGTTGTGATCCACATTTAACAGTGGTAGTTTTTAAGTTAAGATTTGGATAATTTATTTCCTTTGCCTTTTCTATGTCTTCTTTCTTTTTTTTTTTCCTGTAGTGATTACATATTTAATACAGTCTAGTTAAAAACCAAGGGACAAAAAAGTTCCACAAAATAATTGGTGATTATTGGAGAGAAAACTGAGCTTTAAACTTCCCAGTTGCCTAGATCAAATAGGCTTTTAAAGGGATCTTTGGGACCATCTGTTTTATTGAAGGATAACGCTGTTTCACTGGATGACGACTTGAATCCATCATGACCATAAATGTAAATTTCTTTAAACATAAAAACCAAATGTATACATTCCTTCTAAAATGACTCTAGAAGATTATATTTTAAATGGTGACTTGTCTTATTATAGTTGATATTTGACTTTTTTATATATTCATTCTTTTTAACCAGTCTTTGTCTAGTTTCTCTGAATTGAGCTGCAGAGAGCTGTTTTAAAATCCAAATTTATTGTGGAGAACCAAAATTAGTGAAAATGCCTTTTAATGAAAGCTTTGGTTTGGCCAATTTAAGCTGTTTATAAATCAAAAATGTAATCAAGGAGAGATTGTTTTAGCTCATTGTCCACCAAGAAGCTTTTAGCTGCCAAGAAAAGGCTTCATTCTGGAGAAACATTGCCCCTCCTGCCTCGAGTCCTCCAGTGATTTATTGACTTGGAGAAACAGCATGGTGATTTTGGATAATCAAGTTTGCTGGACTTCTTTGAGCCCACTAGCTTTCTCTTGTGAGCCATTGGGTTGACAGTCTCCTAATATGAAAAAGGAAGAGATTAGAAAAAAAAGAGAGAGCTCAGATTTTCTCTGTACTCAAACCTCCCCCTCCCCTTCACCCATGGCAACCACCTCCTTGCCTACAGTTTTGCCTTTCCAGAGTATCATATAAATGGGATCATATACTTTATAACCTTTTGAGTCTGTTTCTTTCCCTTAGAATAATGCATTTGAAATTCATCCATGTTACTGCACTCATTAATAGTCCCTTTACATTGTGGAGTAGTATCCCAGTGTGTGGATGCACCATGATTTGTCTATCCATTTTTTAGGAGAGGGATATTTTGATTGTTTGTCTTTGTGATTTTGAACACAGCTGCTATAAGCATTTGCCCAGTGTTTTGTGTGAATGAAGGTTTTCATTTTACTTGGGTAAATACCTAGGAGTAGGATTGTTGTGTCATACGTAAAGGGAATATTTGACGTTGTGAGAAACCACCAGTTGTCTTCCATAATGGCTGTACCATTTTGAGTTCTCACCAGCAGTGTATGAGAGTTCCAGTTCCTCCACATCCTTGCTAGCACTTAGTGGTGTCAGGGTATTTTGTCTGTTTGTTTGTTTGTTTAGGATTTTATTTATTTATTTGAGAGAGAGAGAACACGAGGGAAAGGGACAGGGGGAGAAGCAGACTCCCCCTGAGCAGAGAGCCCAATGCAGGGCTTGATCCTGGGACTCTGGGATCATGACCTGAGCTGAAGCAGATGCTTACCGACTGAGCCACCCAGGCACCCCAGTGGTGTCAGTTTTTGTTCAGTTTAGATCACTCTAGTGGTCATGTTGGACAGTCTGCACTTGCACTTCTCTGATGACTACTGATGTTGAACATCTTCTCAGGTATTTATCTGTAATCACATGCTTCCTTTGATGAAGTGACCATGGCAGTGACTCTTGAGGCATATAGTTTCAGTTACAATTTTCATGTTGATGTTTCACAGTCTGATTGTCTCCTTAAGGTGTGTTTGTTTGTTTCTTCTTCCTCTTCTTTTTTTTTTTTTAAACTTGTCCCCCTGTTCCTACGTTATATTAGAAATTAGGTTTAGAGACTTAATTAGATTCAATTTCAACAGTTTTGTCAAGAACATTTCATAAGCAGTATATATGTGAGGGATTAAAAAATGCACAGGAGCCAATTGAGAGCCCCACCTGATGCTACCACCTAGTGCATTGTAGCAGCTTCCCCAAAAGTGAGAACGGCTGGAATAATGTCCTTGACTCTGCGAGAAGGACAGCTGGAATCCAACACAGGTGGACAAGTTGGACCTCAGTACAGAGAGAAGGGATAGTGGGGGGTGTGGGTCCAGCCAGGTGTGGGAACTCACAGATATCCTCTTCTGAATGCTTCTGTTCTCTCACAAAATAGCAAGTAAGGTTGTGCTGACAGTGAGCACATAGAGGTATTGGAGGTTTGAAGAGACAGGAGAACGTGTAGAATCAAATTGGAGAGAGAGACTGAATGGATCAGGGGAAAGTAGCACATGCCAGGCCCTAAGAGCCCTCTTGAGGGAGTGAATTGAACATGGCGGTCACTCGAAGTTGTGTTTCTCTCCCAACCATTGTTGTGACATATTGTTAATAATTAGAGCAATTTTAATTCATCGTGGGCTTTCGCTTTTGGGGATTTTATCTAAATGTAAGTGTGTACCATATACAGAAATGTCATTGGTAAACTGGTTACAGTGTAGAGTTTTAACCCCCGAGATATTCACCCAGAGGCCCTGAACACACATCCTCTGCAGGGGAGGGACATTATGAGATTTCAAATCAAGAGTAGAAAATCTTGCAAGGAATATTCTGTTTCCTAAGCATAGAATTTTGAAATTTTGAAACTGTGTGTCCCCAAAATATGAGACATTTTATGGCAAGTAAGGGAAAAATCAGTGTTTTATTTATACTTGATTTCTTTTCTTAGTATTTCTTTTGAAATTGGGTACACTTTTACTGTTAGTTAAACCTGGGATTGAATGTTTGATGTTACTTTAGATGGGTTTCCAACTGGGGGAAAGTGTTTTCTGAATATTTTCTGGGCCATCACAGCAATGTTATATAAGAGAGAAAACTGTTACAATATACTTCTAAAAATACTTCAATGAAAAATTATTTTTCAATTAGAATATGTCTGTTTAAAGATGTAATATTAAAAACTGCAATCTTGATTTACAATGTAATTTTTTACATTGACTTTATTTTTAGAGCTGTTTTAGTTTTATAGAAAAATTATATAGAATATACTATATAACCCCAATACCCCCAAACAGTTTCCCTTATTATTAACATCCTGCATTAGTGTGGTACATTGGTTACAATTGATGAACCGATATTGATACAGTACTATTAACTAAGGTCCACAGTTCACACCAAGGTTCACTCTGTGTTGTATATTCTGTGGGTCTTAACAAATGCATGCCATGTATCTACCATTATAATATCATAAGAAATAGTTTTACTATCCTCAAAAATCTCCTACATGTCACCTGTTCATTCCACCTTTCCTCCCACCACCCAACCCCCCAGCCACCGTTGATCTTTTTACTGTCTTTACAGTTTTGCCTTTTCCAGAAAGTCATATAAAGTCATATAGTATGTAGCCTTTTTAGATTAGATTCTTTCACCTAGTAAAATATATTTAAAGTCCTACATGCCTTTTCATGGCTTCATAGCTCATTTCTTCTCATCACTGAATAGTATGCCATTGTATAGATGTACCATGGTTTGTTTATTCAGTCATGTACTGACATGACATCTCAGTTGCTTCCAGTTTTTGGCAATTATGAATAAAGCTGCTATAAACTACAATGTAATTTTTATACTACAATTGTAATTGTTGATACTTTTCTTAAGTTAAGCAGTGCTGACATTTGATAGACCATGCTTTGACTGATCATTTACAGTAAGTAGGTCCAAGAATGTTTCCAGATGGTACTAGCCATCACAAAAGCAGGCAGTCAAGCTCCTTGCCTTGTGGAGCTTGTAGCTCTTCTAGTGAAGAGCTAAGTTACATAAAAAATATATCTAAGAACTTAAATACGTAAACAGACATGTGAACCCCTACAGAACTTTTAGGTACTTTAGTTATTAGAAGATTAAACGCTAGACACTGAGCTATGTTTAAGGAATGATCAGAGACCCAAGGCAGTGGGCTTCCTTAGGAAGGGTCCTAAACAAGAAGTCTTTGACTGTGGTATCTTTATTTGTGATAGTTATATTTCTAAAGATAAAAGTTATGGCCCTTGGCACTTTCAGAAACTTTCCAATTTTTCACTCCTTACAGTACAGACCATTGAAACAATGGTCTTAGCAAATCCTGGAACACTGTAAAAGAGAATAGTGAAAGGTCCCTCTCTGGGTCATGTGCTGTGAAGTCCTAATCAATAGCAGATTAAATCAGTATAAACCTGAAATAACTGTCAGGAAAGCAAAGCATGAAAAGAAACCATTTGATATAGGACTGAAAACCCACTTAGAGGTTTGGAGAAGGGATTTTCATACCACCACCACCCTCTAACCTATCAAGGTTGCTTGGCTTGAAGTCTGGGTGCATTCATTCCAACAGTAGGCACACAGGTGCTTCGTGAGCTTGAAAAGCTTGATTTACAAATAAAAATTATTAAAAAAGAAAAGAAAAGCTTAATTTACATTCAGAGTTTGTGTGAGGGCCAGAAACCCCATAAGATCACTCCTTTCTACAGTCCTCAATCCAGGGGGGACCATGCGCAGACATGCCAAGTGCTGTGTGGCACTTCTTTCACTGGAGAAATGTCCCTCACCACCGTCCCCACGTGCTCTGTCCCTGTGGCTCCTGCACAGGAACTTTCCATTCTTCCAGGGCATTTCCTGTTACAGAAAATCTCTTGGGTTAGAGATGGTTCCTTCATCTATCCTTGCAGCACTTTTCCAGAACTGTGTGCCACCCTATACTGCACATTGGGGATAACGATGGTGACTGAAACAATTGTGGCAATTAAGAAACTGACATGCAGAACAGATCAGAATCCTTTAGAATTACCTGCCCAGCCAGCATAGTACCCACAGCTATTTTTTGACTGTGGTATTATATAATGCACATGAGGAGGCGCTGCTGAAAATTATAAGACCTTGTGGCCAAAGCAGGGAAGTAATTAATTTTGCTATGAAAGAAAAACAGCTTGTGGATTGAACTATTTATATTAAAACTTAAAATATGACCCAAGGGGCGCCTGGGTGGCACAGCGGTTAAAGCGTCTGCCTTTGGCTCAGGGCGTGATCCCGGCGTTATGGGATCGAGCCCCACATCAGGCTCCTCCGCTATGAGCCTGTTTCATCCTCTCCCACTCCCCCTGCTTGTGTTCCCTCTCTCGCTGGCTGTCTCTATCTCTGTCAAATAAATAAATAAAATCTTAAAAAAAAATAAAATAAAATAAAATATGACCCAAAATGCTTGCATTACACTTTCTCAGGCAACTCAAAAGAATACTTATGCTCAAATGCTAAGAAGTCCATCACTGAGATGAAAGCTAAAAAAAGTGTCAGTGTTTTCCCGTTGGGAAAACTCTAACTTCCTCTGTATCTTACTTTAATTCTCTTTACTACTTGGTTTGTGCATATCTCAATCTGACATAGTTGTTACTATTGCAGATAAAGTTGAAAGAGCTAAGGATTCACTGCATCATTCTGTTGTGCAGTCTTCTTAATTTTTCAAGGTATAATTTGCATACAATAAAATGCACTCATTTTAAGTGTTTGGTTTGACAAGTCTTGACAATTGTATATACCCATGTAATGGCCACTACAGAACAACTTAGAATATTTCCACATCTCCAGAAAGTTCCTCCTCTCTCTGCAGTTAGTCTCTTCCCCATCAGAGACCATTGCTGAAGTGCTTTCTATCACTGTGAAATACAGTGGCCTGTTCTAGAAATTTATGTGAATGAAACAACACCGTAAATACTGTTTGCATCTGGCTTTTTTATTTAGCATAATGCTTTTGAGTTTCATCCATGTCATTGTGTGTAGTGTGGTGTGTTTTTTGTATTGCTGAGTAGTATTCCGTTACCTGAATATACTACAATTTTCTTACCCATTCACCTGCTGATGAACATTTTGGTTGTTCCCTTATTTTTACTATTATGAGTGAAGCTGCAGTGAACATTCTCATTAATGCTTTTTCATGTACATATGTCTTCATTGCCCTTGGGTAAATACCTCAGGATGGATTTGCTAAGTCTTATGGTAAGTATATGTTTAACTCCATAACAAACTGTCAAACTGTTCTCAAAGTGTTTCTAACACTTTATACTTCCACCAGCAAAGGTTGTGAGTTGTACTCCAAATCCATGCCTGTATTTGATATTGTCAGTTTTTTAGTTTTGTTTTGTTTTAGCCATTGTAACAGGTGTGTGGTGATATCTCCTTGTGGTTTTAATTTGTGTTTCCTTGGTGACTGATTATGTTAGAGCATCTTTTCATGTGTTTATTAGCATTTTATATGTCTCCTTTTTGTGAATGTCCTGTTCAGTTATTATTCCCATTTCTTTATTGCATTGTCTTTTCAGGTCCTTTTTGTATTCTCTACACAAATCTGTTTTCAAACATAGGCAGATATTTACTCCCAATCGGTGACTTGCCATTTCATTTACATGTTCTTTTCTGAAAAATCTTTCACCGCAAGGTCCTGAAGATTTTCTTCTATGAATTTTCCAGTTTTAGCTTTTATGTTTAGTTCTATGATGCATTTCAAATTAATTTTTGTATATAGTATGAGATAGATTGAGGTTCATTTTTTTTCCTGTATGGATAGCCAGTTGTTACTCTAACCATTTGGTGAAGAAACCCTTTTCCACATATTGATTACTTTGGCATCTTTGTCTAAATTCAACTAATCTTATATGTATGGCTCAGTTATTTTATTCTGTTTATCTATATATCTATATCTTTATGTTTTAAAGTTTTAAGTGGTTTTAAATTTTTATATCAGATATTATTGGTCCCCAACTTTGTTGTTCTTTTTCAAAATTATTTTGCTATTCTGTGTTCTCTACATTTCCATATGAATTTTAGAAATCAATGGGCTGATTTCTACCAAAAAAAAAAAAGCCTTTGATTTTTTTGATTGATTGATTCAGTAGATCAATTTGGAAACAGTTGACTGACATTTTAACAATATTGAGTATTCTAATCCATGAACATTATGTATCTCTTTAGGTTCTCTTTAAAATCTCTCTCTTCTTTTTAAGATTTTATTTATTTGACAGAGAGAGACAGCCAGCGAGAGAGGGAACACAAGCAGGGGGAGTGGGAGAGGAAGAAGCAGGCTCCCAGCGGAGGAGCCTGATGCGGGGCTCGATCCCAGAACGCTGGGATCACGCCCTGAGCCGAAGGCAGACGCTTAACGACTGCACCACCCAGGTGCCCCTCTTTAAAATCTCTTCATGGGCTCAGTCCTTAGGCGTCGGCCTTCGGCTCAGGGCGTGATCCCAGTGTTCTGGGATCGAGCCTCGCATCAGGCTCCTCCGCTGGGAGCCTGCTTCTTCCTCTCCCACTCCCCCTGCTTGTGTTCCCTCTCTCGTTGTCTCTCTCTATCTCTGTCAAATAAATAAATAAAATCTTTAAAATAAATAAATAAATAAAATCTCTTTATAGATTTTGTTGTACAGGATTTACAGTTTTTGTTAAATTCACCCATAACTATTTTATGTTTGTAGATTCTATTGTAAATTGTATATTTACATCAATTTCCAATTTTGATTACTAGTGTATAGAAGGAAAACTTATTTTTATCATGTTCCTATATCCTGCACCTTTGCTAAATTTACTTATTAGTGATAGTAATTTGTTTTTGTTTTATTTTTTTCCATACATTTTTTAAAATATTTTTTTATTATATATGTTAGTCACCATAGAGTACATCCCTGGTTTTTTATGTAAAGTTCGATGATTCATTAGTTGCGTATAACACCCAGTGCACCATGCAATACATGCCCTCCCCACCACCCATCACCACCCTATCCCATTCCCCTACCCCCCTCCCCTCTGAAACCCTCAGTTTGTTTCTCAGAGTGCATAGTCTCTCATGCTTCATTCCCCCTTCTGATTACCCCCCCTTTCTTTATCCCTTTCTTCTCCTACCGATCTTCCTATTCGTTAGGATTTATTGTATATGCAACCATGTCATCTGCAAATAAAAAATGTTCTTCTTCCTTTACAGTCTGTAGGCCTTATATTTACTTTTCTTGCCTGGCTGAACTGAAGGCTAGAACCTCCAGTTCAGGAATGTTGAATAGAAGTAGCAAAAGTTGACATGCTTGCTTTGATTTTGATTTTAAGGAAAAGCAGTTAGGTTTTCATCATTGGTGTATTGTTAGCTGTAGTTTATTCCTAGATGCCTTTTTAGGTTCAGGAAATTTCCCCCTATTTCTGTTTTACTGAGTTTTTTTTATCATGCATGAATATTGAATTTTGTCAGAATTTTCTCTGTGTGATAGGTCATTTTTCTCCTTTATTCTGTTAATGTGTTGAATTGCATTTACTAACTTTCTATTGTAAAACCAAACTTTCGTTACCAAGATATATCCCACTTGGGTATATTTTATTACAGATTGTTGGATCCAATTTCCTAATATTTTGCTAAGGACTTTTATATCTATGCCAGTAAGTGATATTGGTCTATAACCTTCTTTTCTTGTATTGTCTTTGTCAAGTTTTGGTATCAGAGTAATACTCTCCTCATAAATTTCCTTCCTCTTCCTTTTTTCTGAAAGAGATTATGTAGGATTGTTTTTTTTTTCTTTTTTATTCCTATTATTTATTCCTTAAATGTTTGATATAATTTTCCAGTAAAACTATTTGAGCCTGAGAAGTTTTTGAATTATGAATTTGATATCTTTAATAGCTATAGGGAGGTATTCACATTTTCTATTTCTTCCTGTGTCAGTTTTAGTGATTGGTTCTTTTAAGCAACTTGTCTATTTTATCCAAGTTGTTAGATGTATTGGCATAAAGTTATTGATATTACTTTCTCATTATTCTAATTTTTGTAGAATCTTTAATGGTATCCCCTTTCTCATTCCTGATGTTGGTAATTTCTCTCTTCTCTTTTTACTCTTAATCTGTTTAGCTAGGGTTTATCAATTTTATTGATATTTTCAAAACCAACTTTTGATTTCACTGATTTTCTCTACTGTGTGTTTCCTATTTCACTGATGTATGAATTTTCTTTTAGTATTTTCTTTATTCTGTTTGATTTGGTTTGGTTCTTTTTCTAGCCCCTCTTAATTCTATTTCATGAAAGACTTCTTAGACTCGATCCCCTAGCTCTTCTATTGAAGTTTTTATTTGGAGAGTCATTTGGTAATTTTCAAGAACTCTTTCTGGTTTTCTGATTTTTCCTTTTTCACAAGTGTCTGTTCTTGCTATGTGAATGCAAGGTTTTCTTAGTTCTCCCTGAAGGGTCTTTTTTAAAAACAAAATAAAAACCTTCTCTCTGTTCCCTGAATTATTTGTTTCCTCTGGCATCCATTTTCTTCTTTTTCACTTTGGGGTATGTATATATAGCTGTGTGTCTGTCTATGTATCTTTTTTTTTTTTTTTTTTGAAGACGTTTCTCAGATGTCTGGTGAGTCTTGGCTCTCTGTTTATATTTGAGGATTAGCCGATAGCATGGCTTGCTCAGGATAGAGGCAGAGTCTCTGCTTTATGCTGGGTGACTGCTGGTGGGCAGATTATACTGCCCATCCTTTAGGGCTAGTGCATGGAATGTGTTGCTAAACTCCCCTCTCAAGAAAGTTCATTAATTTCTCTAGCAAAGACCTCTTTTATGTGTGCATATGAAAGTTCTTTTAGCTGTAAGCCATTTGCACACAGGGCTGTGGGGAGGGAATGAGCCCCCATATCACTGTTCCCCCCGTCATGAGAACAGTGTGCAAGTACTGAGCCTTTCCAAGGTTCTGTCGAGTTGGTTGGCTTCTCCCATAGCTAAAGCTCCCACCTCCATCTGGGTTCTAGGTTCAATTTCCTATGCTCAGTTTCATCATCCTATACTCTTTCATCTGTTTTCAGATTTCCATAAATTTGTAGAAATTTCCCATGTGTTCATTGTCTCCTTCCCATTTCCTTTGTTATTATGAAATTGCACCTTTTGTATTTCTTTGCTGTTCTTTGGATGGTCTCTCCAGATGGCTCTGAGAGATAGATGGGAATCTTATCTTAAACCAATGTACTTCATTCCTTTTTAGCTGCTCTGCAGAGTAGTCTATAATGTGCCTGATTTCTACTCTGTGCTGTGTGCGCCTGAGCAAGTTGTTTAACCTCTCTGTTCCTCCTTCTTAAAATAGAGCTAATAGTACCTACTTCATACAGTTTTTGTGAGGACTAAATGAATTACTGTATATGAAGCCCTTAGAATAATTTATAGCATAGGTAAGACATACATAAAGGTTCTTTTTGCTATGCTTAGGCTGTAGCCTAGCTGTTTGTGCACACCTCACAGTTGGCTCTGTTTGTGTTATACCAGTGCTGTGATAGGTGTCCCAGCTTAGTTTCATGCTCTGGGTGCGTTGTGAGAGTCTGTCTACTAAAGGTCAACAATGCTGAGGGGAAGCCACCATGCATTCTGGATTTTCATAGAGATGCCATGTTACTTTCTTACTATTGTACCCTCCCACCAATGGTGTATATAAGAAATTCTCTTGTTTTTCATCTTGTTTCTAACCTGATAGATGAATGCAAATGAATAATGTACTTCCATCCCTCAGAGAGCTATGGTAATAATTAAATAAACACATTAAAGTAGATTTGTATTTAGAATCTCTAATAATCTTGAGGTGCCGAATGAGGCCCCCTCACTCACCAGGAATGTGCCCATGAAGCAAGACAGGTGGAGGCTGGGAGGGGCCAACCGTGGTGGTGGAAGAGCTAGAGGTCATCCACAGCCAGAAGCACAGGCCCTCCTGTCACAGCTGAGCCTCATCAGTCCCACCAGCCAGGGCTGAGCTTTACCAACACACAAAAAGCAACTTTTTGCCTATGACTCTTGGAAGCCTGAGCAGAAGCTTCTGATGGCACTGGCCTGTGGTGGCAGCTGAGAAGTACCTTCATCAGGAGCATCCCACCCAGAGCCTGACATGGCACCACACATTTCAGCCATGTCACGTCCTTGCCCACACGCACCCACTCCATGCCCCAAGCTTCTCTGCACAAGTCATCCTTCCTCTGTGGCCCACAGGCAAGTGCTGCCATGGGCCACTAGAGCCATGTTCCATCACCATCGAGCTTTTTCTCACCCTCAGCCTGGTTGCACATGACTGCATATGGAAACCTTGCTCCGCCCTGATGGTACCACCATGTCTGTTACCCACCTAACTGGGGGATGTTCAGGCTTGTTATTCTTCCTTTACTAGGGAAGTGCACGGGGTAGAGAACTGGCGTCTAAAGGCAGTCCCAGTCCTTTTCACTCAACAGCACTGACTCCTGAAGGGGAGGTGCTGTGGCTACCAACAGAATAGAACAGAAGGTGAAGGTGACATGGTGGCAGGAGGTGGTAGTAGTGGAGATGGGTGGACACAAAGTGGGTCAGGGACAGAAAGGGGTGCACACAGTCAGCCATTGCTCGTAGAGCCACCCAGTGGCCTTGGGCCTAGAGTTTGCCCACCTTGCACTAAATGGTGCTGCCTCTTTACTCATGACCTAGTTCCGCACAACTCAAGGGGCCCAGAAACCTTGTCTCACCCTTGTAGAAACATGGGTTTAGAAGTTCATGGCAGGGGCGCCTGGGTGGCTCAGTCATTAAGCGTCTGCCTTCGGCTTAGGGTGTGATCCTGGAGTTCTGGGATCAAGCCCCACGTCGGGCTCTTCCGCTGGGAGCCTGCTTCTTTCTCTCCCACTCCCCCTGCTTGTGTTCCCTCTCTTGCTGGCTGTCTCTCTCTCTGTCAAATAAATAAATAAAATTAAAAAAAAAATAATTGTTTAAAAAAAAGTTCATGGCATACAAGACATTGGTTTAAGTCTAATTGGAGAGTTAATAGTCTGCATTTCCTGTCTACTGCTAATTTCATTTGATGTTAATGGGAATCTGTAATATGTAAGAGAACTCATGTAGAAATATTTTCTGTGTGGAAATATTTTCAGAATATTTTATTGTTACAGTGAGTAAAAGGAGGACGTGGAGGAGTTTTGTGGAGCAAATCAAATTATTTCAGCTTAAACTCAAAAACTTTTCAGGGCTGCATTGTCTTGTGCTAAAACCATCCTTCCAAGAAGGGGGAAACAGGTATAGGTATCGTGGAAACTGTTAAACTTCTCCTTAGAACAGATTTTTCTAAAGTGTGTCTTAGACCTTTAAGAAGATTCACCTGCTGGGTGCTGTATGGATCTTGTTGAACAATAGTCTCCATTGTAAAGGGTTTCTTGACAAGGACTCTGGGATCAGCATTTATAACAGGCCTCCAGGGTTTTAATATTTCTGTTTTATAAGTAACAAAGGTCACATGTAGCACAGTGGGGATATGTTGTTATCTTCCCTTTCGTAGGTACTAAGCTGGGAACAAAGTGAGGGTTCCTGACCCTTCTTCCTGTGTTCATTCATCCACTGTCTTTGTTGGCAGGAACTCAGTGAAAGTGAGGTAAAGAAACTTGAGCGATTATTCTAAGATCACACAAAACTCCCGTGGGAGTAGGAAATGGGGGTCCTTGAGTCTTGGTTGATCAGATCCTGAGCCCATTGGGCCCCAGATACACGATGGTACAGCTGTCCCTGTAGCACTGAGCTCCGTCACAAGTGGCAGCTTCTCAGAGCACATTAGTTAATTCGATTTCCATCTGGTGCTGATCTCCTCCTCGCAGTTGATTTTGAGAATAGAATTTGTAGTTTATAGATGGAAAACAAAAAGCATATTGTGAACTAGGAGACTGTTGGAAACATACATTTATTCTAAAGTGAAACATGAGCACATTTTTGCAATAAGCTCTGCCTGTCAGGGTAAGCTCTGATGTGTGTGGTTAGCATTCGGCTAAGAAGTATTTCATGTAGTAAGTTATTAATCATAATGTCAAGTTCAATTCTATAGGAGTCTTTTTATCTACTTTTCTCTCTGGATATTTCAAATTATGATAAAAGCTTTACTCTTTATTAGATTCAGGATTGACTAATTTAGTTTTTAGCAACTGTTATTCTAGATCCTATTAAATACCATCCATAAATTGAGATAACAACTGTACCAAAACATGTCAAGTTTATAGAATGGAGATGCACTGTTGGGTGATTATCATGCTACATTATAGATATCTCTGGAGCAAGATTTATAAGTAACAAATAGTGGAAAGCTTCAAGTGTGAAAAACACATACCTACTAACTGCATTTCATTCATAAGAATACTCTACTCCCTTACTCCGTGATTACCACTACCTCTGATACACAAATCAAGTTGATCCTATGCCTTGATTCATGGTACAGGCATCTTTGCTTGTATTTTATTTCATTTATTCCCACTTTTGTGGCCCTCCCACACTGGTATCAATGTCCATCCTTCCTTCCCACTCATTTATTTAAATTGTGTTGTTTTGTGTATGTTCTTAAATTTATATGTATAGTTTTGGGCTCTGAACCTCTATTTTTCACTCATTACTATGTTTATGATGTCTGTATTTCTGTATATGTATCTGGTTCATTGTTTCATACCGCTGCATAGATTTCCATCTTCTGAATGTAACAGAATTTATTTGTCCATTCTCCTGGTGATAGGCATCTATTCTGCCTCCAAGTCTTTGCTTCTAAAGCCAGTGCTACATAAGGATGCACAGCCTGATACTTGCTCCCTTGGGCTCACAGTGCAGCACAAGTGGAGAAAATGCCCAGGGTTTGCAGATGGCTAGCATCTCGAAGGTAAAAATTAGTGCCACCAGTGTAACATGGAACTTCTAGAGCTATGTTACATTTTGTGTAAAGATGACATTCAAAAGTGCTGTTGAGATTACTATTAATTACAAACTGTACTGTCTGAAGATTCCATTTTTGTTACGTTGTTTTCCTTTTCTTCTCATGACTCTGCAGGTGCTGCTGCCTGGCACTCCCTGCTGAGCACCGGGTCCACGGGAGGGAGGCAGCCCCAGGTATCTGAGGAGTGGACAAAAGTAGCGTGTCAGTTTCTATTTAAAGAAAGTGATTATTTCATCATGTAGCAGATATTTAAGTGTTTTTTATGTTAAATATTCTCTTTGTTTTTCTTCATCTTCATGCATCAGAAATTAAAGTTAACGTTTTGTTCCTGTTGTACTTAGACCTTGCTCTAGAATAGCTGTGCCTGGAGTATATCACTCTACAGAGTAAATACAGCCTCATGTACCAGGATATTATAGTTCTTTATATGTCTTGTTCATCTTTGCGCCTTAAGACCTAGAGTCAGAGCCTGATGCCAAAAAAGAAAAAAAAGTTTGGGACCGATGTTTGATTAATTCTGTTGTTACGTTTGGAAATTTTGTAAGCCCAGTTTACTCAGAGACTCAGAAGATCAAACATACAGCACCCATGTAGTTCTGGGAGGGTCCTCACTGGTAAAAGGGCAAGAGAATAATAACCAGCAGGTCAGATGAGTTTAATTCAGCTGGTCTGAAGAAGGATCTGTGGGATGAAAGCTGCCCCATGGGGCTGGCCCTCTTCCCCTGCTCACCATCCCATGTCCCGTCTGCAGTCCTGGAAGACCTTTGGGCCTGGCTGGCCGTCACTCTCTGAGGACCCTTTCCCAGGTGCACATCTCTGCCCATGCTTCACTGCGATAGCAGCCCACTTCCTTGACCTCTCTCCTGCAGTGACCTGTCTGACCCCTGACATCAGCCCTCATGTCACAGTCATGCCCTAACGTTGTCAGTGCCTATGGCAACTGGCCAGAGTTAAAACTCATCCCTGGCCTCAGATGGCTGCTTGTGCCGCCTAACAGTCGTGTGTGTTTTCTTGGCCTGTCCCTTTTCCCACTCTGCTGGATGACAGTTGCAAGCCTTCTCATCTTGCAGTCCTCCAGTGTGCCCTCCCCTCTCCCTCTCTGCTGGTGACCTCGCTTCCTTCCCACTCTCCTGCACCTACACAAGTTTCTGACCTTCTCTCCTGTTCCTGCGGGGAACCGCGCCTCTGCGCCTGTAAGTAGGTCCCACGCATGGGCTGGACCCCTTCCGTCACCTCTCAAGCACGTGCTGCCTCTGTCCTCCCTGCTCCCCCTACCCTCCACATTACCACTTCCTGTCCCCTCAGCAGCACACAAACCTATGCCAGCGTTTCTCTCCCTTCTTGACCTCAAATCTCCCTCCAATTGCTGCCCTGCTTCTCTTTAAACAATGCTCCTTTAGAAAAAAACGCCCACTCTCGCAGTCTCCAATTATTCCTCTTACATTTTCTCTTTACCATCACTCCGCCAAAATGCCACTTCTCAAGGTCACCAGTGAGCAGCATTGCTGACACCATCGTCATTCCTCAGGCCTCATCCTACTTGACTCCCTTCTGCTGGAAACACTTTTCTGTTTGACTTAACGTCACCTGCTTTTCCTCCTGCCTTTCTGGCCACTCTTCCTTAGTGTATCTTTCTCCCTCTCTGCTTCTAGCCATCTTCTCCTCCTTCCCTGTGTGTGCCTGTGTTTGCATATGTGCATGTGCATATGTGCGTGTCTTCACATGCACGTGTGTTTCTGACCCCCTCTGCCCTCTGAGGCTAGGCTGCCTCCCACCCTGTCTTTGGACCCATCTCCTGATCTGCATTCAACCCCTTGGCGATTTCATCTTTGTTACAAGTGCCGTTTAGATGCTTCTGAATCTGAAATTTTCATTCACAGCTCTGTAAACAAAAGCTCCTGTTTGACTTCTTCATTAAGGTTAGGTGTCTCAAAATTAATATTTCCAAAGATAAGCTCCTGGTGTCCTCAAAGCCACCCTTTCTGCAGACTTTTCTGTCACGATCAGTGGAAACTTCATCTTTCCACTGGCTTAGGCCTAAAACCTCCAGTTCCCCAGCTCCCCATTTTCTCATGTCCCCATCTGTCTGCAGGCCAATCCATCTGGCTCCTCCTTCAGAGCCAGAGCACTCCTCTCACCACCCCCACTGCCCCCCACTGGCACAGGCCACCACCATCTCTCATCATCCACTAACTGGCCCCTGCTGCTACCCTCCCTTCCTAGTCTAGTCTCAACACAGCAGCCATAGTGATCTGTTAATTACTTTACCCAGACCATGTTATTCCTCCACCCAGAAACTTCCATCATGTTTCCATTCCATGCACTGTGAAGCCTGTGGCCTCACAATGACCTGTGTAAAAGTCAGTCACATATGATTCCATGTATATGAAATGTCCAAAATAAGCAAATCTATAGATATAGAAAGTAAGCTAATGAATGTCTAGTTTTAGGGGATATAGGGGCTTGGTAAGTGATAGCTAAGGAGGCTGGTTGTTTGGAGGGGCATAAGGAAGTTGTTCTAAAATGGACTGTGGTGATGGTTGCACAACCCTGTGAATATATTAAAAGCCATTGAATTATACACTTTAGATGGGAGAATTATAAACTAATAAAGCTGTTTTTTTTTAAAGGAGAATGCATTTACAAGCCTAGAGAGCATTAGGGAAGTCTCTTTTAGAATTGCCCTGCAGCCTGTTTTATTAGTAATATCTTTAGCGTTTGAGGGTGGATTTGACTTTTAGAATAGGAAAAATAATTTGGTACCAAATCTTGGGAGTTTACTGGGTGGCCAAACTGCATAATACAATTGGAAATAGAAAACCAATGACAATAAAAAGCCATTTTCACTCACTTGCTCTGGCTGTACATCTAAGAGTTCCAAAAATCTTTTGTGGTTTTTCCATTCCACTTCTTTAAAATAATTATAGAGCCTCCCAGACTCATTGCTGATGTGAACAGCAGTTATTTGAATGTATAAGTTCTAGCGTATTTGTTTAAAATCCCTCTATATTACTTTATAGTCTTATCTAAGTGCATTTGGATTCCTCAGTTACATTGAAGTGTTCTTGTGTGGAAGGGTTTGTGTTTTATTTCTTTTGTAATCTCTGCCGCCCCTCTGCTACCCCATCCTCCATCTCTAACCACCACACCTAAACAAAGCCATAAGAAAGGTGCTTTAAAATTCTCATTATTTGACTGGTAGCTATCATAGTTCACTTTCCCTGGGAAGCAAACTCTGAGACAGAAGCTAGTGTGGAGGATGTTTATTAGGGACAGCTCTTAATCACCACCTGAAAAGAAGGGAAAAAAGCAGGAAGGAGCAGAGGGAGAAGGTGGGCAGCAGTACAGTCTCAACAGAGACCTTAGCTGATTCCACACTGAGCTCTTTTTTTTTTTTTTAAAGATTTTATTTATTTATTTGACACAGAGAGAGAGAGAGCCAGCGAGAGAGGGAACACAAGCAGGGGGAGTGGGAGAGGAAGAAGCAGGCTCCCAGCAGAGGAGCCTGATGCGGGGCTCGATCCCAGAATGCTGGGATCACGCCCTGAGCTGAAGGCAGATGCCTAAGGACTGAGCCACCCAGGTGCCCCATCCACACTGAGCTCTTAAGCTGGGATGATCCTGCATAGTTGTCCGAAGTTGGGACACAGTCACCAGACGTTTTTTTTTTTTTTAAGATTTATTTATTATATGCAAATGATGAATCACTAAATTCTGCCTCTGAAACTAATAGAACACTGTATGTTAATTAAGTTGAATTTAAATAAGAAATTTTTAAAAATATTTATTTATTTGAGAAAGAGAGAGAGTGCAAACAGGATGAGGGGCAGAGGGCAAGGGAGAAAATCTGAATCAGACTCCCGGCTGAGCACAGGGACTCCATCTCAGGACCCTGAGACCATGCCCTGAGCCAAAATCAAGAGTCAGATGCTTAACTGACTGAGCCACCCAGTTGCCCCTCAGTGGCCAGGCTTTTGTTATTCACCCCTCATGAACTAGTCTTTGGGCGCAGGCTGCCTCAGGGAAAGGTTGGGCATTGGTGTGCCTTCCAGCAACACCCTCAAAACCTGGGGGAATGCATCCTACAGTCCTGATGGGGCATATAGGGGCATGTCCCTGCATTCTCTACAATTACTTTACACTCCCAAGGATTACTCCTCTCAAGATTCAACTCCTTAAGCAACTGTTGCTGTGACAGTATGCTTAAAGGCCAAAATTCAGATGTTATAAATTTGTGCTGTGATATGCTTTGAAAATAAGGAGAGTTTCTTCTTACCAGATCAGCACTAACTTTAAGACTATATACGATACCTACTATCAATGCTATATTATAAAGCCTAAGCAACAGAAGAGACTGCCTGGACTTGTTGAACATCTAGTCCATTCACAGAAGTTCATCTGTGAATATGGTAAAAGCCAAGGAATTTATGACCAACATGCGGCTTTTCAGAACTGTACCACAGTTTGATAGAAGCACTTTTTAACCGACTGCTCTATTGTATCACAAAAGATGGCACAAGTGTTCTCGTTTAATATTTTCTAAAGCATAGGGTCCTTTAATGTGGCTTTGGTTCATGTGGGCTTGAATATTATGTTCAGGAATCTTATTTAAAGTTTATCACTTGGTTTTTAAAAATGTATCACAAATGACAAAGTTATCGATATAAGATTCCTTTATTATAACCAGGGAACTCTCTAAGATATCTGATTCTAGTACAGGTGAAAAGCCAGATATGTAATTTTTCACAGCTTCATGAATTAGATTTTCTGTATTTTCAGTTGCATTCACAGGCAACTATTTTTCTACTTGATTCTAAAAACAATGGTAAAGACTAATAGAACAAAAGTCAGTTGTTTTCCCATACACCAGCAATGAAATTGGAATTTGAAATTTAAAACACAATACCATTTACATTAGCACCCCCCCAAAAAAGTTGGAGTAGTTAGGCATAAGTCTAACAAAATATGTGTAAGATCTTTACAAGGGAAACTATAGAACTCTGATGAAATATATCAAAGAAAATATAAGCAAATGGAGAGGTAGTCTATGTTCATGGATGGGAAGGCTCACTATTGTTAGGATGTCAGTTCTTCCCAACTTGATCTATATAGATTCAGTGCAATCCCAATCAAAATTCCAGCAAGCTCTCTTGTGGATATCAACAAATTGATTCTAAAGTTTATGTGGAGAGGCAGACCCAGAAGACCCAGAATAGCCAACACAATACTGAAGAAGAACAAAGTCAGAAAACTGACACTGCCTGGTTTCAAGACTTACGATAACATTTCAGGAATCAAGACTGTGGTATTGGCAAAAGAATAGAGAAATGGATCAATGGAACAGAACAGAGGGACCAGTAATATACCCACGTATATACAATCAGCTGGTCTTTGACAAAGAAGCAAAGGCAATTCGATGGAGAAAAGATAGTCTTTTCAACAAATGGTAGTGAACAACTGGACATCCACATGCAAACTAATGAATGTAGACACACACACACACACACACACACACACACACACACACACACGAACCTTAAGCCTTTCATAAAAATTAACTCAAAATGGATCACAGACCTAAATGTAAAATACAAAAGTATAAAACTTCTAGAAAATCTAGGTGACCTAGGGTTTGTCAATGATTTTTAAGATACAGTTCCAAAAGCGTGAAAGAAATAATTGACAAGTTGGACTTTTTTAAATTAAAAACTTATGCTCTGCAAAAGATAATGGTGTAAGAGACTGAAAAGACAAGCAGACTGAGAGAAAATATGTGCCAAAGATACCTCTCTTAAAGGACTTGTATCTAAATGTACAAAGAACTCTTACAACTCAACATAATAAAACAACCGGTGAATAAACAATCCAACAGCTCATTCACTGTTGGTGGGAATGCAAAATGGTACAGCCTTTACAGATTGGATTCTTTCATTTAGTTATGGAAGATAATACGGCAGTTTCTCACAAAGCTAAACATACTCCTTACCATACATTTTAG
Source organism: Ursus maritimus (assembly GCF_017311325.1). Lineage (NCBI taxonomy): Eukaryota > Metazoa > Chordata > Mammalia > Carnivora > Ursidae > Ursus > Ursus maritimus. Next base: position 56,152,962 of record NW_024424453.1, on the reverse strand, counting down.
CAATTGCCTACGTATTTTTACCTAACTAAATATTTACCTAACATTTAGATATTTACCCAGCTAAATCAAAAACATGTCCACACAAAAACCTGCACATGTATGTTTATAGGAGATTTATTCATGGCTGACGAAACTGGAAGCAATCAAGATGTCCTTTCATGACTAGATAAATAAGCTGTGGTACATCCATACAAATGGAGTGTGTTTCAGTGTTAAGAAGAAATGAGCTATCAAGCCATGAAAAGATATAGAGGAAACTTAAATGCTTATAACTAAATGGAAGAGTTCGATCTGTAAAGGCTACAATCATGTAGGAGCCCAGCTGTATGACATTGTAGAAAAGACAGACTATTGAGACAGTAAAAAGATTAGTGGTCACCAGAGGTTTGAGAGGAGGGAGGAAGGATGGGACGAGTAGGTGACCCACAGATGTTTAGGGCAGTAAAACTATTATGATAAGTACTAGTGGGTACATGACATTATGTATTTGTGCAAACCCATACAACGAACCCTGATTTGAACTGTGGACCTTAATTAATAATGTGTCATTATTGGTTCATCAGTTGTAACAAATGCACCACACTAATACAAAATGTTAATACTAGGGGAAACTGAAGGAATGGAGGGTATATGGGAACTCTGTACTTTCTATGCAATTTTTTTTCAAAACTAAAACTGTTCTAAAAAATTTTCTTAATAAAAATAATAGTAAAACATCATTAGAATTTGTCATGTTCCAATATAAATTAGATTTATGTAAGCCAAAAACATAAGGTCTTTATCCTTGTGCGGAACTGAATAGATGTATTTTCTTCTTCCTCTCCTTACCTTTTTTCCTTCCTTCAGTCCTCCAACCTTCCCAGATGCTTTTCATCGTGAACAGAAAGTTCACATTAATAAAATGCAGATAGATGTTAAAGCATATAAATAGATGTTCAACACCGCTCAGAGTAAGAAATGCAAATTGAAACTAAACTGAAACACCAGTTGCCACCTATCAGACTAACAGAAATCCACAAGAGGGATATTATCCTGGGTCTACCAGGGGGAGTGAGTACTGCATACTCAGCTGCTGGGAATGCAAGTAGCTCAACACCACATATGAAACAATTTGGCAAAATCTACTTGAATTAAAACTACATATATCCTTGGACCCAGCAGTCCTCTATTTTGATTTTATCCCACAAATATACTTACATATGTACACAATGATAAATACATGGGGTTATTCACTGCAGCATCCTTAATAATAACAAAATACTGGAAATAATGTAAATATCCATCAGGGTTAAGTAAATTATGGTTGCTTTCTGTGTACCAATATGGAAAGAGCCCTGGGGTGCCTGGGTGGCTCAGTCAGTTAAGTGTCCGAATCTTGATTTCGGCTCAGTTCATGATCTCAGGGTCCTAGGATTAAGCCCTGTGTTCAGCTCTGTGCTCAGCGGGGAGTCTGTTTATCCTTCTCCCTCTGCTCCTCCCCCCTCAATAAATAAAATCTTTTTTAAAAATATGGAAAGAGCTCTGATATTAGGAAGTCAAAATCAAAGTGCAGAACCATACTGCTGTGTGCTCTTTTTATGTAAAAATGGAGAAAATAATAACATACTCCTATTTACTTGTATATGTGATCACGGGACACAGGAGGGCACTGGCAGGCAAGGGCAGACAGGGGCAGAGGGAGATTTTTCACTGGCTAGCTTTTTCCCCTAACCAATACCTTTAAACATGTATTTCAAAAACTTAAGTATAAATATGTACATTTTTAAAATAATAAACTCAGAATAGCTAGGAAAATTTGCCTTTGCTCTTGTCAAACCTTAGAAATTTTTATCTGCCTATGAAAATCAGTCCCTTGAGTGTTTCCAGCAGGGTGATTGCTAATGTTATTTTGTAACTGTGAGGGTCCCTGGTGAAAACCTGACTCTGCTCTTTTAACAATAATGTTCATTAAGCATATCTAGTTGATCTGTTCGTTAAAGAAAGAAAAAGTAACAAACCAGTATTTTTTTAAGAAAATATGCCAGTGAAGAATATAAAGTTTAATTTTGATCTTTAAAAAAAAAAAAGCGTAGCTGTAGAGTCCTAGCCCTTTTCTTCGACAGCCACTCTACTCAGTTCTATGACGTTTCTCTCTTTTTGAGAAAAGACTGTCGAGCCAGCTTTATTTTTTACCTCCTCTTCCTTCCACATCCACTGCCTCTACGCAGCTGTTTTTCCCACTTCTCTTGCTCTGGCAAAGAGATAAGATGTTACATGAAGGCAAAACTTGACAAGTGCAAGGTATTGCTGGTAAGTTCTACAAGGAGTAGACATGAATGCTGAATTCCTGGGGGACAAGCAAGGTAGGAAGCATTCTTTATTGAAGCAGCCCCTAAAGTTTACTGAAATGTAGGACAGAAATCCAGGCCCCAGAAGCAAATGGCAGTCTAGGCTGCAGCCTTGCCGATCAGCAGCTCTTTCTAAGAACTGCACACACCAGTGTTAGCTCTGCATGTCTCCCTCTGCCGGGCTTCTTGCCTTCACTCTCATCCGTGTCTGGACAGCTCCTAAAACTGACAGCACAGACAGGACACACTGCCTACACTGTAGGAAGCATGGTCACAGATTTGAAGCCGTAGGACCTGAGAACTGGTTAACAAGTATTTAGCTGAGTTGTTTTTAGAAGGTTTCTTTCAAAGCGTAGTTTGTTTTACCTGAAATTATGGTAAGAGTTTTTGCGAATAATTTCTTTTTTAGAATCGTTTTAGATTTACCGGGAAGTTGGCACAGTAGTACAATACTTCTCATATACCACCTATTTCCTCTATTTTTAATGTCTAACATTAGTATAGAATAAGTAATTAGTGAACTACTACTAATACATTATTATTAATGAAAGTTCATAGTTTATTCAGATTTCCTTACTTCTCCTTTCCTTCTAAATGTCCTTTTTCTGTCTCAGGATTCCATCCAGGCTACTGCATTACATTTAGTTGTCATGTCTCCTTAGGTTCCTCTTGACTGTGACAGTTCTCAGACTTCCCTTGTTTTTGATGACTTTGACAATTTTGAGGAGTACCGGTCAATATTTTGGAGAGCATCCCTCAATTGGGATTTGTCTGATGTTTTTCTCGGACTGTGGGTTTGGGGGTTAGGGTGCTCTTCTCATTACATCATATCAAGGGCATACACTGTCAACATGACTTATCAGTGTTCACCAGGTGAGGTAGTGAGTGTCAGGTTTCTGCACTGTAAAGTCACTCTGTTGTCCCTGTTCCGTATTGTACTCTTTGGAAGGAGGTGCCTACGCTCAGCTCACACTTAAGGAGTGTGGCATTACGCTTCACCTCTCTGAAGGCTGAGTACCTACATCAATTTTTTGGAATTCTTTCACAAGGGAAATTTGTCACTTCTTCCCCCTGTATTTATTTATATGATCATTTATTTGTATCAATATAGATTCATGGATATTTATTTTAGATTTTGGGTTATTGGCCTTTGGGGCCCTTTTAATTGGCTCCTGTGTCTCTTTGACATACACACCCCATTATTGTGTGTGTGTGTGCACGTGTGTGTTTCTTTTTTTGAGCACTCTCTTACTTCCTGGCATAATAATATGCTCCAGGCTCATCTTATATATTTCCTGCCCCCAGTCCCAGAATCAGCCATTTCTCCAACAAGCTCTGGTTCCTTGTATTGGAGAACGGTATTAGAAACCAAGATCAGGGTGCCTGATGCAGTCAATTAAGCATCCAACTCTTGGTTTTGGCTCAGGTCATGATATCAGGGTCCTGGGATCAGGCCCCTTATCTGGCTCCACGCTCAGCACAGAGTCTGCTTGGGGGTCTCTCTCCCTCTGCCCCTCCCACTTATGCTCTCTCTCTCTCTCTAGAATAAAAATAAATAAATCTTAAAAAAAAAAAAAAAAACAAGATCTGGGTGCATTCCTTTGCTTTTAACCCATCTGAGTCTTTATATTTAAGGTGGCTATCTTATAGATAACATATAGTTAAGCTTTGCTTTTTATCCACTCAAGTATTCTCTGTCTTTTAATTAGTACATTTAGACCACTTACATTTAAAATGATAATTGATTTAGTTGGGTTATTATCTACCATGTTTTTAACTGTTGTCTATTTGTTATATTTGCTCTATTTCTTTTTTCCCTTTTTTTCTGTCTTCCCCTAGTTTTACTTAAGCATTTTACATGATTCAGTTTTATCTTTTGTCTTAGCTTATTAATTATGCTTCTTAAAACAATTTTTGGTGGTTCCCATCAACTTTAAAGTGTACATGTCATCAGAATGACCACCTTCAGACAGCACCACACCAGTTCACATGTAGTGCGGGTACCTTATCACAACAAGACATTCTCAGTTCTTTCCTCTTGTCCGTATGACATAGCTAACGTTCATTGCACTTACCCATGTGCTGTAATCACCCAATACATCGATCCTGTTCTTGCTTTAAATAAGCCGTTATGTTTTAGATCAGTTAAGAATAAGAGAAAATATGGGCACCTGGGTGGCTCAGTTGGTTAAGCATCCGACTCCTGATTTGTACTCAGGTCATGATCTCAGAGTCATGAGTTTAAGCCCTAAATCAGGCTCTGTGTTCACATGGAGCCTGCTTATTCTCTCCCTCCTTCTTCCTCTGCCCCTCCACTCCCCAGTCTTTCTCCCTTTCTTTCTCTCTCTCTCTCTCAAAAAAAAAAAAAAGTAAGAAAAAATAAAATGTCTTACCTTCATTTATTCCTTTTCTGACACTTTCTTCCTGTAGATCTAATTTCCTGACCTACATCATTTTCCTTCTGCTGAAGAACTTCTTTTTACATTTCTTGCAGAGCAGCTCTGGTGGCAATGCATTTTTATTCATGTCTGTCTGTCTCTTCTGCCCACACCCCAGAGTAGTAACTTAGAGAAATACACGCTTACAGAAAGTCTTTCTCCTTCACTTTGAAAGATAATTTTGCTGGATGTAAACTCTGGTTTGGTGGGGTTTCTTTCCACACTTTATAAGCACTTCATTTCGTTCTTTACTTGCTGATGTGGCTTCTATTCTTACCCTTGTTCTCCTGTGCACCAGGTGTTTTTCTCCCCTTTGGCTTCTCTCAAGATTCTCTCTCTGGTTTTCTACAGTTTTGAATATGATATGCCTGGGGATAGACTTTTGGCATTTATCCAACTTGATGTTTTATGAGCTTCCTGGATCTTTGATTTGGTGTCTATCATTAATTTTAGAAAGTTCTCGGGTGCTATTTCTTCAAATATTTCTTCTGTTCCAGTCTTCCTTTGTTCTCCTTCTGGAATTACAATTATGCATGTTACACTTTTTTCTATTGTCTCATAGTTGTTGGAGATTTTCTTGTTGCCTTTTTGTTGTTGTTGTTTTCATTCTTTGCATTAATTCAGATTGGGAAGTTTCTTTTGACCTATCTTCAAGATTGCTGATTTTCCTCAGCTGTGTCCAGTCACCTGACGATCCTATCAAAAGCATTGTTCATGTCTGTTAGAGTTTTTTATTTCTAGCATTCCATTTTGATTGTTTCTTACATTTTCCATCCCTCTGCTTTCATTATTCATTTGTTCTTACATTTTGTCTACTTTTCCCAATAGAGCTCTTAACAATGTTAATCATGGTTATTTTAAACTCCCTGCTGATAATTTCCGAATCTGTTACGTCTGAGTCTGGTGCTGGTGATTTCTTCATGTCTTCAGAGTGTGTTTTTCTTGTCTTATGGCACGCCTTATAATCTGTTGTTGAAAGCCAGACATGTTGCATCAGGCAATAGCAGCTGAGGTAAATAGGCCTTTGGTGTCAGGATTTGTGTTAATCTGGCTGGAAGTTGGGCTGTACTTGATGTTTATTTTGGCCATAGATACCAGAGGCTTTAAGTTCCCATTGTGTCCTTGTTTTTGTCTCCCTCTTTATGTTGGGCTTCCCTGTGTTTCCCTCTTCAGAGAAAGTGTGTCTTGCAGCTCTTTTAACTGTAATGCACTGTTATACTGGAGCCCTGTTGGTATGTGATAAGCTGTTGAGGAGGGGACAAATTCTCTGATCTTCAGATCAACCCTCAGTTTTTAAGCGAGGCAGTGTTTCAGAGAGTGATTTCCAAAATTGTTCTTACGTGAGTAGAGCTCTCCCCCTGCCCCCTGCACCCTTCCCTGGCTGCAGCGTTCCAGACTACTTTCTTGAAGCCCTGATCCCTGTTCCCTCTGTTTTGTTTTTGTTTTTGTTTTTCCCTGCATGACACAGGAAGGCTGGAGGGGGCAGGAGTGGGGAGGAATTTCCTTACTGCAGCTGGAACCACAGTCCAGAATTTGCCCTGGCAAAGTCCTTCCTCCTAGAGAGTAAGCCTTTTGTATGGAGAAGGCTGTGAACAGTAGACCTGTGAGGTGATCCTTCTTCTGTTCTAACCATGAGAACCTGGTTGGTTTCCAGGAGGGAATGCCTGTGAAAGTATGGGGCCCCTAGCACTGTATCCTTTAATGGTTTCTCACTCGTGCCGGTCATGCTCAGCCACAGCAGTTCATCAAAATCACCTTTTAAGTTTATGGCTCTGGCCTGTCACCTATCAGTTTATGGCTCTGGCAGCTTCCATTCCAAGTAAATAGATCTTTGTGTCCGTAGCTCTCTGGATGCACCTGTCTCCCTAGATTTTGGATGGTGGTTCACCCTCAGTTCTTCGACAGGTCTAAGAAAAGTAGTTGGTCTTCCATTTGTCCACCGTTTTCTTGTTGACAGGAGTGATAACTTCCAAGTTTCTTTACATGTTGGAGCTAAAACCAGAAGTGCTCAAGTCTTTTTTGAAGAGATGTTATTTGGTTTCATATAAATTTGTCAGTTACCAAAATAGTAAATCAAAGCATATATTCAGTAGTAAATATGCTAAATTTTGTTTTAGGGAAACATGAAGCAAATGTTTCAATAACTAAGCAAATTATTTGCTTACTGATGGCAGCAGTGAAAGGTCCACTGTGGGGGAGACAGAAACCTGAAGCCCTCCTGCACCCCTGGTCTTTCTGACTCCTCTCTTCTGCAGAGTAGATTTTCCCATGATAATGGGCCTGAGGCTCAATTTATTGACTCTCTGTCACCCGTCACCCAGTTAATCCAGATACCTCTGATGTGGTTTGGTGCCCGAGATGTAAAGCCCATTGTTTTGTGGCACAAGTTCTCAATTTAGAGTCATATTTTGGGGAGAGACATTTGTCCAGCAGCATTTCTCCTTAAACTGCTGATAGTGACGTTGTGGCCTTCAGCAAAAAATGTATATATGCAGATGACCAGCATTAACTGGATTAGAATAAGGATTTACAAAGATGAAAGTAAGAGGAGGAGCTTTCACTTTTCATTTATAAACAGGTAACTGATTTTTAGGAGGCTCCATTGAAGGACACTAACATTTTTGCAGTAATTTCTTTCTTCAGAAGAATACCTGATTAGTTAAATAGCTGCCACTAAGGTTTAAATGCCCAAACTGCGTTGAAGGTGGTCAGAAACCAATTTGACAAAATAGTAACATAGTAACTTTAGAAAGTAGCATTTCTGTATCTTGACTACTCACCATTTGTCAGGTGCAACAGTGGAAAAGGAGGCTCACTGACTTGCACAGCATCCTGCCCTCTGTACAGATGCCTGCCTGGCTCCCGAGCCTGTGTTCTCCCATCCACAGTGTCTTCACACCAGAGCACCCCCAAGAAGGTAGTGTGTGTGTGGCGGGGGGTCAGGGGGGGAGCAACAGCAACGTGTAAAGTGAAGAACCTAGAACTTCGCTCTCAGCCCTGACACATAGTCCCTGAAGGTCAGTTTCTTGCCCTTGAAGTGATTAACTTTAATTGAAAGGCTCCCCCAGATTCTTACAACTCTAAAGTCTCTGTATTCCTGATGGGGCAAGAGACATCACCAGGTGGCCCTTACATGGAAGCTCTTCACCACAATTTCCTTCTCTACATATCAATTGGGCTTCACAACAGCTGTGTAGCATAGGAAGAGTAAAGGAGGAGGATGCTCCACAGAGGAGGAGGAAGCACAAGCCTGGCAGGGATGGCACAGACGCAGCAGCCCCTGGAGGGGGCACATTTCAGAGGCCAGGTCCACATAGGGCCTTGGCAAACTGAAGCTGGTCCAAAGCAGGCAAGTAGAACCAAGAAGATGGGACAGAGCTTTCTGCCCAGTAGCATCAAAGAAATGCCAGGTAGCTCTACTTCATGGTTGGTACTAGAGGAAGTGTTATTAAACATGACTGGTTCTCATTTAGTTCTGTACTGAACAAATTGTTCCCATGGCCATACCATCTAAATTAGAAGGAAAACGACAACAACAAAACTAGAAGGAAAACAAAAGACTAGGAGGGAAGGAGATGAAGTCTGTGAACAAAGAGCCATCCTGAGATGCCACGTATGTGGCCACATATGTGCGATAAGCCGTCAACACATCCTGCTGTCACCACAGTGAAGGGAGGAGAACTCTCCTGTCTTATACTTGTCGCTTGGGATCCCCACTGCCATTGGGCCTTTGAGACTTTCTTCCAGCTTCAAAGATTCTTCCAGTGTCCATCATGCCTGTACGTCTCCAACTATAAACAGTGGTTTGTGAGGCCAGTAGGTAAAGGGCAGTGTAGTTGGCCCTGGACTGCATCTTAAAACGAACAGCAATTCGATGTCCTATCAGACTTCACATGTGAAGTCTCCTGAGCCTTGCCCTCCTCGCTTTCTGTCACTGACCAGGCAAACATTAGGCAGGTGACTTTAGGAGGCTGTGTGTCTTCCTTACACTGTGGTAGAGCCACCACCCTCACATGACCCTTGGAGTGCACCATGACTCGCCTTTGTGACTAATGATTTAGAGACTACAAATGGGTATTTCTGCAGCATGATTTAAATTCTCACTTGACTGTCCAATTAAAGTAAATGAGGTAAGTATATAGTGAAACAAAACCACAATCTTATGATATCACTTTGCTCGTAGGCCTTAGAAAACATTTCCAAGTACACAGTTATTAAGTGTTGCTTGGTTTTTTTCCCTTGTCGAGTGATCAAAATAGTTGTTGGAAAAACAAAACAAACTCCAAATAAAACATAACCCTCCTACAGATTGCATTTGCTTTCACAGTCATCAAATCTGGCCTAGAAACTGCTTTGTGCATGAAGTGTGGCTCTGAATGGGAAGAGAACAAGGTTTGCACATGTAAATCGCTTCAGCACTGCATAAGACCTGCTCTTGGATGACACCAGGATTGCCAAGGCCTTGAAAGCCAGTTTCTTCACCCCAGTGACAAATGACAGTGCCATCACTCACGGTCCTTCACCTATGAGGAGCCTCTTTTGTTAGCAAATCTCAACAATGGTATATTTTAAAAGGAAGAGCTGATGAGCCGTTCACCTTAATTTATTTGTAACCCTTTAATTCCTTCTATGCATTTGGTCTAATTGGCATTGGTTCTATTAAGTGGTAAGATAGAGGAAGAGGAAGTAAAAAACTGTTTGTGCCTTTATTATAATCAGTTTCTCTTCTTGGGTCTTATTGTTTGTTTGTTTGTTTGTTTGTTTTAAGATTTTATTTATTTATTCGACAGAGATAGAGACAGCCAGCGAGAGAGGGAACACAAGCAGGGGGAGTGGGAGAGGAAGAAGCAGGCTCATAGCAGAGGAGCCTGATGTGGGGCTCAGTCCCATAACGCCGGGATCACGCCCTGAGCCGAAGGCAGACGCTTAACCGCTGTGCCACCCAGGCGCCCCTTGGGTCTTATTGTTTTAATCAACTCTTCTAACATTTTTTTCATTACTTTTTTCCCTGTACACTTATTTTAGATTCCAACTTTCCACTAACCTTTTCAACCCAACTCTTCACTCATTTGACTGATCTTGGGAATAGCTCATGTAGACAAGACAAAGGCCCAGGCTCTTTGTGATGATGGTGACTCCCTGTCATGCTCTGTGTGCATCCTCACCACCAAATATGGACCTTGGTCAGGAACATCATGTGATGTTATCACAGGTGCTACCCTGCCCTCACTGCATCTCTCAGGGTCCATCAGTGACCCACCAGGTGTTAGGAACTGAAGACACCGTACAAGAAGCCTCCTTTGCAACTAGAGAAGATTCCTATTCATTGTGTTATTGAGACAAAGACAAATGTTTTTTTGCTTTCTCGTTCATTTTCATGGAATATCTTTTTACATCTTTTCACTTTTATCCTATGTGTGTCCTTAATTCTAAAGTGAGTTTCTTGTAGAGAGCATGTAGTTGGATCCTGTTTTTTATCCATTTAGCTGCTCTGTGTTTGGGGGAGAGTTTAATCTATTTACATTTAAAGTAATTACTGATCGTAGCAAAATTTCTGTTGCCATTTCATTGTTTTCCGTATGTCTCGTAGTTGTTTTGTTCCTCTTTTCCTTTCTTGATGCCTTTCTTTGCATTTCATTGTTTGTTTGTTTTGTAGTGACTTGCTTAGATTCTCATTTTTCTTTTGTGTATCTTCTATAGGTATTTCTTGTGGTTAAGATGGTGGGTATGTAAAACATAGTTGTAACAATCCATTTTAAACTGTTAAAAACTTTATTCACATGCAAAATCTCTACTCCTTTACATGTCTCCCCTCCAATTTTATGTTACTGATGTCACAGATTACATTTTTTATATATTATATTTGTTCACATAGTTTTATAGTTATTTTGTATGCTTTTATCCTTTAAGTTGTGCACTAGAATTAAAAACAATGTACACTCTGCCACTACAGTATTACAGGATTCTGTGTTTGTCCATATTTACCTTCACCAGAGAGCACACATTTATATATGCTATTGTGTTGCTGTCTAGCATCCTTTATTTCAACATGATGGATTCCCTTTAGCATTTCTTGTAAGGTAGATCTGGGGGTGATAAATTCTCTCAGCTTTTGTTTATCTGGAAAGATCTTTATTTCTCCTTCACTTTTGAAGGACAGTTTTGCTGAATGTAGTATTCCTGGCTGGCAGGATTATTCTTTCAGCACATTGAATATATCATCTCAGTCCCTTCTGGCTTGTATTATTTCTGCTAAGAAACGCTCTGATAATCTTATGGGACCTCCCTTGTAGATGATGGAACATTTTTGTCTGCTGCTTTTAAGATTCTCTCTTTTTCTGGGGCGCCTAGGTGGCTCAGTCATTAAGCGTCTGCCTTCGGCTCAGGACGTGATCCTGGCGTTCTGGAATCAAATCCCACATCGGCCTCCTCCGCTGGGAGCCTGCTTCTTCCTCTCCCACTCCCCCTGCCTGTGTTCCCTCTCTCGCTGGCTGTCTCTCTCTCTGTCAAATAAATAAATAAAATCTTAAAAAAAAAAAAGATTCTCTCTTTTTCTTTCAACAGTTTGATTACATTGTGTCTCAGTGTGGGCCTTTTTGGGTTTATTCGAGTTGGACTCTTTTGAGCTTCTTGAATTTGTATGTCCATTTCTTTTCCCAGACTTGAAACTTTTGATGGTTATTTCTTCAAATAAGCTGTCTGCCTTTTAATCTCTTCACTTTCTGAGACTCCCCGAATGCATATATTGGTCTGCTTATTGATGAACCTTAAATCCTTTGGGCTTTCTTCATTCTTCTTTATTCTTTTCTTATTATTATTTTTGCTCCTCTGACTCAACAATTTGTAATGACCTCTCTTCAAGTTCTCTGATTCTCCTGCTTGAACAAGGCAGCTGTTGAACCCATCTAGTGAATTTTTTGATTATTGAATTCTTCAGCTTCAGAATTTCTGTTTGGTTCTTTTATACTTTCTGTCTCTTTGTCAATACTTTCATTTTGTTCATGCATTATTTTCCGAATTTCAGTTAGTTTTCTGTGTTCTCGTATCCCGCTGGATTTCTTCAGGTTAATTATTTTGAATTATTTGTCAAGTAATTTATAGATTTCTATTTCTTTAGGGTTAGTTTTTCAAGATTTATTATTTTTATTTGATTGTGCCATGTTTTCCTATTTCTTCATGTGCCTTATTATTTTTTGCTGAGGTTTTTGCATTTGAAAAAATAGCCACCTCTCCCAGTCTTTACAGACTAGCTTTGTATAGGTAAAAAAAACTCCATCAGTCAGCCCAGCTAGAGAGCTGGAGGTGTCAAACCTTTTCTGGGAATGTGTCTTCTCTGAAGGTGGGCATGTAATTTCCCAATTAGGAAGGTTGTCAGTTTCATTTTCAGGAGTTTGTAATCTCTTCCTCCCTCCACTGTCTGTCTGCAGTACTGCAGGTACTTCAGCATGCCACCAAGCTCATGTTGTTCTTAGTGGCCCCCAGGTATCCAAAACATGTCAGATCCTTTCCAGCACTCTGAGTTTACTGAGATAGAAATCAGTCCCCTGAAAAGTTGGAACACTGGATGTATATTCTACTCTTTTCCCCTCTCCTGAGGGAGAAGCCATGAGTTGGGCATTTTCTCCCAATTGTACTGAGATTGTGCCAACTTGGAGCAGGAGCTATTGCAGGTGAAATCCAATGGTTTTTCTTATATATTTCAAAGTAGCCTTTCTTGGCTTTGTGCTTGTCTGGAGTTCTCATAAAGGCTTTTTGGACTGTATATTGCTGTTAGGCGGATGTCTCAGGGGCGGGGGGGGCGGGTAGGGCAGACAAGGTTTGGACTTTCTATTTCACTATTTTGTCAACATCACTCTGGCCTCTAAGTCTTTAGTAGGAGCCTGGTATGACTGTGGGCTTGGCTTCTCTCTTGGACCTAACAGTCCCACACTAAGAGCTCTCCCAGATGATCACATGCTTTCTTTAAAGGGCAAGTGACTGGCTTTAGTGCAAGAGAAGAACCTTGGAGTCACTCTGTTACAAGGTGGCATAAGAAAGGGCTCCCTGTGGCCCTCGTTTTTCTGAAGGCAAGTTTTTAATACATTCACTTTGGTGAAGATGCCCTGGTCCAATTCTTTCCTTCTGTGGGGCTGAATCTGACATTGGTGTCTCTCTGAGTCTTCTTTGGGAGGAACTGCCTTTATGTCAGGAGATGTGCTAGACTTTCTGCTCCATCAGTCCTGTGTTCAGAATTTATGGCACATTCTCTTGGTTCCTTATCTCATTCTTTTTTTAATTTTCCTTTTACCTTTTTTTTAAATTTTTATTAAAATTCAATTAACATATAATGTATTATTAGTTTCAGAGGTAGAGGTCACTGATTAATCAGTCTTATGTAATACCCAGTGCTCATTACATCACGTGCCCTCCTTAATGCCCATCACCCAGTTACCCCAAACCCCCAACCCCTCCTCTCCAGCAACCTGTTTGTTTTCTATGATTAAGAGTCTCTTATGATTTGTTTCCCTCTCTGATTTTGTCTTCTTTTATTTTTTCCTCTCTTCCCCAATGATCCTCTGTTTTGTTTCGTAAATTCCACATATGAGTGAGATCATGTGATAACTGTCTTTCTCTGATTGACTTATTTTGCTTAGCTTAGCATAATACCCTCTTGGTCCATCCATGTCATTGCAAATGGCAAGATTTCATTTTTTTATGGCTGAGTAGTATTCCAGTGTGTGTATTTGTGTGTGTGTGTGTGTGTGTGTGTGTATATATGTATATATATACATATATATATATATCACATCTTCTTTATCCATTCATCTGTTGGTGGACATCTGGGCTCTTTCCATAGTTTGGCTATTATGGACATTGCTGCTATAAACACTGGAGTGCAGGTGCCCCTTCTGATTACTGTCTCTGGAGTAATTGCCCATTAGTGCAATGGCTAGGTCATAGGTCAGCTCTATTTTCAACTTTTTGAGGAAACTCCATACTGTTTTCCAAAGTGACTTCACCAACTTGAATTCCCACCAACAGTGTAAGAGGGTTCCCCTTTCTCCATATCTTCACCAACATCTGTTGTTTCCTGAATTGTTAATTTTAGCCATTCTGACTGGTATGAGGTGGTATCTCATCGTGGTTTTGATTTCTATTTCTCTGATGCCAAGTGATGTTGAGCATTTTTTCATGTGTCGGTTGGCCATTTGTATGTCTCCTTGGAGAAGTGTCTGTTCATGTCTTCTGCCCATTTCTTGATTGGATTATTTGTTCTTTGGGTGTTGAGTTTGGTAAGTTCTTTATAGATTTTGATACTAGCCATTTATCTGATAAGACATTTGCACATATCTTCTCCCATTCTGTAGGTTATCTTTTGGTTTTGTCAACTGTTTCCTTTGCTGTGCAAAAGATTTTTATCCTGATGAAGTCCCAATAGCTCATTTTTGCCTTTGTTTACCTTGCCTTTAGAGACATGTCTAGCAAGAAGTTGCAGTGGCTGATGTCACAGAGGTTGCTTGCCTGTGTTCTCCTCTAGGATTTTGATGGAGTCCTGTTTCCCATTTAGGTCTTTCATCTATTTTGGGTCTATTTTTGTGTATGGTGTCAAGGAAATGGTCCAGTTTCATTCTTCAGCATGTTGAAGAGACCATCTTTTTTCCATTGGGTATTCTTTCATGCTTTGTCAAAGATCCATTGACCGTAGAGTTGAGGGTCCATTCTGGGTTCTCTGTTCTGTTCCATTGATCTACATGTCTTTTTTTGTGCCAGGACCATATTGTCTTGATGATACATCTTTGTAATAAAGCTTGAAATCCGGCATTGTGAAGCCCCTGGTTTTGGTTTTCTTTTTCAACATTCCTTTGACTATTTGGGGTCTTTTCTGGTTCCATACAAATTTTAGGATTATTTGTTCCATCTCTGTGAAAAAAGTTAATGGTATTTTGATAGGGATTTCATCTAATGAGTATATTGCTTTAGGTAGCATAAACATTTTAACATTTGTTCTTTCAGTCCATGAGCATGGAATGTTTTTCCATTTCTTTGTGTCTTCCTCAATTTCTTTCATGAAGGTTCTATAGTTTTCTGAGTACAGATCCATTGCGTCTTTGGTTAGGTTTATTCCTAGGTATCTTACGGTTTTTGGTACAATTGCAAATGGGATTGACTCCTTGATTTCTCTTTCTACTGTCTTATTCTTAGTGTATAGAAATTTAACTGATTTCTGTGCTATGATCTGATATGCTCCCACTTTGCTGAATTCCTGTATGAGTTCTAGCAATTTTGGGATGGAGTCTTTTGGGTTTTCCACATAAAGTATCATGTCATCTGTGAAGAGTGAAAGTTTGAGTCCTTTGCTAATTCAGATGCCTTTTATTTCTTTTTGCTTCTGGTACTATGTTGAAAACAGTGGTGATAGTGGACATCCCTGTCGTGTTCCTGACCTTACGGGAGAGGCTCTCGGTTTTTACCCATTGAGAATATATTCACTGTGGGCTTTTCATAGATGGCTTTTATGATACTGAATTATGTTCCCTCTGTCCCTACGCTGTGAAGAGTTTTAATCAAGAAAGGATGCTGTATTTTGTCAAATGCTTTTTCTGCATCTTTTGAGAAGATCATATGGTTCTTGTCCTTTCTTTTATTAATGTATGGGTATCACATTAATGTACTGTATCACACTGTAGTATATCACATTGATTGATTTGAGGATGTTGAACCATCCTTGCAGCCCGGGAATAAATCCCACTTGGTTGTGGTGAATAATCCTTTTAATGGACTGTTGGATCCTATTGGCTAGTATCTTGGTGAGAATGTTGGCATCCATGTTCATCACAGATATTAGTCTGTAATTCTCCTTTTTGGTGGGGTCTTTGTGTGGTTTTGGGATCCAGGTAATACTGGCCTCATAGAAAGAGATTGGAAATTTTCCTTCCATTTCTATTTTTTGAAACAGCTTCAGAAGAATAGGTATTAATTCTTCTTTAAATGTTTGGTAGAGTTCCCCCTGGGAAGCCGTCTGGCCCTGGACTCTTACTTGTTGGGAGATTTTTGGTTAGTGTTTCAATTTCCTTGCTGGTTATGGGTCTGCTCAGGTTTTCTATTTCTTACTTCAGTTTTGGTAGTTTATATGTTTCTAGGAATGCATCCATTTCTTCCAGATTGCCTAATTTGCTGGCTTATAGTTGCTCATAATATATTCTTATAATTGTTTATATTTCTTTGGTGTTGATTGTGATCTCTCTTCTTCATGATTTTACTAATTTGGGTCCTATCTCTTTTCTTTTTGATAAGTCTGGCTAGAGGTTTATTGATCTTATTAATTCTTTCAAAGAAACAGCTCTTAGTTTCATTGATCTGTTCTGGTTTTTTTTTTTTTTAATTTCTATTTCATTTATTTCTGCTCTAATCTTTATTAATTCTTATCTCCTGCTTGGTTTAGGCTTTCTTTCTCCAGCTTCTTTAGGTGTAAGTTTAGGTTGTGTGTTTGAGACTTTTCTTGTTTCTTGAAAAAAGCTTGTATTGCTGTGTACTTCCCTCTTAGGACTGCCTTTGCTGCATCCCAAAGGTTTTGAACAGTTGTGTTTTCATGTTCATTTTTTTCCATGAATTTTTTAAATTCTTTTTTAATTTCCTGGTTGACCCGTTCATTCCTTAGTAGGACGCTCTTTAACTTTCAGGTATTTGAGTTCTTCCCAAATTTCCTCTTGTGATTGAGTTCCAGTTTCATAGCACTGTGGTCTGAAAATATGCAGGAAATAATCCCAATCTTTTGGTACCAGTTAAGACCTGATTTGTGGCCCAGTATATGATCTATGCTGGAGAATGTTCCATGTGCACTTGAGAAGAATGTGTATTCTGTTGCTATAGGAAGGAATGCTCTGAATATATTTGTGAAATCCATCTGGTCCAGTGTGTCATTCAAAGCCCTTGTTTCCTTGTTGATCTTCTGCTTAGATGATCTGTCCATTGCAGTGAGTGGAGTGTTAAAGTCCCCTACTATTAATGTATTACTATCAATATGTTTCTTTAGTTTTGTTATTAATTGGTTTACATAATTGGCTGCTCTCATGTTAGGGACATAAAAATTTACAGTTGTTAGATCCTCTTATTGGAGAGACCCTTTAGTTATGATATAGTATCCTTCCTCATCTCTTACTACAGTCTTTGGTCTTAAATCTAGTTTGTCTGATATAAGAATTGCTACCACAGCTTTCTTTTGATGTCCATTAGCATGGTAAATGGTTTTTCACTCCCTCACTTTAAATCTGGAGGTGTCTTTGGGTCTAAAATGAGTCTCTTGCAGACAGCATATTGATGGGTCTTGCTTTTTTATCCAGTCTGATACCCTGTGTCTTTTGATGGGGGTATTTAGCCCATTTACACTCCGAGGAACTATTGAAAGATATGAATTTAGTGCCATTGTATTACCTGTAAAGCCACTGTTTCTATATATTGTCTCTGTTCCTTTCTGGTCTTTATTATTTTTGGGCTCTCTCTTTGCTTAAAGGATCCCATTGAGTATTTTTTGCAGGGCTGGTTTAGTGGTCATAAATTCATTTAGTTTTTTTCCTGGAAGCTTTTTATCTCTCCTTCTATTTGGAATGACATCCTAGCTGGATAAAGTATTCTCGGCTTCTTATTTTTCTCATTTAGCACCCTGAATATGTCATGCCAGTCCTTTCTGGCCTGCCAGGTCTCTGTGGATGGATCTGATGCCAGGCTAATGTTTCTACCCTTGTAGGTTACAGACCTCTTGTCTCGAGCTGCTTTCAGGATTTTCTCTTTGTCTTTGAGATTTGACGAGCTTCATTATTAAATGTCCGGGTGTTGACCTGTTTTTATTGATTTTGAGGGGGGTTCTCTTTGTCTCCTGGACTTGAATGCCGGTTTCCTTCCCCAGATTAGGGAAGTTCTCAGCTATAATTTGCTCAGATATACCTTCTGCCCCCCCCTTTCCTCTTCTTCTGGGATCCCAATTATTCTAATATTGTTTTCCTTTGTGGTATCACTTATCTCTTGAATTCTCCCTCTCATGATCCAGTAATTGTTTATCTCTCTTTTTTTCAGCTTCTTTATTCTCCATCATTTTGTCTTCTGTATCACTAATTCTCTTTTCTGCCTCATTTATCCTAGCAGTTAGAGCCTCCATTTTTTATTACATCTCTAATAGCCTCTTTGATTTTGATTTGATTAGATTTTATTTTATTTCTCCAGAAAGAGACTCTCTAGTGTCTTCTATGCTTTTTTCAAGCCCAGCTAGTATCTTTATAATCATTATTCTGAACTCTAGTTCTGACATCTTACTTATGTCCATACTGATTAGGTCCCTGGCAGTCAGTACTGCCTGTTGTTCTCTTTTTTGGGTGAGTTTTTCCATCTTGTCATTCTGTCCAGAGAAGAATAGATGAATGAGTGAACAGAATACTAAAATGGCAACAATGACCCCAGAGAAATATACACTGAACAAATCAGAAGAGACCCAAAACCGGAAAAAAAAATTAAAAAAAAAATCAGACAGGTGAACAGAACGAAACAATACACTGGATCCTGCATGTATTTTGGTATGTTTGTTAGAAAATTAGATCCCAAAATTGTAAAAAAGAAAAACTTACATATATACAAAAATAAAATTAAATACAATGAAAGGATAGACTGTAACTGTAAAAATGAAAATTAAAAGTAAAAAAAAAAGAAGGAATATAAACAGGGGAATAGAACAGAGAAATACACTATTTTCTGAGTGTATTTTGGTCGGTTTGTTAGAAGAAACTACATCTCAAAATTGTAAGGAAAGAAAAATTTATAGGTATATAAAAATAAAATTAAATACATTGAAAGGATAGAATGTAACTGTAAAGATGAAGATTTAAAAAGACTTTAACCAAAAAAAAAGGAGAAAAAAAAAGAGAGAGAAAATATGATCAGACATGTGAAAAGAACAGAACCACTAGATTCTGGGTGTATTTTGTTCTGTTTGTTTGTTAGAAGAAACTGCATCCCAAAATTTTAAAGAAAGAAAAACATATGTATACAGAGATAAATACAATGAAAGGATAGAATTTAACTGTAAAAATGAAAATTAAAGATTTTAAAAAGTTGATAAAATAAGAAATTGGCTAAGAAGGAAAGAGGAAAAGAATTAAAAATGAAAGACTAAAGAATTGTGGAGAAAAAGCCATGAATTCTACGTGCTGTATTCCCCTAGTGCTGGAGTTTTGCAGTTCTCATCCATCGGTAAACTTGGTCTGGCTGGATGTTCTTGCTGATCTTCTGGGAAGGGCCTGTTGCTTTGATTCTCAAGTGTCTTTGCCCCAAATGGAAATGCACCGCCTTTGCCAGGGGCCAGGCTAAGTAATCTGCTCTAGTTTGCTCTTTGTGGCTTTTGTTCCCTGAAGACTTTCTGTACAGCTTTAGAGGATGAGAATGAAAATGGTGGCCTCTCAATCTCTGGCCCCGGAGCCGTAGCCGGAAGCTCAGCTGCTCCTCAGCGCACCCTCAGGGAAAGGCAGTCAATCACTCCTGTCTCCCCAGTCTCTGTACGCACTCTGTGCTCACCCAGTCTGTGACCAAGCGTTTCTGTCTCAGGCACACAACCCTGTTTTGAGTTTCCAAACCCTGTAGACTCCTGTGGCGCGTTCCCGTGCCGCTCCTCCCCAGGGAGGAAGGGGGGCTCTTGCTGCAGTTCTGCCTCTCAGTGGGCCCCTGCTGAGAGACTGTCGCCAGACTGTGCTGAGGTTCACAGTTTATGGCAACCCAGACCTGAGAGCCCACTCCTGGCCTTGCTGTTTGCAGCCGGCTTCCCCGCTCCTGATACTTGGGAGCTCTGCTACACTCAGGCGGCCCCGGTCTTTCTGTGACCCTGCCGATTCTGAAACCACACTGTCCCACCTAAGATTCCACCCTGCTTCACCACCTGAGCTCCTTTCAGGCAGGGATGGCTCTCACCAGAGCAGACTTCTGAAAGTTCTTCTCCCTGTTGTATATTTTTGCTTCCTTTGTCATATGCGTGTGTTTATTTCTGGGCTATCAATTCTGTTTCATTTACATCAATACTGTGCTGTTTGAATGCTATAACTTTGTACTGCAGTTTGAAATCAGGGAGTTTGGGACCTCCAGTTTTGTTCTTTCTCAGGATTGTTTTGGCTGTTTGAGGTCTTTTGTGGTTCCATAAAAATTTTAGAATTATTCTAGTTCTGTGAAAAAAAAATGTCATTGGAAATTTGATAGGCATTGCATTGAATCTGTAGATTGCTTTGGGTAGTATGGACATTTTAATAATACTAATTCTTCCAGTCCATGAGTGCAGAATATCTTTCCATTAATTTCTGTCTTCTTCAATTTATTTTATCAATGTCTTATAATTTTCTTAGTACAAGTCTTTCACCTCTTTGGCCAAATTTGTACCTAGGTATTTTATTCTTTTTTGATGCAGATGTAAATGGGTGGTCGTTTCTTGATTTCTCTTTCAGATAACTTGTTATTCGAGTACAGAAATGGAACAGATTTTTGTATAATTTTTTATCTGCAAATTTACAGAATCCATTTATTCTAGCAGTTTTTTTGGTGGCATCTTCAGGGTTTTCTATATATAACATCATGTCATCTGCAAATAGTGACAGTTTTACTTCTTCCTTTCCAATTTATATGCCTTTTATTTCTTTTTCTTGACTAATTGCTTCCTAGGACTTCCAGTACTGTGTTGAATAAAAGTGGGAATAGTGGTCATTTTGTCTTTGCTCCTGATCTTAGAGGAAAAACTTTCAGCTTTGCACCATTGAGTATGATGTCAGCTGTGGGTTTGTCATATAGGGCTTTTATTATGTTGAGGTACATTTCCTTTATACCCACTTTGTTGAGGGTTTTATCATAAACGGATGTCGAATTTTGTCAAATGCTTTTACTTCATCTCTTGAGATGATCATATGATTTTATCATTCATTTTGTTAATGTCATGCTGATTGATTTGCAGTTGTTGAATAATCCTTTCATCCCTGGAATAAATCCCACTTGAGCATGGTGTATGATCTTTTTAATGTATCTTGAATTCAGTTTGCTAATATTTTGTTGGTGGGGGAGTTTGCATCTATTTTTATCCCCAGCCTGTAATTTTCTCTTTTTTTGTGATGTCCTTGTCTGGTTTTGGGAGCAATGTAATGCTGGCCTCAGAAAATGAGGAAAGCTTTCCATATTCTTCAATGCTTTGGAAGAGTTTGAGAGGGGTAGGTATTAAATCTTATTTGAATGTTTGGTAGAATTCAGTAGTAAAGCCATTTGATCCTGGACTTTCATTTGTTGGGAGCTATTTGATTACTGATTCAACTTCTTATTAATAATCAGTCTGTTCCAATTATTCTATTTCTTCCTGATCCAGTCTGGAAGATTTTATGTTTCTAGGATTTTATCCATTTCTTCTAGGCTATCCAGTTTGTTGGCCTGTCATTGTTCCTATTGGTCTGTTATGATCCTTAGTATTTCTGTGGTATCAGTAACTTCTGTTCCATTTCTGATTTTATTTATTTGAGCCCTCTCTTTTTTTCTTGATGAGTGTAGCTAAAGATGTGTTAATATTGTTTATTGTTTCAAGGAATCTGCTCTTAGTTTCATTCATCATTTCTATTTTTAGTCTCGATTTCATTTACTCTGATCTTTATTATTTCCTTTCTTCTGCCAACTTTGGTCTTTATTTATTCTTTTTTTTTTTCTAGTTCCTTTAGGGTTTAAAGTTAAATGGTCAATTTGAATTTCTCTTGTTTCTTGAGGCAGGTCTATATTGCTATGAACTTCCCTCTTAGAACTGTTTTTGCTGGAACCCATAGATTTGGGTATGTTGTATTTCTGTTTTCCTGAGGTTTTTTTCTTAAGAGCCTAATTCCATAATTTTTTTTCAATCTTGGATCTATTAATCATTTCTTACTAAGTGACATTTGGCATGTAATTTGGTAATCAGCAGAGGATGCTTTTTTGGAGTTTCTTTTATTCAGTGGTGGCTAGGCTCTAAATGGAAAGAGGTAGCGTGGCTGACATTCCACTGTAGATATCAAATTAGCTTTTCAGAATTCTAAGAACTCATATCTAATTTGCATTTTATATTTCATAAGAGACAGGGCTGGGGACATGCTGCTACAAACACAGCTGCTACTGTCGATTGTGTCATAGTTTCTAATTTATATAAAATAAAAAAGTTCTGCTCACACTCTGTGCACCTGCCACAAGACTCTCAAGAGTTTGACCCCCCTGTGGTGACTGGAGGTGAGTGGCACTGGTGGCAGGGTAGGCAGTACTGTAGTTCTTGACAACACTTAGCTCTGAATGCTGATTTTCTCTGGTCTTGTCCTTTTCTTCTTTCCTAACTAAGACACCCTATAATCATTACTTGAAGCATGTTATGGGGAACTAACTTCTTTGTATTTATTACTTTTAAAATTCTGCCCATCTCCCCACCCTCCTCCCCACTGTTTCTTTTCTTCTTTGCTTTGTTTAGGATAAAATTTTGTGAATTTTACTTTAAAAGAAGATTGTCAATGAAGAATCACAGTCAGGACCCATAAAATGTCTTCTCTTTTCATAGACAGGCTATGAAAAGCCAACCCAAGTATTCATTTTTGAATATGTTTTTCTTCAAATCTGAATAGATTCACATTTTGTCTTAGGTTTGATTTATTTATGAAAACAAGTAGAAACAGCTAAAATGCCTTTTGCAATTTTTTTTTCTCAGTCCAATTAGCATACAGCAGTTCCCAGCCTTGAAACAGATTTGCTGTAGGGATTATATAAACAACATTTTAAAAATTGATTTTTTTGAAACATGGTGCTGTAACTGTTATTTAGGTTTCCAGGCTAGCCCACAAAACCTTACTTAATTCATCAACTTGAACTCTGGATCCTGGGTACAAGAAACCAGTAAAGAGAAGGCGATAGAGGCCAGATGTCTAATTTATCCTTTCCTGAGCATTGAGACAGTGTTAGTTGCTTTCTGCTTCTCTTTACTTCTCTTCCTCAAAGCCAGTACCCCACTGCTGAAGCTGCTGTGCATTTCCCCCCTACTTCTGAGCACTCAAGAGTATTGGGGGTGGGTGGAGGACAGAGAGTTTGCTAGCACCAGCTAATTAAATTAATTGACAGTTACCTGTGAATGGCAATGCTCCTTCACCCTCCCAGGGGTATGTTAAACCAAATAAGCCTATAATTGGTCTAACTTCTGGAGTGTTGCAAAGTGGAGTGGGGTGGGGGTTTGGAGCAGTGTGACAGAAGGTTTGAGGAGGGGAGGGTGGTGGAAGAAGGCCACCATCTAGGTGGTCTAGGTGTGTAAGTGCTCTCCTACATATTTGCAGAAGGAATGAATACAAAGTGATGGCCTTCACCACCTTCTTGGACCCCAGATTAAAAGCCAGACTCCCTGGGCTGCAAGTTGTTTGGTTTGGGTCTCTCTCCTGGGCGTATGGGCAGTTATAGCGAGGTGGGTTAGGAGCTTTGACATATGTAATTCCTTTGATTGTTGGTTCACAAACCCCCCCCCCCCCCCGGAGCTTCCTGGGTGAAATCTGAGCTGGCCTCTGAGTGCGAAGGGCAGGGAGAGGTGGAAGAAAGAGGCCGGCGCCTCCAGGTGGATAGGTGGCAGGTTTAATAGCAAAGGGAACTTACATACGAGGCTTGTTTTGGGCGGCAGCAAGAAGAGTGGATCCCTGCACCTGCTCACCACATCTTAAAAGTTTTTATAAACAGAGGCCTTCACTGGGTTTAGTCAACTATACCGTGCAGGTGTTCTCAGCACCACCTCACCATCTCAAGCCAATGTTCTTGTAGCAGCTTCTGGGAGCGGGAAAGGCAAGCCTCATTCCCACATTCCAAGGACGGGGAGGAAGTGAGAAGCCTCCAGTCCTCTGGGTCCAGCTGACAGGTACACTAGTAGTCATGTCTTCTCAGTGACCTTCCCCAGCTGTGAGGAACCCTTGCATTCTTTTTCACTGAAGTGGGTTTTTTTTTCTCTTATAAAAGTAATGCACAACATGCACCCCTATGTTTATAGCAGCATTATTTACAGTAGCCAGGATATGGAAGAAGCCCAAGTGCCCGATGGATGAATAGATAAGAAGATGTGGTATATATATGATGGAACATTATTCAGCCATAAAAAATAATGAAATTCTTGCCATTTGCAACAACATAGGGCTAAAGAGTTTTATGCTAAGCAAAATAAGTCAGTCAGAGGAAGACAAATACCATATGATCTCACTCGTATGTGGAATTTAAGAAACAAAACAAATGAACAAAGTAGGGGGAAAAGAAAGACAAACCAACAAACAGACTCTTAACTATAGAGAACAAACTGATGGTCATCAGAGGGGAGATGGGTGGGGGTGGGCTAAATAGGTGATGGGGATTAAGGAGTGCGCTTGTGGTGAGCACCGGGTGATGTATGGAAGTGATGAATCACTATATTGTACACTTGAAACTAATACTACACTCTATGTTAACTAACTGGAATTAAAGTAGAAACTTAAAAAATATAAAATGTGGGAAAGGAAAAAAAAGTAATGCATGTTTGTTAGAGACTGAAGATAAAGAGATTGCCCATATTGCAAACCATTCAAAGAAAACCATTGCCAAGATGTTGATATATTTTCTTCTAATCTAGTTAATAAAGTTGGCATTTTTGTTTTTGATCCTTAAGGCACTTTTTTTTTCCTGTAGATCATGAGGATCTGTTTTGAGGAAAGGGTACTTAGTGATGGTTTAAGATTAGGTCTGTAAAAGAAAAATAAGAACCCTATGGGATTGTCACCTGTCCTTCCTCATTTAAGTATGAATTGCCAATTCTGAACAATAAATTTCTTTCAAAATTCTTCTCTTCTTTAAAATTAGTGCCCCCAATGCCTTTGATTCCTCAGGTCAGGCCTCCCTCCTCAGTGTGACAACGTCAGACCTCCCATATGGCTAAACCCCTGCCTTGCACAGTGGCCTGGTCTGTGCCTTAGACTTTTCCTCCCAGAGCCTTCACCTTGTACCATTCTCTCAATTCCTTCTCCCAAAACATTTTAGCATTCAAGACTTAACCTTTAAAACCAAAACAGCTTGCTAGCCTAGGTCTTCCTCCAGCTACCTCCTCATCTCTTACTCTCCCTTCCTCCAGACTTTCTGAACCCTGTTGATGGCCCTCCTTCCTCCAGCCTTGCTTCCCAGGCCTTTCTCCGTCCATGTTGGTCTTGCTTCTGTGACCTCCATTCAGCTGAAACCACTCCCACCAGGGTCATCAAAGGCCCCTTAGAGGTTAAAGCCAAAGGTTTCTCCCCAGCCTCCATGTACTTGACCTTCCAGTACCCACCTTAACTGGTTTCTTTCTCTCCCCTTTGCTTCTGTAACCCCAGAAATTCCCTGATTTCTGCCTACCCCCACGTGCTGCTTCTTAAGCTACTTTTCAGACCTCTCCCTCTGCTCATCACACCTGGTACATTCCTCCAATTCCATCCTGTGCCAACTTCTTGTCTCATCTCATTTTATCTCCCTCACTGTGCATCCCTGCGAATCTCACCCTTTCCTATGACATTATGTGCCACTTATGCACACACCCCAGCAACTCCCAGATGTTTGCCTCCAGCCCTGTTGTGAACATGAGACCCTTCTACCCCACTGCCTGCTGAGCATCTCTACTCAGATTTCCCAAGGACACCTAAAAGTCTGTAGGCCACGCAGACCCTCTCCCTCCAGCCTCCTCCTCATCCTGCGCACATCATCATGGAGGAGCTGTGGAGGCCTGTCTGGTCCTCTGCTGGTCAACCCTCCGTTCATTCCAGGAGGCTCCATGCCATTGTTCTCATGCACACCAGCTCACCCTGATGACCCGCCTGCACTCTGCAGCCTCCACATTTGTCCACTCTCCGTGCCACGAATGGAGACATCTGAGTCCGTCATTCCTGTGTTGGCACCTTCAGTGCCTCCTCACGCCTCACTCAACTCCTGTGTCATCCAATTCCTGGGTGCCTCCACGGTGCCTCTCTCCTCAACCCCACCATCCCTTTGTGTATTTATTCTCTCTCTGGGAACACTCCTCCCCTTTCCTAGCCAACTCCTCATCCTGCATGTCTCTGCTAACATACTTCCCTCAGGAAGCCCTCTCCAAACTCCTAAAAACTGGGATAACTGCCAGTCTGTGGGCTCTTGTCCCATGTGTACTGGGCAGGACCACTCATGCATGGCCTTAGGGGATGGCCCATAATTACTCGTCTCCTCCTCTAGACTGTGTGCCGGGACATCATCTCTTTCTCTGTAGAATCCTCCAACACATGACCCATGTGTAGCACACTAGTCTCTAATAAATGTGAGAGGATGGACACAGCACTACCTCCCTCTGGCTTTCGTGGTGCTGGTAGCCCGCTAAGGAGTATTCAGCTGTGTGGTTTGCGTGGAACTCTTCAAGGAGCGTAACCCTGGAGGTGTTCAGTGGGAAGTTAAAAGCTTAAAATAAGGTCTATTAGGAACTATTTTGCAAATATAGTTCAAAGAATTGATCTCTCTACATTTGGGCCTTTAAAAACATTTAGTATAAAAT
Source organism: Ursus maritimus (assembly GCF_017311325.1). Taxonomy (NCBI): domain Eukaryota; kingdom Metazoa; phylum Chordata; class Mammalia; order Carnivora; family Ursidae; genus Ursus; species Ursus maritimus. The sequence goes on along the minus strand of NW_024424453.1, from coordinate 56,126,668 downwards.
AATTTTAGGAAAACAAACTACAGAACTACTCATAAAAACTTACTGCTATGTAAGTGTTTTAACCATGTTAAAATGACTTCCACTATTAACAGATATTATCTAATAAATTCCAATTCATTCATGAGTGTTATGAACATTTTGTGCGGCATCTATGAGCACTGAGGTCTGTGGCAGCCTTGCTTGGTTGCCCAGTAACTGGTCCTGGTTCCCAAAGGAGAGTTGACACCTCTTACAGACACCTTGTTTCCAAGGGAAGACCTTGGCAGGGTCTTTTTTCTCACCGGTTCCCTCCAAGACTCCAAAGAAGAGAAAATGGTTACAGATTTTTTAGGCGAGATGGAAAGAGGCCAGTGACTGGCTCATGGTGGTGTTCTGGCAGTTTGAGGACACCCCATTTCTGGAAAACGTGGAAGATTTCTTTTCATCTGCTCATTTGTTTATTTCTTGTCTAGTATTTCTATTGAAGAGGTTAAGTCTTATATAAAATTATGTGTCAGTACTCCAATGGAATAAAATAATGACACAGTATACCTTTTTTTAATTATTTATTTGTTCTTTGTAGATTTTATCCAGGTTCCTGTTAATTTAATTCAATTAGTTCAGACTACAACAAATGATGTCACCTGATCAGTGCTGTGTTATCTACTACTTTTCACACTGTAGATACTTAATCAGTACCCTGCAGGTATCCTTTTTGGTCCCAGCAGTCACACTTCGGTGAAGACTGCCTGGCCCTGGCCCACTCCACATCTCTTGTTAGTACCAGGAGCTCCTGGCCTGTCCTGGGGCTCTGCCCATTTCCAGATCTTTGTATTGGATTATCACTTATTCTGGCATGATGCTGATTTCCTTCATTATTTCATGCCTCTCCCAGTAGGTATCCACATGGTATTCATCCTTCATCCTCCTTTTGAAAATATCACAGTAAGGGGTTCATTTAATTTTTTTAAGCTGTCCTCTTTTTCTGTCAATAATTCAATGCAACATTTCTTAGAGGCTCTTCCATTTCCTTTGCTGATTTTCAAAATGCCTTTTAATCATTTCTTACCTTTAAGAATAATTTCACAGGTTTTAATATTTAGTAATTCATGCTGTCATCAAAGAGGCAACTTTATTCTTCTCATTGTTCAGACTTCCATGGGTGTTGATCCTGGATCACAAGATGATACTCGAATTGCAGAAGCATCAGTAGGTTGAGGCCATGCATCTGAAAAGCAGGCTTACCAGTGGAAACAATCCTGTTGGCTTAATCTGTTCTGCAGAGAAAAAAAAGCTTAATTATAAACCTCATATCATTATGGTATAGAAAAACTCTGTATAATTTTGGTGCAGAAGTGTTCTAAACTTCCCATGTTATAATGGATACACTCTACATTTCTGTGTACCTGCCCTACAGTATGTGGGGTCAGTAGCGTAAGGAAGCACATTACAACCAATCAATTCATCAATATTTATTGATTATCATTTCATGAAAGAAACTGCACCAGACACTTGTGGGGGTGCAGAGGATTCACGGCACTTGGTGTTGAAGACACTGTATGTTTCACATAACTCAACCTGAAGCGTAGCACAGGGAAGATGTTATTGGGCAAAGAATAGAGTGAGTCTGCCAGTGTTGTATGCTAAGATACACTGCAAAAGTAGACACAGGTGGAAAACAAAAACATCTCGTGAAAGACTTTTCAGAGTAGATTTCATTTTTCTGTAAAACACTGAAAATAACATAGGAAATCAATTTAAGGGATGGGCCTGGTTGATCTCTGATAATGACAGGCCGGTCATTAGAAATTACCCAAGACTAATGAGAAGAATCACAGATTGCTTAGGTCCTGTTTTGTCTCATTGCACATGGGGCCTAATGGGGCATATCAAATGTACTCTTTCTTGTTTTCAGCATGCACTCCTGGCTTTCAAGTTTATACTTGCATTTGCCATACCTGATAAACCACGGCATATCCAGATGAAACTGGCCAGATTGGAGTTTGAGTCTTTGGAGGCACTCAAGCGGCAGGTAAGGGCAACTGTCCTGAAAATCAGTGTATGTCTTTAGCAAATCCTAGGGGCCGTAATTTAGAGAACTCACTGTCAGCATTTCCTTCAGCCTTGACGTTACTAGCTTAAATAAAAACTGAAGACTCCAGTTTAGGATGGCATAACAAAACCAAAATCCTAATAATATGAGCAATGAATAGATTGAAAGAACTAAATTAAGCAAAACAAAAATATCTGAGCAATGTTAAAGAGTAGAGCTAGCATTCAGTGTAAGAACAAGACTGGAATTTCCAAGAATCATCCTGGGGCAGCCCCCACGGTTTCTAAGCCTGCCTCCTACAGAAACATGAAGCAAGGAGAAGTGAGTAAATAGAATCTTGCATAATATCTTGCAGAGATGAGGAAGAATGAGAAAGTGTGGGCAAAAGCAGCAAAAATGCCATGAAAGTAGAAACTTCTTTCCAGGGATTTCCACATTATACTAGAGGCGATGCTGGAGGTCTTCATTTTGACTTTGTGCTTGCAGCGGAGTGCGAGCAGGAAGACAGAGACTCCTCCATGCCCAGAGCTAGTTCTCTCTAGTGAGAGATATGTAGGAATTAAACCAATGAGAAAATTAGTAAGGCAGTTATCATCTGAGGGGACAAGCTGGACCTGGATTTTTTTTTTTTTTTAAGATTTTATTTATTTATTTGACAGAGATAGAGACAGCCAGCGAGAGAGGGAACACAAGCAGGGGGAGTGGGAGAGGAAGAAGCAGGCTCATAGCAGAAGAACCTGATGTGGGGCTCGATCCCACAACTCCGGGATCACGCCCTGAGCCGAAGGCAGGCGCTTAACCGCTGTGCCACCCAGGCACCCCTGGACCTGGATTCTGACCCTCACAGTCCATTAGGCTTCCAAATCACCTTGTACAGGAATATTTCCTTTGATGTTTGGGGAGCTGGGAGGAAAAAAATTGCAAGGAGGACACCCCCCCCCCAAGCTGACCCTCTGAGAGAAACAAGGGCTCCAGGATAGTGCACAAGGTGGGAGGCCTCACACTGGAGCAGAATGTGTCCCTGATTAGGCAGGGTGTCCCCAGGATAAGACTTGAGGTGAGAGTACAGAGAAGAAGGAGAGGTGCAGGTCCACCAGCTGGGCGCAGCAGGGAAGAAGGCTTGATGACTACCTTTTGGTTTCCGAGGTGCGGGCCCAGTGTGTTTGTACCTTAAATTAAAGCGCACGCGTCATGCTCCGCAGCGAGCCACCAGAAGCACTCACGGCAGTGTCAGGAAACCCATTACCACCGCTGGTACTTCCTATGGTGCCGGGGCTGCCGACCAGTGCACTTCTACCAGAGGTAGAAGTGAGAAGGTTAAGTAACCTGCAGGAGGCAAGTGTGTCACTCCTTGAAGATTCAAACGTTGTAAATCTAAAAATCACCAGATACGTTATTGGACATAATAGAAAACTTGGTAAGGTGGTAGGTTACAAGGTTTATCTAAAATTATTTGTTTCCTTTCACAAGACATGATAGCCATTTGAAAATATTATTGAAGAAAAATTCCCGTTTACCAAAGGAGCCAAAATAGAAAACCTTTAGTAATTTATAAAAACAATGTGGATAATCTAGATGAGGAATATTTTTAAAACTCTGCTGGGGCCAAAAGATTCAGTCTTGTGAAAATGTGATGGCAATTCAAGTATATAGAAATAAGCATTTGAGACTAGCAAGGAGATTTCTGAAGAAGAAGAAAAACAAGGCCTTTAGTTCTGCCAGATATTAAAATGTATTCTGAATAATACAATAGTTATAGTAATTAAATCCATTTTGAATTAGGAAAGAGATAGATCAGTGGAACAGAGCAGAGAGCCTGTAAATGGACCCAAATAAAACCAAGACTTTAGCTTATGGTAAAATTAACATTCTGTGGTAGTGGGGAAAAGAAGGGTTGTTTGTTACATGGTCTGATGACAGACAATTATTCGGGAAAATTATTACACTTTGTTTTACCTCATTCCTTACGCACCTCTCGCCACCACCCTCCTGCAATGTTCAGACAGGTAAGAGACATAAAAAGTATGGCAATTTAAAACTTCTAGATGACCAAAAAAACCTCAAAAGATAAATTGGACAAACTGGGGAAATATTTGTAACATACGAAAAATGGTTAGTATCTTTAATTCAAGCAGCATTTTGATAAATCCATTAAAAAAGACACAACCCAGTAATCAAAGCATAACGTAGGAAGAGGTGCTCAACCTCTCTCACAATTAAACCTAAGTTCAAGCAACAGTGAAACATGACATTTTACTCACTCTGTTGGCAAATGCTAGTTGATGACCTGTTCTTGCCCAGTGTGAGGAAATGGACACTTTTCTATACTCGACAGAAGTGTAAATTGGCTCAGCCTCTCTAGAAAGCAATTGAATCAAAATTTAGATTACCCTCCAACCAGAATGACTCTTGCTAGGGTAACGGTTATAACTGCAAAGTGGACCAATATAACGTTGTCAAAGCATTTCTATTAGCAAGAACCCAGACACAACTAAACTCAGTAGGAGACAGTTTTAAACAATTATAGTATGATAATGGTTTCACATGAGAACGTTCTATGAACCTACTTTTTTAAAAAGATGTCTTTGTGCTGGGGTGTGTGTTGTGTGCATGTGAATGTATGTGCATGCATGACTGTATTTGCCATTTTAGTAGGTAGAGAAAGCAAGATACAGATGAGTTTCAGTTAAATTTTGAAGAAGGGAAGGAAGGGATGAGAAATGGGTGAATGCACACACGTGTGTTTTTTTTCCTAGAAGGGCTTCTGGAAAACCCGGTACAGTAGCTGCCTTTGAGGAAAAATTAAGATATCTCGGGGCGCATGAGTGGCTCAGTCAGTTAAGTGTCTGCCTTCGACTCAGGTCATGATCCTGGGGTCCTGGGATCGAGCCCCACATCGGGCTCCCTGCTCAGCGGGGAGTCCGCTTCTCCCTCTCCTTCTGCCCCTCCCCACTGTTTGTGTTCTTTCGTGTTCTCTCTCTCTCTCAAATAAATAAAATGTTTTTTAAAAAATGAAAATAACTCTTTTCACATACAGCTTGAATTTTCTGACCATGCACATGTACTATTTGTTTAAGGGCAATAGGAATTGTTTGGGAGAGAGGTGATTTGCATTTGTTATCTGTATACTTTCTGCATTTAAAACACTCATGTGAGTAAATGAGGAATAAAGTCCTCCCTCATGTTTGAATAATTCCTTAAATTCCCTCATGCCATTTTCAGACACACCTGAGCACATCCTTCACACATTCTTCCTCCTCTTTCCTTGTTCTTTTTACAAACATTCATATGCTTTGGTTTTTTTCTTAGAAAAAAAATTTAAGGACCAGGTGAAATGTTTGGAGTAAAATTTATTTTCATATAATATGGATTTTACACATGAAGTTTGAGGGGATGAATTGAATGTGGAAGCGTAGAGGCGAAGTGAGGCAAAGTGGGATTTGTCCTCAGTGAACCTTAGGTGGGGTCAGGGTGAAACCAAGGCTGAGGGCAGACCAACCTGAATTTGGTACCCAACTCAGTATTTCAAAGTACTTGTTCAACTCCCATCTAAAGGAGAGGCTGAAACCATAGGGGTGAGGGGCAGAGCACAGTCCCTTCGCATAGCCAAGTTCCTTAAACTTGTGAGGAGCCTGTGAGCACAGACAATTATAAGGGCTTCAATGTTCAGATCCCCAATTTATATGTGTCCTCTTTCGTAAAATGTTATTGTAGGAGGCCTGGGTGCCCTGTGGTCCTGGCTGTCCCGGGCCACACCACCTCTCTGCCTACAGCTGTCCTCCCCTGCTTAGCAGAAGGAAGGCACCCTACCCAGTGCCTTAACCCCAGGGTGAAAGCCTCACAGCTGAGAGAGAGAGCCTTACAACATGGAGGTATCAGAGGCTAAACTGTGTTCCATAAAGGTTGCATAAAGGCACCCCAATCTCCTGCCTGCCAAAACCAAATCCATCTCTTTAAAAGATGCATTTCCAAAATGTATCCAGGAATTTATGCCCAATAATTGCTTATCAATATGTATACTGAATTTATGTAATTTTTATCATTTATGCAGCAGTCATAACTATAATGACCAATTGGTCCAGAAGAAAATTTTAAAAACTTATATTAAGACTTAGAGTCACGGGAAATTTTTTAAACTTTTAAATTTCCGTTTATGAACATATTAGTGAAGTTAAGTATGACCGTAATTGATACTTTCAAGCAAAAATATATATATTTTATTAGGATAAAATTCTTTGGAAAAAATGGCAAGGAAATAGGATTTCAAAGAGGAGAAAAAGGAAAAACATGAAATTGTTACTATTAATTAAGAGGATATTCACCTACTTTTTAAATAGGTAATGGTGAGCACCATATCCCTATGCTATTTCATAGAATTTCTTAGACATCTTTAAAAGAGTAACCAAATTGTTTGTTTTTAGTATTTGTAGTATGCAAATATGCAATATTTGTAGTAAGCTAGCAAAAACATTTTTACAATTACTTAGTTTATAGTGTAGATTTTAGATGTCAATGTAAAATTTTGTGGGAGGGCACGTAGCACCCAAAAATTTTAGGGCTTATGTAAGCAAAAACACATTTTAATTGACTGCATTGTCTTTGGAAGAGTTTTGGTAAATCGGGTTTCTGCATCAGTTGCATTTCTAGTGATATTCCGTGGATCGGGGCTGGCCAGCAACTCCCTGGCCATGTGTATGCACCTAAACTCTGTGTCAAGGTGAGATCCTGCTCCCCGCTAGTAAGGCTTTCCTCTCGCTCAGGGTTTCACGTTGTCATGTACTTGTCTAAAAAGTGAAGGGTCTGTGATGATGTTGGATATTAACACATCTCGTATTACTAAATGTATTTACCTACAAGTCCTACTGCAGAGCTGTTATACTTGTTTTGTTGGGGGAAGTGGCTCATAGGTGTGAGTGTTTGCTGTGGAACATGGCTAAATGATCTCTCAGGTCTCAACTCCTGCCTTCCTGTCTTCAGATACACTCTACCTAACAGCAAAGCAAAGCCCTAATTCAAAGGCAGAATTTATTTACATGCATCATCATTGAAAAAAGAAGCACTAACCAAAATTCTGTCTCGTGTTTATTTATTTACTTACTTACTTACTTATTTTTAAGTAAGCTCTATGCCCAACTTGGGGCTTGAACCCACCACCCTGAGATCAAGAGTTGCATGCTCTACCAACTGAGCCAGCCAGGTACCCCTCCCCGTCTCACATTATTTTAGAGGAAGAAAAAATCCAGGGTCACCTGGGTGGCTCGGTCGGTTAAGCATCTGACTCTTGGTATCAGCTCAGGTCTTGATTTCAGGGTCTTGAGTTCAAGCCCCACATTGGGTTCCACACTGGGCATGGAGCCTACTTAAATAAAAATTAATTAAAATAAATTTTAAACATTTTAAAAGAAGAAAACAATCTAAAAGATTTAAGTCTCTTTGGGTTTTTTTCTTCTGAAGACATAGACGTGATTCTCGGATTAGTATCACCTTCTAAGAAAACATGATTTTGGTGCTGATTTTGCTATTAAGGTTCTGGAGGGACAGAAATGTCTTGCAGGCTTTGACTCATTATATTTATCAAATGCCTTCAAACAGAATATTCTAACTTGTCATAGCTAGCTTGCACTAAAGGTGATTTTAAATCTGTGCATGTGTGGCTCAAATGCGTCCAATCCATCAAGTGGACAGGAGGCAGTGATGAGCGCTGTAGTCAAGGTTTCCTAGGGTCTTGAACTGCAAACCACATAAAGGTATTCCCCTCTCCAAGACTTGTTTGTTAAAGTTATAATCTGAGAATGAAAGGTCCAGGATAAAAGCTGGGCGGAAGAGCCCATGCCAGCTGCCCCTCTCTTGTTGTCCTGGCTGGCCCAGGGCTTTGTTGTGTGGTCGGCGCTGCTGCTAGGGCCTTGCAAGTTCATGCTGCTGTCAGTCCGGCAAAGATTGTTATTACACTGCCTGTTTAGTCTCACTGTCCAGGGGTCCGAAGAAGCCCAAAAGGTCCTAGATATGAAAGGTCACCCACCAAGTGCTTTTCAAAAACTCAGATTAACGGGCAGCTCTTCAGTTTACTTACTGAACTATTGACATTTCTAAGATATAGAATTTTTCTTATTTTTCTTTAATCTGACATTTAACCATCTGCTTTGTAAATAAGTGGAGCCTCAATTCACTGGGCTATTCCCATGTATCAAAGCCAGAGAGAGCTTCTGCTGTGTCCCCTGGTTAGTTGGTGGGCCCAGGTCAAAAATGGAGTTCTTGAAGACATATTTAGGAGTAAGTCTCATTAATGCCTAGCCTGTCCTCTGACATTTTCACTGTTAAGTGACCAGAAATTGATAGTAAATTGGTCAATAGAAACGATTGTTTATGAATAATTAGTATATTATGTTTGATTTTCATTTGAATTGCTACTTTTCAATTCAGGTTCCCATTTTATGGACAAAACATGACAGAAATTTAAGTCATTGGACAGTTCTTAAATTGGGTTATGCATCTCGAACATAGAACTGTTGAAAGATACATGTGCCTGGGCCCCACACCTGAAGAGTCAGATTCCCTAGATCTAAGGTGGGGCCCATGCACCTACATTTAAAAAGCCCTTCCTATTGCTCCAAACCCCCCACCCCAATCCTCAGCCCCCCGCAAAGATAGATCCCAAGCATGATCAGGTGATTGCCAAGAACAAGCGAGGTCTGACCATAAATGAGGCAGGTAATCTCTTTGCCCCTCAATGTTTTGTTTTATAAAATGAAAAGTCTGGATTGCACAGTCTGTGGAAAGGCCCAGAAATCTGCGTTTGTGCCCAGCAGTGGTTCTAATGCAGGAGACCTGGAGCCCATTTGGAGAAGTGCTCTGTGGGTCCTAGTTATTGCTCTCAGAGGTGCGATGGGAAGAATGGAGGAAAGGAGAGGTACTGGGAACAGTTCCTTCTTCTGTGTCAGGTGGAAGCTATGGCATTTCTAAATATATAATCAAGTTAGATGTACTTGAAGGTTAGAGGCAAACTGGGGAAAATAAAACTGTTTGCTTTGCAGAGGGCATTTTCAAAGAATCAGGCTTCAGTTGGTGAGACCTTTGCGAAGAATTCTAGACGGTAAATATCATCCTAGCGATGCCCTTTCATTTCTTTTCAAATTGATTTACTCAATTCTGGATAATTTTGAGATTTAATTAAAAATAGGAAGGAGTCACTCAGTGTCCTGGAGCACAAGGACACCACGTCCTCAGTATAGTCACCACTTAAACTGGCCCCTGGGCAGCCAGCCGTCCCAGAGCCAAACACCTACAGAAGCCAGAATGCTGGGTCCAAACGCAGGTTCGAGAAAGATAACAGCCCCAGAAATCAGTCACAAAGAACAAGATAAGGACTTTAAGAGGACACCACAGTGCTAATTATAGCCCTCAAGGGCCTCAGTCAGGTGTGGGACCTTGCCAGCTGGGCCATCTGGGCCAGCAGCCATAAGTAATGTCTTTGTTTCCTAGGGCTAAGTGTATTTAAACCATTTCCAGCATTTACCAATAGCCTCTGAACTTCTCTTCCCTGCATCTGTGCTCTCAAGTTGTGGTAGATAAATAAACATTTTTAAGGGCAAGTTAAAAGTTTCACAGTCTGAACGAAGGTGCTAAAGCATTTGGCTATTGGATATGTAATCACAAGCTGGTTTGCCAACATGTGGTTCAGAAGGATATGAGCCCAGAGAAAGAATCGGCTTCCAAGAAAGCTAGTGGCAGACGGTGTTGGAACCTCAGTCCTTGGGGAAGGATGGTCCATAGCCCAGGGCCCCAAGCCAGGTCCTGGCCTAGTAAGCTACATTGCTCTGAGACTTGGGGTGGCCCCTCCGAGCTGACCTCTCCCTTTCTCCTATGTTGTCATCTCCCCAACACAACGAGGCCCTGGGAGGTAGTGCCTACCACGTATGGTCAGAGTGAGGCCTGAGTGAGACAGTGTGAGTAAGACACAGTGTGAAGCTGGCCAGTTAGGGGAGTTGGGACAGGTAAGGACTAGCTTGTGCTTGGGTGCCCTGCATTACTGGGTGAGCCAGGCAGTAATTCTGGGGAAAATGGTGCCATGAAACCAGATTAGCTGACAAGTCACCATTCCACCTTTGTAGCAACCCCACCTGTTTTCATGGCTTGCACACAGCTGGGCAGTAGTAATAGCAGAGGGAAGTAAGGCTGGCATGCGGTGGTGGTCATGTGAGCCAGTCACTGCTCTAAGCCTCTGTGTGTGCAGTGACCCCCCCGAATGGTTCCTGGCCTAGGTTCTGTTAGCCATTTGTGTGTGATTTCTCTCCAATCCACGCATGATACTTCTTCACAGAAGATCAGTGCTTTAATGAATACTGGCTCTCTGTGTCTCTTCAGCCCCCTCTCCTGTTCTTCCTCTTCCTTTCAGGTCTGGTAGGATGCACTGCTCATGGATTCCCAAGTACTGCTGCTCCGTTGTAACTGACCCCCCGTGCACCTCCCCTCCACCCTCAGCTTCACACACCTCACCTTCAAGGGGGAGCGCTCCCTTCTCTGTGAGGCATAGGGGCCTGGTGCCCACTTCTGTGCATTCCCCCGCTATACTTGACCAGGTGGTTCTTTACTCCCGAGTTCCCTCATCCTGCACAGGGCCTCATGCCCGGTAGACTCTGAATAAATCTCCACCCCATCAAACTAAGTTTGTTGACTCATGCATAGTTCAGAAGCTAATATATTAAGTAAATGACAAGTGATGTCCTTGGACGAGAAAAGAGGAATCTTAAAATAGGTACTCTGGCAAAAATGGAAACAGTTAGGTCATATGCCTTTCTGGGATCACTAGGGAAGAGAACGCACTCTGAGGATTTGCGTCCAAGCACTTTATAAGGTCCCCATACCCGGCCTTGATAAAGCTCAAATTCTATTTTTTTTTTTTTCAAAAAGACTGTGGTTGATATCAGTAACAGTCATGGCTCCAAGAAGATGGTAAAATACACCCAAATCAAGCCAGATAGAATTCTAAAGTAGTTTCTACTTTGCAAAATTCAGACTCTGGAACAATCCTCTCCTTACCACTGATGTGTAGACATTTCTTTCCCCTGCCTTTTCTGTTCTCACTAGAGAAAAAATGCTGTAAAGTACACAGAGTCATGCAGACATTAAAATAAGATGCTTCACTAAAGCTCTAGAAGGCCTCTGATCATTTTTGTCTTCCCTAGTAAACAATCCGTAGAAATTGTTACTTATCTCATTCCCCCGGTTTTCTAAGCAAAATTTTAACTTTGTAAATCTTAATTATTTTCCCAGATGTAAGAAACATAGCCAAATCGGAACCAGATTTATTTTTACTTGTGGAAATTACTGAGTAGGCCATGAAACAGAATAATATTTAGCATTTTCCTAGCCAGCATGTGAGTAAACGAGGAGCAGTGTGGGCAGAAGGGGCCTGGAAACTCAGTTCCATCCTCTGCAGAAGGGCCTCGAGTTCACTGTGCTGTAGGAGTACCACCCTGTGCTTTGGACCAGGGTCACATTTGTCATGAAAATGTGTCTGTATTTGTGAAGAAAAAAGGACATCTTATACCAAATTATCCTAGATATTTCAGAATGCTTTAAACTTTATATATAGATGTATATATATAGTTTTTTCTGGTATAATTAACATACAGTGTTATATTAGTTTCAGGTGTACAATATAGTGATTCAACAATTCTGTACATTACTCAGTGCTCCATCACAAGAAGTGTACTCTTAATCTCTTTTACTTCTTTCACCCATCAAAACTATATATTTTAAGAGGAAAAATATATATTCTGGTAAGATACTAAAAGTTCTAAGAGTTCTAATCTCAGACTCTGGACTAGAGTAATAGTTACATTGCTTTGCGGGCCAGCATGTGTGGGAGCAGGGTTTTCTTTTCCAGGAAAATGCCTGGGCTATTATGATGCAGCTATTTACTTTTTTTGTTTAACCGTGTATTCTAGGATATTAAAGATTATGTTGGCTCACTGAGGTCAAAGATATTTGTCTGTGACCACCAGACTAGAAGCTTCGTAGGGACAGGGTTACTCCAGACGCAGAATTTGTATTTGTTGAATGAGTGAATCAGTAATTAAATAAGCATCACTATGGTCAAAGCCCCATCTCTTTGTGCCTTTCTCTGTTACCAAATTGTAGTCTTTTGACTTTGAAATTATCTCTTGCATGTTATATTTGGGATTCAGGAAACCATTATTGAGTACTTGCTATGCCAGGAAACCACAAACTTTTTTTTTAACTTTTGTTTTTAATTACTAGTAAATTGCTAAAGTAGAAAACATTCTATATAATAAATGGTGGTGTTTTCCATTGATTTCTACTGCTGTAGAACCTCAGGGATATGAGTGAATATTATATCATGCAATGAATATAAACCTAAGAGATTGGGCTGAAAATACAGTGATTGGTAGACTAGAAAATTTAGACTTTAAAGTAAATCCTTCAGAACAACACAGATTTACCTCTATCTTCTAAGAATAGAGTACAGAAAACAAGAAATGTTTGGACTTAGGAACTTTTTGAAATACTACCTAATTGAAGGAAAATAATCCACATTAATAATGGCTCTAGGAACATAAATAGTAAATTATGCTGAATTCATATATGAGTCAAAATTAAAATACAGATATTAAAATTCAACAAATATTGAGTACGTTCTGTGACCAAAGCACAAAAAATATAAATTGTCAGAAATTCCCTATATCATGTAATTGTCAAATGTTAGAGGAAAAATTCTTGATCCTGTCCCAAACCTGATTTTATAGATTAAGGAAAGGGTCACTAACTGTGATTGTTAGCTTCCAAGGTCCCCAATGGTCCCTGCCTCCCAATACACCCTTTTGAAGTCCCATCCCAATAGGGCACTATGGAATGTTGGTATGTCCCTTCTGAAGCTAGGTCATAACACCTACATACATATATATACATGTATATATATGGCTTCTGTCATTGTCTCCCTCTTGGAGCATTTGCTCTTGGGAAACTAGCTGCCATGTTGCGAGGACACTCAACGTTGGAGGAGGTCAAGAAAGTCTGACTGCTGGTTGACAAAAGAGCTAGACCTAGGCAGTTAGAGGCTCCTCCCCTGTCCTTGGAATGTACGTTCTGACCATCATTTCCACACTAAGAGCCATTTCAGGGACAGAGCCTTGAGCGAGTAGGTGTTGAGACCCACTGGATTGCATACGTGACTGAGCCCCCTTAAGGTGTCTATCCTATATAAACTTTAAGATTCTGCTGGGCAGGTATGGAGATCTACTCATCTTGTGACAACCCAAGACAAGCCTCCCGTGTCATTTTCCCTGCATGTTAAATCTGCCACCTACCAATCTGGAGTGGCTGGCCTCTTTCTTCAGTCTCTCCTTACCCTTTATGTATGGGGGCCAGTTTCAGATTTCACCCAGAGAACCCCCGAGGTTGTGAACCAATACTCAAGCAGCCAATGGAGAGGCCCACATGACTAGAAACAGGCGTACTGCCAACACCAAGTGAGTGAACCATCTTGGAAACAGATTCTCTAGTCTGAGGGTTAGCAGACATTTTCTGTAAAGAATCAGGTAGGAAATAGTTATGGTGTGTAGGCCATACAGTCTCTGTCAGAAGTATTCAGTTCTGCTGTTGCTGTGCCAAGGCAGCCATAGGCAATATGTGAATGAAAGAAAGAGGCTGTATCCAATAGAACTTTGTTTATAAACACAGGCCGTGGGCCAGATTTGGGCCAGACAGTCCACAGGGACTGTCGTTTGTCATCCCTAGCTCTTAGCCTCAGTTGCTTCCAAATTCCTGGCCAACAGAAAGCCTGGAAAGAAATGCGTGTTGTTTTAAGTGACAGGATTTTGTTTGTTTTTTTTTTTATAATGATTTTTTATTATATTATGTTAGTCACCATACAGTACATCCCCGGTTTCCGATGTAAGGCTCGATGATTCATTAGTTGCGTATAACACCCAGTGCACCATGCAATACGTGCCCTCCTTACTACCCATCACCTGCCTATCCCATTCCCCCACCCCCCTCCCCTCTGTGGCCCTCAGTTTGTTTCTCATAGTCCATAGTCTCTCATGTTTCATTCCCCCTTCTGATTACCCCCCCTTTCTTTATCCCTTTCTTCCCCTACCGATCTTCCTAGTTCTTATGTTCCATAGGTGAGAGAAATCATATGATAGTTGTCTTTCTCTGCTTGACTTATTTAAGTGACAGGATTTTGGATTAATCTGTTACGCAGTAATAGATAACTAATGCACCAATAATCCAGGAAAGGAGGCTGGGTGACTATGAGGTGATAATTGTGAGGCTAAGCAATAGGTAGATACATGGGAATTCATTACATTATTCTCTCTACTTTTGTGTAATAAGTTAAAAGAAAAAGAAAAAGAAAAAAACTGCTAAGTGATTTGTCTAAAACCACAAAGCCCATGCTGCATACCCAGGTGTCTGGCTCTGAAATCCTGCCTTCTCTTGACTTCCCCTTTCTGCATAAATAGCAGCCAGCAGAGATTTAGCTATTTGCCCAAGTTTTCCCCTCAATTCTTTACTACCTTTGTACCTCCGACTTAACATCCAAGATAGTTCTTTGGACTTTGATACCACTGTTGCTGTTGAGCCGTCCTGGAGGCCTTTCTACTTCTTTATACCTCTTATACTATGGACTGTAGAATTAGTCATTCCTGGGAGACGGAGCCTTGCTCAGAGATCCACAGATTCCTACCTCGGTGTGGCCTGGAATAGAACAATGCTTGCTGTTTACATTCTTACTGAATGTGCTATCACCAGAGCACCCACAAATCCATTAATCTTAATTAATTCTTACACAGCCTGTGAGGATCGGCCTGTCAGGTTTCTCTCTAGGATTTTATAGATGAGAAGACAGAATCCGAAAGTTTAAATGGTCGACAAATAAAGGCAGCCGGTGCAGAATCTGGCTCCTGGCCCAGTGTTCTTTCTCCCTTCCTATACTACCTCTCTCATGCTCATGGAGACACGGATAGAGGGGCGCCCAGGGGGCTCAGTTGGTTAAGTGTCTGACTCTTGATTTCGGCTCAGGTCATGATCTCAGGGTCATGGGATCAAGCCCTGAGTTGGGCTATGCACTCAGTGAAGAGTCTGCTTGAGATTCTCTGCTCTCCCTCTGCCTCTCCCCACTGTATTCTCTCTCTCTCTAAAACAATAAGTAAATCAATCCTTTTGAAAAAAGAAAAAAGAAGGAACAGGTGGAATTTGACATTAAATAAAATACAATTCGCTATATAAAAGTACCTTCCATAGTGGTTGGTACATAGTAGATTCTAAAACAGTGAGTTTAACTTCCCTTTAAAATCCCTTTGAAATTGGAAATCACCCTGAAAGGTTTTAATTGATGTATTGGTTGGTAGGTACATGAAATGGATATCTGAAGTATCTTTT
The DNA here is from genome assembly GCF_017311325.1 of Ursus maritimus. Classification (NCBI taxonomy): domain Eukaryota; kingdom Metazoa; phylum Chordata; class Mammalia; order Carnivora; family Ursidae; genus Ursus; species Ursus maritimus. The sequence continues at coordinate 56,111,232 of NW_024424453.1, read as the reverse complement.
GATCCCTGGCATTGACTACATGTACTCACCTTCCCAGAGTGGTTGATGAGTTGGATTCAGAGAATGGGTCTGGATTAGTCACTCCTGTAGTTCCCCAGCACAACCATGAAATAAGGTTTAGTGTTGGATTTTGAACATCTCGTGCATTTAACCAGATGCCCTTGGTGATGCCATTTACAAGTGAGATGAAATGATGAGAATAGGTGAAGAAGGTGGTAGGAGAACAAAGAACAAGTTACCAGGCCTGATGAAATGTCCTTGGATTCTGAAATTCAGTTCAAAAGTACATCACCTTCCCTTTCCTATTTCCTTACAAAAATCTATTTAATGTTGTATTTTGAGGATTTTTTTTTTTTAATTTTTTGTACTGATAGCTGTCCTTTCAGATCAAGTGTGCAAGGCAGTTACTGTCCACCAGGTAACTATGTTGTCAGGGCTGTGACTTTAAATTCTTGATCTCCCCTACAAGCCAATTTGGAAAAAAAACCTCTTATTTGTTATTTGGAAAGTAAATGGTTCTCAAGATTCTCTCCAGTTCTTCATTCAAGTTGCTTAAAGCAGTGTTCATGTGGGTAGATTTGCAAGCTCTTTTGTTGAATTGTCTTGGAAAAAAAAAATGGGTGGCATATTTTTAATTTTCAAGTCTGGTTTTAGTCACAGGCACGAGAGAAAATGAACTGCCAAATGTCTGGGAAACACAGCACCAATGCCTGCCCTTTCACATGTGATAAATACTGTTTTGATTAAAAGCAGAATAAAGCCAGGTTGCTTTTTTTTTTTTTTTTAACTTCTTGGACTAATGAATTCAATTTAAAATATATATATGTTGTAGAAAAACATTTCCAAACACATCAGTCTGGATTATTCAGACTTCATTCAGTATAGTTGTGCACAAATCATTTCTGTGAAAATGATGTGTGATTAAACAGTTACCATCAGAGAAACTCACTAAGGAATTGTCGTCTTTGTGTCTGTACCAAAATATTGGCCTTAAATGAAGCATTTGTTCTCTAAAGGATATAAAATGTGCCAGGAGCAGGATGGGTGCATGTTCCGGGTGTTAAGAGAATGGCTTTTGGAGTCAGGTGTATCCCAGCTTCGCTACTAAGTAACTCTGGGCCTCAAACTTACTCAAAGCCACTAAACATCTCTGGGCCTCAGTTTCTTCCTCTGTAAAATGGACATAATGATGGAATAACCACACAGGGTGAGTAAGTAGTCAGGTCCAGGCCAGCAACTGATTCTGAGTCTATGGCTTTTCCACCTTTTTCCACCACAGAGCAGTTGGGTATAAACAGAATTCTCTGTTGGGTGCAATGAAGAACTTGACCATGGGGAGATAAAATACTCCTTTTTAATACTCCATCCTTGGAAATGGTTGGTTTTCATTCTCTGTCCTTGGAGATCTTGCAGAAGAGAAGGAACTCATACTTTGAAGATTTACCTACTTTCTTGACAGTCTCAGATCCCCTTCAGCCTGGGAGTCCTTAAAAATAGTTACTCTCCAGCTGTATTTTTACGCAAAACAGGTCATCTTGAAATGCTAATCAACCAAAACTAATTTGGATGTCAGATGAATTTCTGGGAATGAAAACTGGTGTCAAGTTCCTGGGCAATAGCCTTCCTCCAAAAATTACAATGGGGCTCTGTTGGATAGGTCTTCTTGGGCTTACACTTGCTCTTTCCATGGCAGAATTCACGAGTAGTGGACTTGAAACAAATTAGAGCATAGAGTTTCTATCTAGTAAGCATAGTCATTGAGTTCAATGTGCTAGAACGGAGCTCTGGGTTGTATTCTGTAGAATCCGTGTGCGTATGTCACTCGCGCTTTTCTTTTCTTCTGCCTCCTCCTCCCCACACCCCATCGACATCTCTTCCTTCTTTTTTTCTGTTTTTCAAGAAAGGTAAAGGCCTACATGCCCAGAGTGTCCATTCTTTGAATTTTATGTTATCCAAAAACCCTCCTTTTAACCTTCGTTCTTTGTGCTTGGGTTATTATTTACAGTCTCTCTCTCTCTTTTTTCTGCTTCATTTCCTTTTAGCAAATTATCCTACCTTCTCTTCTGTTTATCTTGTCGATGCTCATGCACCCCTCTTGTATTCTGCTGGTTCTGACTTCCAGTCTTCAGAATACTAGGTCTCAACCCTTGCCCTGGGATGGCCACATTCCTACTTGGGAAGCTGTGTCTGGGATGACTGCCCTCGTGAAGTCTGCCCTCTTAATGGGGGGCCTGGGGTGGGGGCCCTCGGAGCCCTCCCATCTCAGCTTCAAGTGGCCCATGCTGGCCAGGTCTCTTGCGGTGGGGCCTGAGAGATATGCAGGCCACTTTCCTGGTAACAGCAGGTGAGGTGAGAATGGACCTCATTCAGATCCTGCTGTCAGAGATGCAGCTGTAGCACCAGCTTAACTTGCTGTCCCCAGAAGAAAACGGTCCACCTCTGTTGATGGTCATAATTAACTCACCATACCAGATGGCAAACAAGGGGCTGTCTCAACCAGAACCAAGAAGTGCATGCATTCTAGGGAAGAGAACACTTCCTGTCCATCCTCCCCAGAAGCTTCTCCCCAGACTGAGGCTGAGAAAAGTACAAAGTAGGGTGGGAGAAACAGGAAACAAAAGGTCGAGCAGATGAGAGCTCTAATAGAAGGTCCCTCCTGCCAGGTCCTGAGTGCAAGCTTTGTTTATGGCTCTGCCATTGTAAAGCTTTTGCTTCACATCATAGCACACATAATTTTTATTGTGCCAACAGGGTAAGGAATAAAGGTAATTGTTTGCCGTTTGTATGGTCTCTTTCATTTGATCAAAAAGAGTGCTCCAACTGTGATGAAGAGGCCCTGAGGTCTAGACAGAACTAGCTTTCAGATGAGCTGCTGACTCAGAAGTGCTGGAGAGCCCTCTGGAATGGGGACAGTAGCTGCGGGAAGTGGGGTGAGGCTCCCAAGCAGCCAGTCCAGCACCAGCATATTGACTATGTCTTGGCCCATCACAAGTGTGATGCCTGGGACAGAGACCACCAAACTTTTTTTTTTCTTTTTGAGATTTATGTATTTATTTTAGAGAGCACACACATGTGTGCGGGGGTGGGGCAGAGGCAGAGGGAAAGAAAGAGTAAGAGAAGCAGATAGCCGGCTCAGCGTGGAGCCCGACACAGGGCCAACACGGGGTGATCTCATGACCCTGAGACCATGACATGAGCCAAAATCAAGAGTTGGACGTTCAACCGACTCAGCTACCCAGGCGCCCCTAGACCATCACGCATGTTGACAGTCATCTCTAGTTGCCTCCTTTTCTATATTCTCTTTAAATAAGATGCATCAGCATTTCTGATCTGCCACCAGTCTAAAGCTTCATGTCACCCACCACCCCCTTGGTTCCCTCAGATCCCGTTTCAAACCATGAGCCCTTGGTTGAGGGTGATTAAGTGGAAATTAGTTGTTATCGTTGTGGGATGGTGGAGTGGGTTTGATTTTCATTTACATTTGGCTGTAGGACCTGGCTGTTTTTCATCCCTAGCTTCAGGAATCCATCACATGTCAGCTTGTGACAGTCCAGATACCCCTTTTATTTGGAGTTGTTTGTTAAAAATACATACATACATACCTATTTATATGTAGGTATACATATCTTCCCTCTCTGGGACTTGGGCCTATCCTGTCTACCGATATAGGGTGTCCAAATCAAACAGGTTAGCTGTCAAGAGAAAAAAAACTAAGTTCTCGTGAGTTAATTATGTCTTAACATAGTGGCAGTCTCAGGGTGAAATGGTTGCTTAGCACATAGCTAATCCCCTTTGAAGTTAATTTTTCTGGGAAACAATAACTCCAAGACACAGTTGTTCCTGAGCTCCAAAATACAGACTGAGGCATCTTTAAATGGTCCTCCATTAGACTTGAAACCATCTGCTTGTTTGCAGCTGAAGTATAAATTTTCCACTGTTCTGAGCACTGTGACGATGGCATCACTCCAGAGAGAGAAGCAGTGCAAACGGGGCTCTGTGGAAGCGCTCTTGCCAGCCTGCTCTGCAAGGCACTTCAAGTTCATTTCCATTGATTTGATCAGAGAACAGAGAATCAAAGAGAAATACAATGTCTTTTCAAAATTAAGCTCACTTCTCTAATACCCTCCTGGGCTTCCAGAGGATTAAATCTCACTCAATCTGCCTTCATCGAGTTTCCATTTGCATTTGGGCTCGCACAGCTGTAAGACCGTGATCGGAATCAGTACAATCTGCTTTTGAAGGAATACAAATAAAATGGGAAGGGGAATTTCTCCGACAGGAGAGTCCCTGAACTAAGGTGGTATGAAGTGTGGCCCCAGAGTGGGCTATGGCACGTTAACGTAGATGGCAGTGAAAGGATTAAATTTTAGTCACACCGTCAGGGTTCTAAAACCACCTCCCTACCGTGTCACTACCTTTGAGTGGACCAGAGAACCTAAACACTTGATGCCTAAGGCTATCGACATAATCGTTGAGGTCATAATTTGGTTTCAGTGCGCACACACACACAAATGGACACATACCAGCTGAAGGACCTCGTCGTGCTGATGTCCGGGAACCTTTCGTACCGGTAGACCAGTGAGAAAGGTGTTAGCGTCGTTCGCCATGTTACCAGCATGGCATCGCATATTTGAGAGCCATCGAGAAGAGTTACTCTCCAGACCACTTGGAGTCATAGCCTCCACCTGGAAATGTTCACAGAAAGCCTCTTTTTCACAAATATAGCACTTGTATTCAAAGTGTATTTTCTCATGCAACTCAATGCAGGAGGCAGTGATGGATTTTTTGAGTGTTCAGCTAGATGAGGTAAGTGGGACAGAATGGGTTTGGTCACATTACCTTCTTGCCAGTTATATAAATGGCACCTGCTTGAAAAGGCACATCAGTGTTTTCTTATGGTTCCAAGAGCATATCAAAGTACTTCACTGTGCTGCAGGCTTGGAACATCTTTTTCTTTCTTTCTTTCTTTCTTTTTAAGGAAATATAAATAGAGGAAGACTCACAATATTGTAGTCATAAAAGGTTCCATTACAATCTAGGTAATAGAATCCAAATACTCTTTCCTGCAGAATCAGATATGAGCCCAGCAAGAAGAATTTAATATATTTAAAATAAATTTTGTAAATGACAGTAATAACATATATTTAAAATTACTTAAAGGAAGAGTCTTTTTGCAACAACTTCTTAGTAAAATACAGTTAAAAACAACTTGTGTGCCATTCTTATTCCCTTTGCTTTACCTTCCTCTCAGCTTCTGTTAAATACGGTAGATTTTGTGAGGGAGAAGAAAGCTAGATCTCATGTAACATAATACATTTTATTGTTCATTTTCAAAGCAATTAGCATGGTAGAAACAATCCCAATTTCTCATTTAACACAAATGAAGGAATCAAGTCACTCTCTTCCTCCTTCTAGTTTCCTTTTAAAGGATGGATCTTCAGGAATAATATGCTGAAAAAAGAATAATATTCAAATGTAATATAAAAAGTAAAATCGCCTTAAAACATTTGAGAGACATTCAGCCTTTATACTGTTTTTTTTTAATCCAGTATTTTGTTAACACATTAACCCCAAGTGTGAAATACAAATTAGATGGGTCAGTTGGTTTTTATCTTGCTTACTCACAGTTGAGTAATGTAATATGCACATACTTTTGAATGTTCTTTGTTGTTGTTCTTTTATTGCATATTAAAATTAACTGGTAAAATTCACTCCAGTTCCCTGTGGTAATTAGTGATAAGGAACGCAAACTGCATCTTATGTCTGGGAAAGAGGACTCTGAAGGCTAGAGATGCTCAGCTGTAGAAGAAGTAAGGATAGTGTGCACTTCCTTTCTTTCACGAAGGCTGTGGCTCCACACACTCCACCATTTCCATTCTTCTTCCTTGGATGCAGGATATTTGGGCAGCGGTGGTGGTGATGTGGGGGTCACATCACCTCCACCAAGTACAGTGAAGGCAACTCGAAAGCGAGAAAAGATTAGTGGGCAGACACTGTAACTCGTCAGAAACTATCTAGAGCTACAGATCTGTTCCTAATCTCAGTACCTGGACTCCTCAGCCAGAATGGGAAGGTGGAAACCATGAGGAGAGCGACCCCATCCTGGCCTCAGGGCGCAGTGCCCCCCGCAGGTGGCACCATGCACGCATCCACTCAGCAGACATTTGATGCGCCTTCTGTGTGTCTTAAACTGGGCGTTAAGTAGAACATAGGGCGGTATGGAAGGAGCAGATTTGGAAGTGATATATATTTGGTGAAATTGTGAGTGCTGATTATAATTCTTCAGTTGCCAGACTCTTAAATTATACCTTTGAATTCCTCAAAGGAGCAAGTACTAAGTTGAAAATCAAACCCATTTTCAAAATCACAGTATATCCTGCTGGTTTCCCTTATGTCTATATTTTCGTTTGGTACTTTAAGAAGCACAGAAATTATCATTCTACGGAGTATAATAATACAGCTTAAGCCTCTAAGATATAATTAATAGATGAACTATGATAATTAATCAGTGTTTAGATGAACTAAGATTCTTCTTTTACATCATCTGAGAATTCTGTATGACCAAGAACTGCTCCTTAAGGTAACAAGCTGTGTTTTTATGTTTCCCTTGCTGGGGTGAGGAATTCAGGTCCCTAACTTGTCCTTTTCAATGGTATCTGTCCTTGTATAGTGAAACTCCCTTCAGTCTGGAATATGTTGAGGAGTCAGTTAAGGGACTCTCACCCTCTCTTCCAGGACAGCTCCTGCAGCCCGTGACTGCCACCCACCCCCCCGCCCCGTCTCTCCTCTGTCTCATACACTTGCCCTTTTGCTACCACAGCTTGCTCTCCCAATTCCAAATGTAACTCTGTGAGGGGGAGGGGGAAGCCTGGTGGCTCAGTTGGTTAAGCATCTGCCTTCGGCTCAGGTCATGATCCCACGGTCCTCAGATCAAGTCCCACATCGGACTCCCTGCTCAGTGGGAAGCTTGCTTCTCCCTCTGCGTGCCGCTCCCCCTGCTTGTGCTCTCTCTCTGTCAAATAAAATAAAAACTCTATGGTATGCTCCTGCCCAAAATCCTTCAGCTTCTCCACATTTCAGAGAAACCCCGGCCCCTCACCATGGCTGTTTCCATCCTCATCTCCCTGGCCAGCTCTCTCTGGCCATGTGGAAGTGACCAGGTTCCTGGGTCACTCCAGGTGGTTTTGCCTCTGCACATTCTCCTCACTCTCCTGGCTCCCTTCTTTCGGTCCAACTTGTCTTCCTGGAAATGTTCTCATTCTTGCTTAAGAATCCTGGGCCACCACCACAGTGAGGCCCTCCTTTGTGCTACATGTGGTCATGGTTTACTTACTTGTGTCCTGGAATAGCCACAGCCAGCATGTAACTTGTCTGTTTTCTTAGTACCTAGCTTGTGGCAGATGTGCGTGGAAGAGTGACCTTGCACTCCTTGACTGGTGATTCTGTATTTGCATGTGTATTCCCAGAGAAGGTGGTGGCTACACTACTGCTTGAGGCAGCAGCCTTAACCTAGCAGAGGGTCCTCAGGGACAGGCCCTGTCCCTGGGCATCCAAAAAGCGCAGGGAGAAAAACACTCTATTTGGAGTTAAAACACCGCAGTCATTTGGGCAGTCTGCTGTAGGTCAAGGGACCTTCTGAGTCATGGATTCCAGTCTGTACTCTAGCATGGAGAAGCCATGCAAGCCTGGGCTTGCTTCAGTGCCCTCATCACTAAACTTGAGTGCCCAGGCTGTCCAGGAGGCACCTCTCTTGCTGTAGGGCAGCTATGCCCAGGGAGACTCAGCATTAGCACTGTGAGGTGGGGCAGCCAGCGGGGCCCCACTCCTCTAGTGTTCAAATGACAGTCATGTGATCCAAAGGCATCATCATTTAAGATGCCGGTATTCCCCAAGATGGGTGAATTTGAAATATTGTAAATGGAATTTAGTGTTCACTTCATCTTTTTTGTTAATTTTACCTTTCTAAAAGAATATGGTACAGGTCTGTAAGTCACTGGGGATGTAAAGCAGCAGTTGGCTTTGGGGAGAGACTAACAATACTGACATTAGAGTGCATTCTGCATATTTTGACTGTCATGAATTGGGTGCCACGTGATTCATCATGTGAACTCTCAGTGTTATAAGTAACCCATGCTCCCATCAGCCATGATGCGTGTACAAGAGACAGCTCTCCAGGTGCCAATAACTTATCAGCATTACAATGTGACTGTTGTTTCAAAATTAGCAATAAACAGGTGATGGTGGCTCCTTTTTTGCCTCTAAGATTTCAGCATTGGCTCACAAAGTTTGAAAATGTGGGCATAATCAATTTTAACTAAATACCCCAAAGTTTTGAAAATGAGTTGAATGTAGTGACTAAAAGCATATGCACATCATCTGCTTTGAGTGTTTGCATCTTGTTTCTGAGCAGTGAAGTCTCCGACTCACCATGGACCATCTGCAGCCTGCTCCAGACACTGCAGAGGAGGCCAGGCTGGCCCCAGGGGAGCAGGAGCCCTATGTCACCCCTCACCCAGGTGCACCTTAACTACTGTGCCACTTAGAGGAAATTAAAGCAAAATTGTTTTTCTCTTCAGGCCTAAAGAAGTAGGTAATTACCTTTGACAAAGTAGCTGATGATAATCTAACAATATTAGATAAATTTGTGAATATTTAGGTATATGATAAGTATACATTCTAGGTTGAAATTCTAGTTTTCAGAAAAAATCTACAGATTAAAAAGTGTTAAGGAGAAATTTGTCACTTTCTCATAAATTAGCAGAAAACTTTGTTGTTTTTTGTTTTGTTTTGTTTTAATTTTTTATTAAGTTATTTTAGTCACCATACAGTACATCTTTAGCTTTTGATGTAGTGTTCCATGATTCATTGTTTGCATAAAACACCCAGTGCACCATGCAATATCTGCCCTCCTTAATACCCATCACCGGCCTATCCCAATCCCCCACACCCCTCCCCTCTGAAGCCCTGTTTGTTTCCCAGAGTCCATAGTCTCTCGTGGTTCATTCCCCCTTCTGTTTATCTCCCCTTCATTCTTTCCTTCCTCCTCCTGCCGATCTCCCTGCTATTTCTTATGTTCCATAAATGAGTGAAACCATATGATAATTGTCTTTCTCTGCTTGACTTATTTCACTTAACATAATCTCCTCCAGTCTCGTCCATGTTGCTGCAAATGTTGGGTAATCGTTCTTTCTGATAGCTGAGTAATATTCCATTGTATATATGGACCACATCTATCTATCTTTCTTTCTTTCTTTCTCTCTTTCTCTCTTTCTCTCTTTCTTTCTTTCACAGACAGCCAGTGAGAGAGGGAACACAAGCAGGGGGAGTGGGAGAGGAAGAAGCATGTACCCAGGGGAGCAGGGAGCCCGATGCAGGGCTCGATCCCAGCACCCTGGGATCACGCCCTGAGCCGAAGGCAGACGTTTAATGACTGAGCCACCCAGGCGCCCTTGGACCACATCTTCTTAATCCATTCGTCTGTTGAAGGGCATCTCGGCTCCTTCCACAATTTAGCTATTGTGGACAATGCTGCTATGAACATTGGGGTGCATATGGCCCTTCTCTTCACTATGTCTATATCTTTGGGGTAAATACCTAGTAGTGCAATTGCTGGATCCTAGGGAAGCTCAATTTTTAACTGTTTAAGGGACCTCCACACTGTTTTCCAGAGTGGCTGTACCAACTTGCATTCCCACCAACAATGTAGGAGGAATCCCCTTTCTCCACATCCTCTCCAACATTTGCTGTTCCTTGCCTTGTCAATTTTTGCCATTCTAGCTAGAGTAAGGTGGTATCTCCATGTGGTTTTGATTTGAATTTCCCTGATGGCTAATGATTTTGAACATTTTTTGATGTGTCTGTTAGCCATTTGTATGTCTTCATTGGAAAAGTGTCTGTTCATATCTTCTGCCCAATTTTTGATTTGTTTATTTGTTTCTTGTGTATTGAGTTTGAGAAGTTCTTTGTAGATCTTGGATACCAGTCTTTTATCTGTAGCATCATTTGCAAATACATTCTCCCATTCCGTGGGCTGCCTCTTAGTTTTTTTGACTGTTTCCTTGGCTGTGCAGAAGCTTTTTATCTTGATGAAGTCCCACAAGTTCATTTTTTCTTTTGTTTCTCTTGCCTTTGGAGATGTGTCATGAAAGAAGTCGCTGTGGCCGATGTCAAAGAGGTTACAGCTTATGTTGTCCTCTGTGGTTTTGATGGATTCCTGTCTCACATCGAGGTCTTTCATCCATTTGGAGTTTATGTATGGTTTGAGAGAGTGGTCAAGTTTCATTCTTTTGCATGTAGCTGTCTAATTTTCCCAGCACCATTTATTGAAGAGACTGTCTTTTTTCCACTGGATGTTTTTTCCTGCTTTGTCAAAGATTAGTTGCCCAAAGAGCCGAGGGTCCATTTCTGGGTTCTCTATTCTGTTCCATTGGTCTATGTGTCTGTTTTTGTGCCAGTACCATGCTGTCTTTGTGATCACAGCTTTGTAGTACAGCTCGAAATCCGGCATTGTGATGCCCCAGCTTTGTTTTTCCTTTTCAACAATTCCTTGGTGATTCGGGGCCTTTTCTGGTTCCACACAAATTTAAGGGCCGTTTGTTCCAGTTCGATGAAAAATGTCATTGGTATTTTGATCGGGATGGCATTGAGGTGTAGATTGCTCTGGGTAGCATATACATTTTAACTATGTTAATTCTTCCAATCCATGAGCATGGAATATCTTTCCATCTTTTTATGTCTTCCTCAATGTCTTTCAAGAGTGATTTATAGTTTCTAGAATATAGGTCCTTTACGTCTCTGGTTAAGTTAATTCCAAGGTAACGTATGGTTTTTGGTGCTATTGTAAATGGGATGGATTCCCTAATTTCTCTTTCTTCGGTCTCGTTATTCGTGTATAGAAATGCAACTGATTTCTGAGCATTGATTTTGTATCCCGCCACATTACTGAATTGCTCTAGAACTTCTAATAGTTTGGGAGTGGCTTCTTTTGGGTTTTCCATATAGAGTATCATGTCATCTGCGAAGAGAGACATTTTGACTTCTTTGCCGATTTGGATACCTTTTATCCCTTTTTGTTGTCTGATTGCTGTTGCAAGGACTTCTAGTACTATGTTGAATAATAGTGGCGAGAGTGGGCATCCTTGTCGTGTTCCTGATCTTAAGGGAAAGGCTTCCAGCTTTTCCCCATTGAGAATAATATTTGCAGTAGGCTTTTCATAGATGGCTTTTATGAGATTGAGAAATGTACCCTCTATTCCTACACTCTGAAGGGTTTTAATCAGGAAAGGATGCTGTATTTTGTCAAATGCTTTTTCGGCATCGATTGAGAGGATCATATGGTTCCTGAGTCTTTTCTTGTTGATATGATGTATCACGCTGATCGATTTGCGAATGTTGAACCACGCTTGCATCCCAGGTATGAATCCCACTTGGTCGTGATGGATAATCCTTTTAATGTACTGTTGGATTCTTAATTTATTGGCATAAACTTGTTGATAATAGTTTCTAATGATCCTTCCTATTTCTTTGGTGTTGTCATGATCTCTCCCCTTTCATTCATAATTTTATTAATTTGAGTCCTTTCTTTATTCTTTTGAATAAGTCTGGCCAGTGGCTTATCGATCTTATTTGTTCTTTCAAGGAACCAGCTTCTAGTTTTGTTGATCTACCCTACTATGCTCCTGGTTTCTAATTCATTGAACTCTGCTCTAATCTTGATCAACTGCTTTCTCGTGCATGGGTTAGGCCTGTTCTTCTGTTCCAGCTCCAGCTTCTTGAGGTGAGAATATAAAAACTGCATTTTAGATTTTTCTATTCTTTTGAGTGAGGCTTAGATGGCTGTGTATTTTCCCCTTAGGACCGCCTTTGCAGTGCCCCATAGGTTTTGGACCAATGTGTTTTCATTATCACTGGTTTCCATAAATTGCTTAAGCTCATTTTTAATTCCCTGGTTTACCCAATCATTTTTGAGCAGAATGGTTCTTAGTTTCCAAGTGTTTGAGTTTCTTCCAAATTTTTCCTTGTGATTGAGTTCCAGTTTCAAAGCACTGTGGTCTGAGAATATGCAGGGAATAATCTCAGTCTTTTGGTATCAATTGAGACCTGTTTTGTGACCCAGTATATGGTCTGTTCTGGAGAAAGTTCCATGTGCATTCGAAAAGAATGAGTATTCTGTTGTTCTGGGGTGTAGTGTTCTGTATATATCTATGAGGTCCATCTGGTCCAGGCTGTCATTCAAAGCTCTTGTTTCTTTGTTGATTTTCTTCTTGGATGATCTGTCTATTGCTGAGAGCGGAGTGTTGAGGTCCTCAATAATACTAGTAACGTATTATTATCTATATGTCTCTTTATTCTGGTTAAGAGTTGGCTTGTGGGGGCGCCTGGGTGGCACAGCGGTTAAGCGTCTGCCTTCGGCTCAGGGCGTGATCCCGGCATTCTGGGATCAAGCCCCACAGCAGGCTCCTCCACTATGAGCCTGCTTCTTCCTCTCCAGCTCCCCCCTGCTTGTGTTCCCTCTCTTGCTGGCTGTCTCTATCCCTGTCAAATAAATAAATAAAATCTTTAAAAAAAAAAAAAAGAATTGGCTTATGTATCTAGCTGCTCCCCTGTTGGGGGCATAGATATTTATAATTGTCATATCCACTTGTTGGATACATCCTTTAAGAATAATATAGTGTCCTTCTGTATCTCTAACTATAGTCTTTAGTTTAAAATCTGATCTGTCTGATAGGACAGTTGCTACCTCAGCTTTCTTTTGAGGTCCATTGACATGAAAAATTGTTCTCCATCCCTTCACTTTCAGTCTGGATATATCTTTAGGTTCAAAATGAGTCTCTTGTAGGGGCACCTGGGTGGCTCAGTCGTTAAGCGTCTGCCTTTGGCTCAGGGCATGATCCCAGGGTCCTGGGATCGAGCCCTGCATCAGGCTTCTCTGCTGGGAGCTTGCTTCTTTCTCTCCCACTACCCCTACTTGTGTTCCCTCTCTCGCTGGCTGTCTCTCTGTCAAATAAATAAATAAAATCTTTAAAAAACAAACAAAACAAACAAAAACAAAAATGAGTCTCTTCTAGACAGCATATGGATGGGTCATGTCTTTTTATCCAATATGCAACCCTGTGTCGTTTATGGCAGCATTTAGGCCATTCACATTGAGAGTGATTATTGAAAGATATGATTTTAATGATGTCATGTTGCCTGTGAAGTCTTTGTTTCTGATTGTAAATTTCTGTTCTGTATCACTCTTGGAGTCTTTTTACTTTTATAGAACCCCCCTTAATATTTCTTGTAGGGCTGGCTTGGTGGTCACATATTCTTTCAGTTTCTGTTGGTCTTGGAAGGTCCTTGTCTCTCCATCAATTCTGAATGACAGCCTTGCTGGATAAAGGATCCCTGGCTGCATGTTCTTCTCACTTAGTGCTCTGAATATGCCTTGCCAACTTTTCCTGGCTTGCCAGGTCTCTGTAGACAGGTCTGATGTTATTCTGATGTTCCTCCCTCTGTATGTGAGGATTCTCTTCCCCCTGGCTGCTTTCAAAATTGTATCCTTGGATCTAATGTTTGCAAATTGCTCTATTATATGATGTGGTATAGGTCTGTTCTCATTTTCTATTGTTCTCAGAGAGGGGTCCTCTATGCCTCTTGGACACGAATGCTTGTTTCCTTCACCAGATTAGGGAAGTTCTCAGCTACAATTTGTTCAAATATCTCTTCTAGACCTCTCTCTTTCTCCACCCTCTCGGGGATGCCAATGATTCTGACACTGGAACGTTTCATTGAGTCAGTAATCTCCCGTAATCTACATTCTTGAGATTGAATTTTTTTGAGCCAGGTTTCCATTTTTTCCTTCTTTTCTATCATCCCACCTTCCAATTCACTAATTCGTTCTTCTGCCTCATTTACCCTGGCCATCAGAGCCTCCAGTTTAGACTGCATTTGATTCATAGCATTTTTAATTTCTGCCAGATTCGATCTCATTTATGCCCTTAGAGATTCTATATTCTTGTTAATATTTTCATTAATATTTTTTTCAACCCTACACATCATCTTGACCATTGTTACTCTGAACTCCATTTCTGACAATTTGGTTATATCCGTATCCATCAGTTCTGTGGCAGAGGCCACAGTCTCTGTCTCCTTTCTTTGCTGAAGATTCCTTCTTCTTGTCATTCTGATGAGGAGAGGTTGCGGGGATGCACAGAGCCCAAATTATTGACCAGGACCCAGGCAGTGTGCACTTGTTTTATACGGACCTTAGGGATGTGGGCTTCTTGATTTTTCAGCCTGCCTTCTGGGAGGAGGGGCCTGCTGTGCTGATACTCAGGCAACCCTCTTTGGGTAGAGTCTCCGTGTCCCCTGTGAGGGGGGAGGGGGATGGGCACAATGTGAACCAGTATTTCCGGGCTTTCATTCTCTGGCGGCTTTCCCTGGAGGTTTTCTGTGCCTCTTCTGAGAGTCAGAGCAGCAGTGGCCGTATCCTAGCCTCTGTCTCAGAACAGAGAGATCGCAGTCCACTCTCCACTGAGCTCTCCTGGCCACTTTAACTCTGTTTCTGTTGGTGCTGCTAAAAACCCTGCAGCCTCCCAGGTTGTGCATCCCACATCCATTCTCCCAGCCCTTGCTTCCAGGCTGGAATGTCTCTGTCCTTTGTGCTTCTAACACCGCCAGCCTCCTAGGTTCCCACATGCGCGCTCCCAAGCTCCCTGTTTCAGTGTGGTTTGTGCACACGCTCCGGAGCGCCGGTTTTCAGTCTGGTCGCATGCACATTCCCGAGCTCCCAGTCTCAGTCTGCTCTCTCGCGAGTACCGGTCTGCGAGTCCAGCCCGTCCCCAGTGCAGGTGGCTACAGCTTCCTGGTGCCTGAGCGCATTGTCTCCCTCACCCTTCCATTTGTCTTCCGATATCTGTGCGTGGATTCACAGCTCCTTGCTTCGTACCTCAATACTCAGCGCTGGAGATGTTCGTTTGTAGAGATCCAGATGTGTCTTCCTGCATCTCAGGCTGATTTCGTGGATGTTCAGGATGATGTGGTAGATATCCAGCTTGATTCAGGGAACCAGCTGGAAAAAAGTCCCCTACTCCTCCACCATCTTTTTTCTTTCTCCATAAATTAGCAGAAAGCTTTGAATCTTCATAAAGTTACAACACAGTGGGTTGATAGAGGGTCACTGGGTCAAAGTGACCATTCCTGGGCCACATCCTGGGTCAAAGTGGACATTCTCACAACCCACCTGACCTCCCTGCACACTGCTCTAGGAGTCCACAGGTACAACATCCTGTTTACCCCAGGACTCCTCCAGGTGAGATCACCAAAGCACTGAGTTTCTTAAAAATTAGAGCCATCAAAATCCTGAAAAACCAGAATCAGGTTGCCAGAAGAGACAAGCAACACACAGGAATTTGGATTTCCTTAAAATTAAAAGGATGGGTTAGATCAATTTGCAGATGAAAATTGTAGCACAGAGTTAAAACATTTTTTAAAATCGTCATTTATTTGGGGCTACTGAGTGGCTCTGTAGGTTAAGCGTCTGCCTTTGGCTCAGGTCATGATCCCAAGGTCCTGGGATTGAGTAACACGGCAGTCTCCCTGCTCAATCAGGAGTCAACTTCTCCCTCTGCTCCTGTCTCCTGTCCCCCCCCCCACCCCCACCAACTCATGCCGTCTCTCTCTCAAATAAGTAAATAAAATCTTTTTTAAAAATTGTCATGTATTTAAAACTATAAAACGTTTGAAGATCATTTCTGCTTAACTGTTTCACATACTCAGTGCATGAAGAATGTAGCATAAATAGTTTCTACCTTGGGCACTATATTAGTTTTCTATTGTTCTGTAACAAACAACCACAATCTTGGTGGCCTAAAACAACACACATTTAGTATCTCACAGTTTCTGTGAGCACAGCTTAACTGGGTCCTCCCCTCAGGGTCTCAGCAACTGCAATCAAAATCTTGGGCAGGGCTTTGGTCTCATCAGAGGCTCTATTGGAGAAAGATCTTCAGGCTCTCTGAGGTTGTTAACCAAATGTATCTCCCATAACAAAAGACTGTGAAGTTCCCATTTTCTTGCTGGCTGTGTCCTGGGGTCCACACTTTGCTCCTGAAGGCCACCCACAGTTCCTTCCCATGTTCCTTTCCATAGGCCTCCACAATGGCAGCCTAATTCTTCAGAGTCAGCAGTGAGGAGTCTCTCTGCTTCAGTCTCTGCCCTCAGGGACAGTCTGTACCCTTTCTTAAAGGGCTCTTGATTTATTATTAAGTCCAGCTTACTCAGGATAATCTCTCTTTTGGTTAACTTTTTTTTTTTTTTAAGATTTGTTGATTTTTTTTTTTTTTTAATTTTTGAGAGAGAGAGATAGCGCAGGGGGCGGGCAGAGAGAGAGGGGGGGAGAGAATATTAAGCAGGCTCCACACCCAACATGGGACTCAATCTCACAACTCTGTGATCATGACTTGAGCTGAAATCAAGAGTCAGACACTTAGCCAACTGAGTCATCCCAGCACCCCAGTGCCCCTCTTTTGGTTAACTTAAAGTCAGCTCATTAATTACATCTGCGAAATCTCTTCACTTCTGTCATATAATACAACCTATCACAGGACTGACATCCCATCACCTTTGTCAAATTCTGTTGATTGGAAGCAAGTTCTAGCTCCCATTCAGTCTAGGGAAAGAGACTGTCCAAGGCATGAAACCAGTAGATGGGAATCATTGGGGGTGAACCCTAGGACATACCCAGGGCACATACTGTGTCCACCACAGGCACTCAGTGAATAGTTATTAAGCCAATGGTTTGGAATGCAGAGCACATGTTCTAAGAGAGAGAGAGGGTGATCAGTTGTAGCTAAGTTTATAGGTGAGCTGTCTAAGCCTATGTCACAAAGTGTAGCTGATCTAAAATATCACTATGCGGCTTACATTGTGCTTGGAATAAGATCAGGTGTGTGCAGTACTGGAGAAATACTTCTTCACATCTTCTGGGGAATAGGGTACTCCCGTCCATCAGCACCTCACCACCCCCACTCCAGCCCTGTTTGGTGAGAGGGCACATCTGCTGCTCCCTTTCCCACACACCTGGAGCAGCCTAACCCTCTCGTGCTGCCCTCAGCACCTTGCTTGCACACCCACACAGGCCTAGCCTGGCTCCAAGTTCCCCAGGTGCCCAGACAACCTTTCTTCTGCTTCCCTAGTCAACCATCTCCCTTAGTAAAGCTCATCACACTGGGTATTAGACTGAGCACCTGTCTTGACCGACATCTGATAGATGCTGAGTGTCACTGTGTTTTTCTCCAAAATTCGGAATATCTTGAGGCACCCCAGTGAGTTCACTGCAGTGTTCAGAGGTACCTCTGTGCACAGTTTGAAAACTGTCTCTACCTGGTGCAGGATTCCATCTGCATTGAGTACTCACTGTTTGCAAGGCCCAGTGTTCAGGGCAGGGGCAGCAAGCAGGGAAAGAAATATGCCACCAACTGGCTTGAAAACTGAGCAGGATGAAGGATAGGGTTAGCAGACCTGCTGGGGTAGGACAGAGGGGCATATTCAATCCTGGGTTGGTGCAGAAGGTGGCAACTTGCCTTAAGACAAAACATACGTCAGCTGTGGCATAGTGTTTCCTGATAAAGGGTCCCTCTCATTTGTCTATCACCACACTGCGGATGAGGTCTTATTTAATCTGCTGATTTGTTGTAGAGCATTTCCTTCCTGATGGAGGCAACAGTTGTCTAATTGTCCTCAGTGAGGACACCAAGGTGTGTTTTTAGATGAGTGGAAGAAAAGGTATGTCCCTCCTCAACACTGCCCCTCAGGCTGGCTGACGGTCCCCTGTGGAGCTGGTGCAGCCCGGGGTATGGGCAGCTGTGGGATGGAGAGCGCAGGTGGAGGCACGCCCTTGCACGGGAGCAGAAGGAATCAGCACCCCAGCACACTGGGAGCCAGTTCACCTGGAGCCCTGTGTGGCCAACTCTTGTCACCGACATGAAGCTTTAACTCTTGCAAAGTAATTCTGTGCATCATTAAGGTGCAACACACCTGGGGGAGAAGAACCACGTGGGAATGATGAGTACCAAATCCAGGGGAGTGTTCTTCTGTGGGTGAGGTGGGTGGAAGGTGAGGTTCAGAGGGGCTGTCAAGGAGGAGTCCCTTGTATTAGCAACGTCTGGGTGCTGGGGTGGTTAGAGCATTCTTTCCAACTGCAGGTGTTTGTGCAGTAGTTTATGATTTTGAATAGGAAGAGTGATACTTTTATAGATTTATAAGAATTAGATTTTTTTGTTTGTTCATGTTCATTTGCTTTAAGGAAAACCAGTAATCGAGCAGGTATGCCAGGGTCCATCTATTGTTTACTGAGCTTTACAGCCACTGAGCTGAGGGAAAAGCCTACTGGGGGATATTCCAGGCTGTGTGCCCAAACCAGCCTGTGCTCATAGCCCTAACTTTCCCCTGGGGCATAGGGACCCCTTCTTAGAGTCTATGCAATTGAAAGGTAGCCATGCCCAAGCCTAGCACTTACTCCAAAGTAAGCATCAGCTAAACCTGCATCTCAAAATGTGATGGCTTCTGGACCCTTCATAGAATGAAAGGGGAAGGCTAGGAAATATGGGGATATATTTGTATTTATACCTATTATGCTATTATTGAACATTTTTACATCTATGGGAAGGACTCCATTCTGTAATTAGAACAAAAAATGCAATCATGTAGAATTGTTCCAATTTCAATTCATTAATTTCTCCAACCTGAAAATAGTCTGCAATTTTTTTGTAACACTCCATTTTGCCTGAAACAAATTGAACCATGAAACTACTGGTCTGTGAAATGATTGAACAAATTAAAAATGTGTGTAAACAGCCAGATCAAAATTAACAAGAGAGTCTAACAGCATAAGCAGAGGCCTGTTAGCAAAGAAGCAAGTCTTTAAGTCCATTATAGCAAGCATATTTTGTGTTTGCTTCCCCCCCTTTTTAAAATGCAATGTATCTTTACCCAGAGTGGTTTCATAACAAGACTTGAGCCAAGAAGGAAACATGAAATTTTGGAGTTTTTTATTTTGTTTTTTTAAGATGAAACTATGTTCTTCTTCAGATCAAGAATGATTATATGATGGAAAGTGTTTGATAATGGTTTCTTCATAAATGCTGTGGCCATCCTGTCTTAGGATAAAATACTATGGAAACTAAAGCAGTCTGTGGGGCCAAGATTATTGATACTTTTAAAGCCCCCCCCAAAAAAAAACCCTCTCAATATAGTTTTTTTAAAGCCTAGTGCTCCAGGGGCATCTGGGTGGCTCAGTCAGTTAAGCATCTGCCTTCAGCTCAGGTCTTGATCTCACGGTTCTGGGATCGAGCCCCACCTCAGGCTCCCTTCACAGGGGAAAGTCTGCTTCTCCCTCTCACTCTGCCCTCCCTGCCCCCACTCATGCTCTCTCTCTCTCTCAAATAAATAAAATCTTAAAAAAAAAACATTGCTCTTAATTACTGACTAAATAGTAGAACTACATATGCATGTATACTTTTTTTTCCAAAAAAAACAGATAGAGGCAGACAGAAGTCTGTGAAGGTCTTCCTCATGACAGCTGTGGGCTTGATTCTTGACAAAGTATGTCCTACTGAACCTGTGGTTTCCTGCATCCCTGTTCTTTGCCTAGCCATGCCCATGGCCACTGTCTCCCTGACACAGAGCCTTAGTCTTCCATGGCCAGAAGAGCTTTTTAAAGACGTGGGGAATGAGATCACAGCCAGCCAGCCAGCTTTCTGTATGTAGTATCCCTGGTTGGCCTGGCGATCCCTCCACTTCTGCTTTTTGTCTCTGGGGATGACCTAGCAGATATTCTGTGGGAAAGTGAATCCACACATCCCTAATACTTATTACCATCTAAGAGGATTTCCCACTTACTTTTGCTTCCTCCAAAAATGATATTTAAGGAAAAGGAAAAATATAAGAAAAGCATAAATCCATTTAAATTGTTGGAAAACAAGAAAGCAAACCATCAGCTAACCAAAAAAGATTGGGACATTTCTGTAAAATAGAAAGTAGAAAGACAGGTTGACCAAGAACTGGAGCAGAGATGTTGCAGCTTCATCAGACACAGCCGAGTGCTGGCTGGTGAGGGCAGCCCCAAGCCGGAGGGCAGTCCAGCCAGGAAGGAAACGAGGAGTGGGTGGCTTCAGACAGCTCTGTCAAGGGGGCAAGGGAGTGGCACCTCCCCAGTGGGAGAAAATGAGCGAGAGGAGCTTTGGAACTGTGAGGGATGTCTAGGTTACTCTGGGCCTCCGTGACCCATAGGGAGGGGATACAAGGAATGCATGGTATCCCAGGATGGAGGATGCTTTTCTCATGTGGCTCCTCGTGAGACCTGCAGGCCAGCTACTTGCTGCCTACACACGCCCTTAAGAAAAACAGGCTCACTGGTATATGCACACACAGTCTACCCAGAGCCCCTCCTCCCCATCCAGAGGAAGGACAGGGTGGAGACCGATGACACAGGAGGAGAGAAAACCCCTGGAAGGGGCCCATTCTTGTCACCTAGTCTTTGGTGGAGTAGATCACCAAGGATCACCTAGTCCTTCTTTGAGAAATGTGAAGAAACTACCTAAGACCATCAGATATTTGGAGAAAACCAATAGTATGAGAAAGGCACTAGGATATACTACTGATTTTTAGCAAAGACACAAATGTGGTGCAGTAGAGAAAAGATAGTCTTTTCAACAAACAGTGTGAGAACAATTGGATATCCATATGCAAAAAAACCCAAAAAAACAAAAAGTGAACTTAGGACCTATGCTTCATTCCAACGTGGCTTCTAAACCTAAACAGAAAACCTAAAATCATAAATCTTCCAGGAAAAAAGCAGGATAAAATCTTTGTGACTTATCTTAGGCATAGATTTCTTAGAAACAGCCTCTGAGGCACAATCCATAAATGATCAAATCAATAAATGGCACTTCACCAAAACTGAAAACATGCTTTTCTGAATCTGTCATTTATGTAGTGAGAAAGCTAAAAGAAAAGCAGGAGAATCTGCTAGGAAACTGTCCTGGGGGCCTCTCAAACACTGACTATTACTCTCTGTGGGCTGGAAACATGCTGCATCAGACAGTTCAGCCTCCCAGTGTCCTCCCCCCAGCTCGAACCCCTACCGCCACCAGGTAGGAGCAAAAGCAGAGCGGCCAAACAAGTCCAGCAAAATCGTAGCTTCCTGAAATCTAAAAACTGAGGAGCTCACAGTTGGCCCTTGAACAGTATGGGGATCAGGGACACCGGCCCCCCCATTCAGTCAAAAACGTGCTTAATTTTCGACCACCCCAGAACGTAACTACTAATAGCCTGCTGTTGACCGGAAGCCTTACTGATAGCATACGTAGTCTATTAATACATATTTTGTATGTTATGTGTATTATAGACTGTATTTGTATAATTAAGTAAGCTAGAGAAAAGAAAATGTTATTAAGCAAATCATAAGGGAAAGACATTTACAGTACTCATGGATAAGTGGACCTGCACAGTTCAAACCTGCATTGTTCAAGGGTCAACTGTACCTTCTTCGAATGCCAAAAAATACAGAAATTGAGGGAATTGGGAAGAACAATGGTTTGAAGCCAAGCAGCTTGGCTGTGTTTCTATCCTAAGACCTAAGCTTATTAGCTGTAGGTGTGTGACCTAACGAATGTGCAGGACAGTTACTGCATGTGCAAAGTGGGAAGCACTGTGAGAACTAGGGATAGGGCAACTGGGTGCCCGACAACCAGGCCTTGCCATTCCACAGGGGTGCTGAGTGACTAATGGGCCTCCTGCTTTCTTTGCCAGCACGGGGCATGATTCTGTCAAATGTAAAAACTACATGCAAGTGTAAGGGTTATTTTTTAATTGTTTTCTATAAAATCTAGCTGATCTTTTTGCTAGAAAAAGTCTAGGCTCTAACATTTCAGAAGGGATTAAACATTCCTATGCAAAGTGGAAAAAATTCAGGAAGGAAGCCAAAAAACAGATATCCTGAAGAGGCTTAGAGTCAAGAGGTGAGGGTGGAAGAATTTGACACAAGGGAAAAAGAAAAATGCAGAGCTACTGGTGATGTGTTTGTGACAGGAGGTTTTCCCATAGAGGGTAAATCTGGACTTTTCAAGGAAAAGCTGCATGCCAGGCCTCAGGACAAGAAGAAAAAACGGTAGGTCAGAGGAAGCCTGTTGCTGACCACAAGGGGACACAATGCCTGAGGGTGGGACCAGAGTACACAAACATAAGGCCTGCACTGCCAAGCAGGAAGGATGCTGTCACTTTGGCACATATATGAAAGCAAATCTGCCCACACTTATCACCCCTTGCAGTCACCCTAAACTTCCCCTGAACCTCCTGAAAATGAAGTGTGATAGAAAAAAGCAGTTATGTTACCCTGTGAGTGTTCACACCTTTTCCCTCCCCTGGGAGTGTTCCTTCTCTACCGGCTCTGTCCCTAGGCTTGTATATAGTGCTGCCTTATGAGGGGGTGGGGGTGGAGGGGCAGACAACAGGCTTGATTGCCTTCCAGTGGAAAGGGCAATGAGAAGGGAAGAGCTCTGGGAATGGAGGAGGAGGTAGAGACCAGGGCCTGGGAGGGCTTTTCTAAGGAGGCATGGAAGAAAGATCCAGATCTGGGGGCTTTAGGGAACTGAGCTCCCAGGAGATAACTCAGGTTGCTTCCCTACTGATGTTGGAGCACCGCAGGAGAGGGAGACCAGGTGTTGGTCTATGTTAGAGGTCAAGATTTGTAACTGAAAGGAAAGGGAGATAAATGGCTGCATGGAATATCAAAGAACATGATTCCGGTGTCTAAACAAGGCTTAAAATGTTGGAGTGTAACAACCAATAGAAAGTACCTCAAAATTCATGAGAAGAATTAACTTCTCAGAAAATTGGCTGATGTAATGAAGAGAACTTTGTAATTTAAGGGAGAAAAACATATGCCCAGATAAAGCCTCAGTCTACATAGAATTAGAAACCACAGATACAACATATTTAGTTGAGAAGGTGCCCAGTAACTTACAGGAGAACACAAGAATGATGAGACGTGGGGACATTCATGGCCTGGGATATTTCTGAGTTGTTCCCATATAAAGAATAAAATTTATTAGGGCTTTGAATGACACACTGGACCAGATGAACTTCACAGATCTATTAGAACATTTCATTCTAAAGCAACAGAATACATATTCTTCTAGAGTGCCCATGGAACAATCTCCAGAATAGATCACCTACTGGGTCACAAATCAGGTCTCAACCTGTACAAAAAGATTGAGATTATTCCCTGCATATTTTCAGACCACAATGCTTTCAAACTTGAAGTCAACCACAAGAAAAATTTGGAAGGAACACAAATACTTGGAGGTTAAAGAGCATCCTACTAAGGAATGAATGGGCCAACCAGGAAATTTAAAAAGAATTAAAAAAATACATGGAAGCAAATGAAAATGAAAACATGACAGTTCAGAACCTTTGGGATGCAGCAAAGGAAAGGCAGTCCTAAGAGGGAAGTACACAGCAATACAAGCCTTTCTCAAGAAACAAGAAAAGTCTCAAATACACAACCTAACCTTACACCTAAAGGAGCTGGAGAAAGAACAGCAAATAAAGCCTAAACCAAGCAGGAGATAAGAATTAATAAAGATTAGAGCAGAAATCAATGAAATAGAAACCAAAAGAACAGTAGAACAGTTCTACGAAACTAGGAGCTGATTCTTTGGAAGAATTAATAAGATTGATAAACCCCTGGTCAGACTTATCAAAAAGAAAGGAGAAAGGACCCAAATAAATAAAATCTTGAATGAAAGAAAAGAGATCACAACCAACACCAAAGAAATACAAAAAATATCAGAACATATTACGAGCAACTATAAACCAGCAAATTAGGCAATCTGGAAGAAGTGGATGCATTCCTAGAAACATATAAACTACCAAAACTGAAATAGAAAGAAATAGAAAACCTGAACAGACTTATAACCAGCAAGGAAATTGAAGCACTAATCAAAAATCTCCCAACAAGTAAGAGTCCAGGGCCAGATGGCCTCCCAGGGGAATTCTACCAAACATTGAAAGAAGAATTAATACTTATTCTTCTGAAGCTGTTTCAAAAAATAGAAATGAAAGGAAAACTTCCAGTCTCTTTCTATGAGGCCAGCATTACCGTGATCCCAAAACCGCACAAACACCCCACCAAAAAGGAGAATTACAGACCAATATCTGTGATGAATATGGATACCAAAATTCTCATCAAGATACTAGCCAATAGGATCCAACAGTCCATTAAAAGGATTATTCACCACGACCAAGTGGGATTCATTCCCAGCGTGGTTCAACATCTGCAAATCAATCAGTGTGATACACATACATTAATAAAAGAAAGGACAAGAACCATATGATTCAGTAGATGCAGAAAAAGCATTTGATGAAATACAGCATTCGTTCTTGATTAAAACTCTCTACAGTGTAGGGATAGAGGGAACATACCTCAAGATCATAAAAACCATCTATGAAAAGCCCACAGAGAATATCATTCTCAATGGGGAGATACTGAGAGCTTTTCCCCTAAGGTCAGGAACATAACAGGGATGTTTATTCTCACCCGTGTTGTTCAACACAGCATTAGAAGTCCTAGCCTCAGCAATCAAACAGCAAAAAGAAATAAAAGACATCCAAGTCAGCAAAGAAGAAGTCAAACTTTCACTCTTCACAGACAACATAATACTCTATGTAGAAAACCCAAAGGACTCCACCAAAAAATTGGTAGATCTGATACAGGAATTTAGCAAAGTTGCAGGATACAAAATCAATGCAACAGAAGTCATTTGCATTTCTATGCATTAACAATGAAGCAGAAGAAAGAGAAATCAAGGAAAGAATATCCAATAGAAAAAAAGTCTCTTCAACAAATGGTGTTTGTAAAATTGGACAGCCACATGCAGAAGAATGAAACTGGACCAATTTCTTAAACCATACACAAAAATAAACTCAAAATGGATGAAAGACCTTAATGTTGAGACAGGAATCCATCAAAATTCTAGAGGAGAACATAGGCAGCGACCTCTTTGACCTCAGCCACAGCAACTTCTTGCTAGACAAATCTCCAAAAGCAAGAGAAAAGCAAAAGTGAACTATTGGGACTTCATCAGGATCAAAAGCTTTTGCACAGCAAAGGACACAGTTGACAAAACCAAAAGACAACTGACAGAATGGGAGAAGATATGTGCAAATGTCTTATCAGATAAAGGCCTAGTATCAAAATCTATGAAGAACTTATCAAGCTCAATAGCCAAAAAACAAAAAATCTAGTCAAGAAATATGCAGAAGATATGACCAGACATTTCTCCAAAGAAGACATACAAATGGCCAACAGACACATGACAAAATGCTCAACATCACTCGGTGTCAGAGAAATACAGATCAAAACCACAATGAGATACCACCTCACACCAGTCAGAATGGCTAAAATTAACAACTCAAGAAACAACAGATGTTGGTGAGGATGCAGAGAAAGGGGAACCCTCTTACAGTGTTGGCGGGAATGCAAGCTGGTGCAGCCACTCTGGAAAGCAGTATGGAGGTTCCTCAAAAAGTTAAAAATAGAGCTACTCTATGACCCAGCAATTGCACTACCGGGTATTTACCCCAAAGATTCAAATGTCGTGATCCAAAGGGGCACCTGCACCCCAGTGTTTATAGCAGCAATGTCCATAATAGCTAAACTATGGAAAGAGCCCAGGTGTCCATCAACAGATGAATGAATAAAGAAGATGTGGTATGTATCTACAATGGAATATTACTCAGCCATAGAAAGAATGAAATCTTGCCATTTGCAATGACGTGGATGGAACCAGAGGCTATTATGCTAAGTGAGATAATTCAGTCAGAGAAAGACAAATACCATATTTCACTCTTATGTGGAACTTAAGAAATAAAACAGATGAACATAAGGGAAGGGAAGGAAAAACACAATAAGATGAAAATTGAGAGGGAGGCAAACCCTAAGAGATGCTGAACTCTAGGAAACAAACCGAGGGCTGCTGGGGGGAGGTGGATGGGGTAACTGGGTGTTGGGCATTAAGGGGGACATGTAATGTAATGAGCAGTGGGTGTTATATGCAACAGATGAATCACTAAATTCTACTTCTGAAACTAAAAAAAAAAAAAAAAGAAAGAAAGAAAGAAAAAGAAAAAAGTTATTAAGTGAACCCGAGGTGTAATATAACAATAAATCCATAAGGGGGCCTATCCCAGGGTTGAAGGAACAGACCAGTGATGGCATTACGGAGCTAGGTTGGCTTTGGCTCTCTTCCCATCCAGCCATTGTCAGTATGTTGGCTTTCATCATGGTCGCAAGGTGGATGCCATAGCTCCAGGCATCATATCTTGTCCAAAGGCAAAGGAGGCTTCTCTTCAGAGTCTCTTTATATTAGGAAGGAAAACCTTGCCCAAAAGTCCCCAAGGAGACTTACTCTCAAGCCCCACTGGGTGGGATTTAGTTACTAGTTCATTCCCTATCAGGGAGACTAAGAAATAGCAGCTGGCATTGCTGACTTCTAGAGTGAAAGATGGGCTCCTAGAGTAGGGAACAGGTAGAGACCAGGCAGGGAGTGAAGGCACTACATAGCAGCCAAAGGGAATATATCTTGTTCTGATAAAGTTTGCAATAAGCTCTGAGGGTTGGAAAAATGCACACAATGAGAGATGCTTGAAATGAACAACAGTGAGGATGGCGTAAAGGGGATGGAATGTGCTGGATGAAGGCATTCAGAAAGATCATGACAGGCTTCAACGATGAAGGTCAGAAAGGACAGGTTAAAATTTAATCAGGATAAATCGAAGGTCTTGCATTCTATTTAAAAAATAAAAATCAATCACAAAAGTACAGGCAAAAAAAAAAAAAATCTGACCAAATGAAGCACACGTGAAAAAAGCTGGCCTCTCTCCTTGGCTGCAAGTTCCAATGAATTAGAGGCTCAACTGCCAAAGAAGCTTATGTAACCAGAGGCTTAGGAATAGTGTCCAGAACAAAGGGGTGTGACCCCAAGGCCTCAGCCCTAGCCACCTCTCCTGCCCAATCTCTGTCTCTGGTTTTGTTTTGTTTTTTTTTCCCACCTTCATCCTTTGGTGTCACACTCTCCCTGCTCAGAAAACCCCTTTCAGTGACTTCTCAACAGATACCTTCCCTTGATGACTCTTGGTCAAGTACTTGGTTCTCCAGCGTTTCCTGATCCCAGACCCTGGCCCCAAGCAAAATGGACCACTGCTGCCTTGTTTCCCGACCTAACGCCTAGCACTAGTAAGCCTAAGGCCTCAGCACTGCTTGTCTTGCTGCTGGACCCAACCTTCACTTGGAGGGCTTGGAGGATCCCTAGCATCTGCACAGTGCCTGGCACAAGTAGTGGGCATCTGTGACTCTTCATTGGTCTAATGGATGAACAAGTGTGCTCCAGCTGTGCTGTGGCATGCCGAGAGTGGTGTCTCTCAGACTTGAGGGTACTGTGAGGACAGACTAGGGGGCAGTCAGAGGGGATGCAAGTAGACCAGTAGTGAGGCCATTGCACCAGTTCCATGATGGATTCATATGACGGTGACCAAGATGTAGAGTGCAGACAAACCAGGAATAGTCAGGAGACAAAGTCAACCACACTTGGTTTTCCAAGGCTCCTGAGCTGTGCGCTTCATTAGGTGGGAAGACAGCCTGGGTTCAGGAGATGATCTTGAATTTAGTTTTGTCAGTTTAGTGACTTCCAAAGGAAGATGTCAAGTGGGCATTGGTTTTGTGAGTGTTTTGTGAGTTGGGAAGGAAATCTGGGTTGGGAGTAGGGATGTGTGTATGCTCTGCACACAGGTGGTGGCTGCAACTGGGTACATTCGATCTCTCGCAGGGAGAGCACTGTCCACGGTAGCCTCCAGCCGCTTGTGGCTATTTACATTTAAATTCGTTCAAATTAAATCGAATTAAAAATTCAACTCTTTAGTTGCACTAAACACATCTTAAGTGCTAATAAGACATTCCTTTCATCACAGAGTGTTCTGGCAGGTGGTACTGATCTAAGTGAAAAGAAGAGAGGACCTGGAGTTGACCCTTGAGGATTGTTTCCAGAAAAGGGTGGGCAGAGGGAGAGGTGGGAGGGCTGGAGGGCCAGGTGAGGGGTCTTGTCATAGTCACGGGCAGCCATGTTGGGAAGAAGTTAGTGGCAAGATGTCCAGTACAGCATCAGATGAAGATGGGAAAACGCCCTTAGATTTAACAACATGGCAGCTGGGTGACCTTAGAGGGATCTTCTTCCAGTGGATTCACCGGCCAGCAGCCACAGTGGGTTGTTTGGGGAGCTAGAGTGAGAAAACAGCCAAGAGAGACCATTCCATTGACAAGTTTGGCTGGGAGAAGGAGGAGGAAACTGAAATGACCACAGAGGGGAGAGTGAGGTTAAGAGGTAGAGGGGAGGATTTTGTTTGTCTGTTTAATGAGAGAGAGTAGGATGTTTAATAGCCTAAAGAAAATTCCAAGAATTTATTCCCCAGATATAATCAAACATTCATAAGGACCATGGTTTAGGGGGCTAGCTAATGAATTGTCCCATCACAAATGTCGCAGGCATTCAAAAGAAAAAGAACTTTCTCCAATTCCTGATGTAGGACTATCTCCAAGATTTATTTTGCAAGACAAGAAGGATATCCACAGATATCATATGCTGATATTTTGGGGGGTGGGGGACAAAACTTCTGAAAGAATGAATTGGTCATGTATCAAGAAATTGCCTCCCGAGATGAGGGGCTGGGGGGACAAAAGTGGGAGTGAATCTTTATTCATGGTATTTTTATAGTACTTGATTCTTTTAAACTGTGCACATGCATTTTAAAAATAAAAATGTTTTAAAAAGTCACTAGGAAAGGATTTGGTTAAGAGAGAGAGGTTAAATAATCAGGACAGGAGAGGTAACCCACCTCCTGTTTCTCTGGCCAGGATCCCTTGACCCTTGATTACTCCAGCAAGCTCTCCATGAAGTCAGGCATATTTTAACGTAATGAGTTTTTGTGACAATCCACGTCAACCATCCCACATTGTCTACTGGTGAATAACAAATTATCCCTGAACAGTTTCTGTGAGTCTGCACATGGCCTCTTATGTTGGGCAGAGCTGCAGGCATCCCAGGGCTGGATGAGCTCATGCTGGTGCCTGGGAGCCTGAGGGCCCGGACACGAGTTCCTCACCTTGTGGGCCTCTCCATGTGCGAAGGCCACTCACAACAGGGCAGCCAGCTCCCAACAGAGCCAGCGCATGAGAGGGAGCCCCTGAGCCAGAAGCCACAGCCTCTTTGTAACCCAGTCTCCAAAGTGACATCCCCTCACTTTTGTTGTGTTCTGTTGTTGAGAAGTGAGCCACTAGGTCCAGCCCACACTCTAGGAGAGGGGGTTCCACAAAGGAGTCCTACCCGGGGACAGGGACCACTGAGGGCCAGTTAGAGGGTGCCCACCACATAGCCCCAAACTCAGAACAGTTGAATGCTTCTTTATATGGTAATGTTCTATTCCAGTTCATCAAAATAGCTTTCACATCCTGAATAAAAGGGAGCTCATGCATTCATCACTGTAACCTCTTCCATAACCTATATCCTCAGAATAACCAGCTGCTGTTCTATCATTCTACAGTAATACTCTGGGACTCCCATCTGTTTTTGATACTTACTGAATTCTATCAATTTGATAAAATTTGGAAAGTTTGATAAAATAGGAAAGTGGCCATCACTTCACCCTTCAAAATCACTTAGGAACAGAACATTCTCGTATATCATGTAAGAGACAGGCCTTGTTAGAGCATCTGAAATTGCCAGTTGGACTTTGCTTCCTTGGGTAACCAGGGTAGTCCCATGGTCCGTTCCCTAACCACCACCCTTGGCTATCCTCCAGCTATAGAATTGGCCCCTTGGGGGGATGGGGTTTGGTGGTAAAGGAGGAGTCTAATTGTGCAGCCCAGGGAAGAAGGGAGACTCTCAGGATGTGTTTGTGGTCACTGTAAAGGGCAGAGGCAGTGGGTCTCAGCACAGAATGGGGCAGAAGCCCTCCCCAGCCTGGCTCTTTTGGCTCCCCACAATCCTGTGCCACACCTCAGAGTTCTGATGGCCCGGGTGACCAACCCTGCTCTTGGGAGCCCAGTCTGCCTCAGGGAGGCCAGCGGGCAGACAGCATCCTACCAGCTCTTACATCAGGGCCCCTTGCTTGCCAGTGCACATGAGGCCTGTCAGTCCTGCCTGCGGCAGGCTGGAGAAGCTTCCGGAAGGGTGCCTGGTGCGCCGTGTCTTCAAAGAGCAGTAGGCATGCACAGGTTTAGCGAAGCCATGGGACTAGAGGCTGCTGGTAGGTCAGGGTGCTGGGGAGGTCAGGAAAGAACCGCTTCCCTAAGAGTTCCCTGCACAGCAGTCTGCCTCAAGGCAGGGTAGAAGGGCCCGGGGAAGGGGGCGAGGGGGTCCAGACAGTGCTGGAACTGGGAAAGGGGACCCTGAGAGGCGGGCTCCACCTGGGAGCTAGAAACGCTGGAATGTCCACACTCTCCCAGGGGCTGCAGGTTCTTCACAGCACCTGGGGTAGCTAGCTGGCGTCATAGTGGCCTACCATAGGTGGGGTCAGTGGGACACTGCTGCCCTGACAGTGGAGTTCCCTGGAGGGCAGGAGCTCAAGAACTGCGGACAGCGCTCACTTCTCCATGCATCCTTGTTGGTGGTGAGCCTTTGCACCTGATGAGGGCTTTGTGTGGAAATAGCTGTCCTCTCATTGTGTAGAGGCCTTTCAGCTCTGACTCACCCGCTGTTTTGTTTTGTTCCATTTCCGCCTAGTGTGTGTTTTCCTCTTGCGGTTAGCACTCACTTCCTCCCAGCCTGCTGCATCTGGCTGCTACACTGTGCGTGCCCGGGGAGTGACTGGCTTTTCTAGCACACCAGGGAAGTCTTGATATTGATGCCAGTTCCTTCTTGAAGGGTGGTGGGGCTTTGTCCACAAGCTGCTTTTGTGAACCATTATGGATGTTTTACTCTTCCCTTCCAGTGGTTTTCATGCCCTTTAAGTTAAGCCTACAGAAGTAAGAACATTACCTGTGTGCTTTGCCACATACTTACCCAGAATGCTCGGTTCAAAGGGCAAAAGCTGTACAGTATATACCCACAACCTGGTGCAACTGTATGCTTCTTGATTTGGTGCAAGCTTGGTTTTTGGCTTGTCCAAGACAGCTTATGGAAACACTGGTTTGCTTCCCCCTCCTAGACCCATGGGAGTGAACTGTGCGTCCGCTGCGGGCTTTGCTAGTGACACAGAATCACTTCACTAAAACCTGGCCATGTGCTCCTAGAACATTTCTTCCTTGTTCTCTTAACAAAATGACCTGCAGATCATTCAGGGTAAGAGGCAAAAATCATCTATATTTTATTACTTTTACAGGCTCCCCTGTCCGCGAACGGCTTATCTCATATGCTGTCTGCTGTTCTTGGCTTCACACAGGGAAACAGCAGTAATGGTAGAAGAGGAACTAAATATTTGAAAGCATGTTTAATTCAACACCTATTAGGTAGATCAGCTCATGTTTCTAAATAGCAAAGCAAGAAGGCAGAGCTCTGACACTCTAGATACTGGGACTTACTTAGAAAGCTGTGTGTGCTGCCACGTGGCTTAAGCAGAATTGTGCTGGCCGACAGCTTAACCCAAACCGTGACTGTGATCTCTTCCAAAGGTCACACTAAAGACAGCACTGATCACATGGGCTAGACTCCCATCTTTCTAGAACTTTGCAGATTCTGGAAAGTGTGTGATGGAAACAGAAGGAAGCCATTGCTCCTCTCCCAGCATGAAATGCAGCCACGATTTGAGACCTGGAAGCAGTGAGTGGAACCAGATGGAGTTGGAATCAAGTATTTGGTTCTAGCTTCTTTCCTGCAGTGATTTTTAGGAGCCTCACGAAGTGCCCTTTTGCCACTTCTCCCCCTATTTTGCGTGCTCTTCTGAATATGGTGTGCAGATAGAACTACAGTGTCCTAATTTTTATTCTCCCTGAATTTGTAAACATTTCTTTTTCCACCAAAGAACACCTGAATTTGGTAATGTTGGCCTCACACAAAGAACCAAGGACATCTTCTAAGTTCATTTGTGCATTGTGCTTCTAGGACCTAAGAACAATCTGAACTTTTATATTTCCGGGGCGCCTGGGTGGCACAGCAGTTAAGCGTCTGCCTTCGGCTCAGGGCGTGATCCCGGAGTTCTGGGATCGAGCCCCACATCAGGCTCCTCCGCTGGGAGCCTGCTTCTTCCTCTCCCACTCCCCCTGCTTGTGTTCCCTCTCTTGCTGGCTGTCTCTATCTCTCAAATAAATAAATAAAATCTTAAAAAAAAAAAAAAGAACTTTTATATTTCCATTAGATGGACAACGTGAACCTGTGGTATTGCATATAAAATAATAAAGTCGCTGTCATTCTACTTCTGTTATTTTGGAGAGAACCCCAAAGAGCCTTTGGAATATGGTCAAAAACAGGGATAAGCCCATGCATTTGTTCACACTGCCTTTCAGAGCCTCGCCTGACACCTGGGAGCACTGCTCTTCAAGGCCTAGAGGGGCACATGTATAATGCACTGAGTGGCTAACCCAGGATGGGTTCCATAATTAATTTCAGTGAAACTCTGTAATCATTGCAATTTGGAAAACCCCATCTCGGCTCATGTAACACCAACACTTACTGGGCCACGTCTCCCCCGAAGCTCGTACACACCCGGGAGAAACTTAATGTGGTCTGACTAGGCGGTATGTGGGGATATCAGCCATGAATGTTCCCATTTCTTCTTCATCCAGACTCTGTGTTCTGATCACACTAGGACCTTAGATTTCTTTGGTCTCTGAGACACATGTTTGCAAAAAGAAGTCCTTTCTTCCTCACAGAAGTGATGAATTTCATGCCCATATTATACTATAGACATGAACTTTAAAAACATCATCTAGCTTACTGCTAACTTCACCTGTTAGAAAGTCTGACCTGAAAAAAAAAAAAAAAAAAGAAAGTCTGACCTGGACCCCTCCCCCTGGAGGAAAGTTAATGGAAAAATAGTCCCTTGGACAGAGGCGGTTTGGTGCTGTGGATGGGTCTCAGTGGCACCAACGAGGACAGCGTTGTGTGACTCCAGTTCCAGATTTCCGGAAGCACTAGACAGCCTAACTGTGCTTAAGACCCTGTGACACAGCAGTGAGGTGTGTTCAGTGATGTTCCCATCACCCTAAATTCAGCCGTCAGTGTTGGTTACAGTCGCTGACACTCACCCAGGGGGGGATATAAGGTGATGGAAAGTGAAGTGAAATAAAAGATGTAGGTGAAAAGCAAGAGTTTTTCTGTTTAATGAGGCTGATAGATGGGAATGAGTAGGCGTTAGTTGCTCTGCGGGAAAGGGATGTCCAGTGAATGAAGGCTAGATCCCCTGCCTTCCACTAACGGTGTGTTTGTTGGAGGAAAGGATCATGTGTGATCAAGTAGACCATCCCTGGCTCCAGCTTCGCCCAGGCTCCTCCGAAGGGGTGCCCGTAGTGGCAGTCCTGCTGGCTTGCAGCATGGGACCCAGGGCAGCCATTCTCACCCCCCAGGGTGAAGGGAACATGCCAATCTCTTAGGCAATGGAGGCAATGTGGAGTTGTCAAAATCACAGTCAATGTTCTGTCAGCTTGGTTTTAGTCATATTATTGATTGTGAAATACTAGATTGATGGAGGCTGGAGATGTCTGTGTTTATAAAAAGCCATACAGTGCTTAGATGGGGAGAAACGACCTCGCTGCCCTAGGAAGACCCTAAAGATGCTGAGGGGCATGGGTGCTCTCTCTGCGGTCTAAATTGGGTCTGCGTTTTACAAGCACCTCTCTTGTCCTTGGTGCTGGGTGAGGTGTGTCCGAAGGCTGGAGCCACTCTGCAGCAGACAGGAGCCCTTTCTGTGCCTGCACACCCCCAGACCCCCGCAGCAGGCACATGGAAAGGGGTGCAGGTGCCTCTCAGGGCAGAGATGCAGCGTGCCCGGTGCCGCCATTCCTATTCATCCCGCTGTCTCTCTCCTAGTTAGGACTGATGGCATTGTTTTCTTAGATTAAAGGTTATTCCCCTGTAATATTTAAGAAAAATGTTTATTTTAAATTTAAAAAAATCTTTCGTTGAAACCTGGTGTGGGCAGTAGACTGTCTCCTACATTTAATTCAGTGGACTGTTTACCTCAGCCCTTTATTTTCTAAACCGTCTGGCTTTCTGCTTCATGCCACAGTGAAATCCTGCCCCTCCCACTCCTTGACTCAGGACTCCGATGAGAGGCAAGGCGCCGGGTTCCCTCTGACCAACTGCCACACACCCCACAGTCAGGGTCCTGTTAGAGATCTTTGATTTCTGTGATTAATCAGTAGTGTTTATTTCTGTCCTTTGGGCTCTTAAGCCTTTGTGTATCACCTTGACACAACCAGATTGTTGAGGTTTCAGTTGCTGGGTCCCTAAATGTCCCCAACACATGGCTTTCAGTGAACGTGTGGGGGTTTTCTCTGAAGCAGCCACTGGTGCTTACTGTCCTTTATCCTCCTGGGTGCGTCCTCTGGCCTAACAGCTCCACTCACAGCCTGAAGCCTGAGCCCTGGGATGCCCCTACCTATCAACCTAGGACAGATAAAGCCAAGGATTGACCAGATCGTCATCAGCCTTGGCTGGACACAGACCTCTCTGGGTCTCATCTCCTAAGGGACCCTAGTGACCTGTGAGTAAGCTCATGCAGTGAGAGAAGAATACTGCCCCCCTCCTTGGTTCCCAGGACTTCCAGACAAAGAAGGAGTTACATCCTGAAGGCCCCAGCACATCTTCCTACAGTGAGATTGAGAGTGGGCCAGTTCCTGAGTAGGGGACGCTGTGACAGTCTTGTCCAGGAAGTGCCTCCTGCAGACCAGACGCCTGGTTATCTGGGTGATCTGAAATGTGGAATTAATGTCTTGGTAAAGTAACAACACTAGGTGTTCAGGTTCCTGGGCTGATGCAAAGCCATCAGATTATCCCCCTCCGTCTCTTACGATAAAGAGCCCAAGACCTTATTGTAGCAGATGGAGTGGATGGAGGGCTGCTTCCTGCACTTCGCTCTGCAAGATAACATTACACCTAGAGACCTAGTTCTTTCAGTGAAAGATGCCATAAGAAAAGGAACTCAATTTGTAAAAGAAATTTAGTCATTTGTCCCCTGATTTGAGGCAAACTGATCACCATACTTTTTTTAAAAAAAGATTGTATTTATTTATTTATTTGAGAAAGAAAGACACAGAGAGAGCGGGGTGGGGGGAGGGGGAGTAAATGGGGAGGGCAAAGAAGGGGGAAAGAATCCCAAACAGACTCTGCACTGTGCGCAGAGCTGACACACGGCTCAATCTCATGGCCCTGAGATCATAACCTGAGCCAAAACCAAGAGTCAGACACTTAACTGAGCCACCCAGGTGCCCCCACCATACTCTTTTTACATAATTATTTGCCAAAACACAAAATGCTTTTTTCCCCTTTCTCATACAGAATTGGTAGCCCCTTCATCCGACTTCTGTGACTCGCCAAGGACACTCGTTCTGTGTCTTCCTCACCCTCCCTGCCATTACCCTCCTCCTTCTGTGGTCACGATGCACACAGTGGATGGCCATTCCAGAAGCACTGAGTGTTTTATCTATATAGTCTCTTATTTCCTTATCATTACTTATAGCTTTCTTCTGATCTCAGGGACTCTGGCTCTTTTTATTTCTAATGACACTTGTATTCCGCGTATTCCATCTGCCTTCTGACCTGACCCCCGTGGCAGGCCATGGAGAGGGCAGGGTTTGCGCCTTCCACCCAGGCCACTGCTGGGCTGTCCCCCCTTTGTGGATGTCCCCAGGCACTCCAGGGCCCGCCATCCTTCCTCTCTACACTTGGGTCTGGGTGTTTCCAAAGTACATCCATTCAGTTCAGCTGCCTTTTAAGCAACATCTGTTACCAGTTTTCTCTCCTCATCTAATGAAGGAGATATCGCTTATTTTAACCTTCGTTGTTCCTGAATTATGTATGACTGTCTGTACTCCCCTTTCTGTGCTTGGTGAATTGCACTTTGTTGCCAGATTTAGGTCCTGGTTCTTTCCGTATTCCTTGTCTTCCTTGTTGAAGGTGCTCTCCTTAGCGGTTCACCCATCGCTAGCCTTCTTCCCGTGTTTGAGCTGTTTGAGCACTTGTGATTTTGCCAGCAAACATTCCCACGGCATTTCCCAACATTTTCTGGTTCTTGTGCCCTTCAGAGGCCTTTCCTTTAAAAAAAAAAAAAAAGGCAAAAAAAAGCCAAGGATTTCTGTCTTCTTAAAAAAAATTAACTCTTACACTTCTTTCCTGGCATTGTAAGCAACTTTTTAAAATCTTGCTTAAATTTGTGCTTACAGGTCAGGAGAGGGGTTAACATGGTGGGTTCTAGAGCTCTAAACCATTCTGTGGTTTAGAGACCTAGCAGAAGCAGAAAATCTGAGCCAGATGGGACGGGACAAAAGTGAGGCCTCACCAAGAATCAAATGTATCTCAGCAAACCCTCCTGAGGCGGAAGTGTGAGCCAGCTGACCCTGCAGCTCCTAGCACAGGTGGCTGCGGCAGAAAGCTGAGTGATGTCATAACAGCACAAAACCAGGGGCATATCAGCGGGCTGGGCTCAAACCTCCTGTGAGCTGTGTGACCTTGGGCAGGCTTCTCAGCCTCCCTGGGCCCTGGTTCCATCTGTAACACGATGACAATGATATGTTTCTCATAGGGTGGTTCTGAGGAGCAAATGAGTAAATAGCATTTAGAACAGTATCTGGTATGTATTGTGATATAACTGTTGGTCACTAAGTTACACATAGACAATGGAATGTAACAGACATTAAAAGTTAGACCAATCAAGCAGGAGGGAAAAAGAGGTTGGATATATAAGCACAATTAGAAATGCAGGAAATGAGCAGGTGGGGAGTAAGTTGCCAATGATTACATGAAGCTGGCACAGAGAACATGCATGAAGCCTGGGGCTTGCGCTCTGGACACCCCTGCCTGTGCTTCACAGTCATTGGGGAACCAACTAGACGGAGTGTGCCCATCCCATGCTGAAAGCCAGGGTGCTGGTGAATGGTCTGCTACATTCATTGCTTAGTAATTTCGTGCAAATTTTGGATAAATGGAAAGGATTGCATTTAGGGGCCCATACCTCAGAGAAAATACCAGAACCCACTGATGGAATGTGGAAGGACAGAGGCCGTGAGCAGCCCAGATGAGGGCTTTCTGCGCTTCCCAAACCCAGCAAGGTAGGCCACTTGCTCATCAGTTTCACTTTCTCATTTTTGTGTGCATTCAGCACCATTTGGCCACCTATAGCACTCCATAGCTTTGGCAGATACATAATTTTAGCAGCCTAGGTTTCAGAGACAGCTGTGGCTAATCGAACGTATTTGGCTCCTGATTCCAGAAGTATCAGAATAAGTGCTTACCTGGAGATGGCTGGGAAGCAAGTCTCAGGCTTCTGCGGGCCCTCACACTCTATAGAAAGTAATTTGCATTCTCAGGTTATCTGTGGAGTTTTCCTTCCAAGAGCCTTTGATTTTGGAAATTTACCTCTGAATCCCAACTATACAGAGAAAGCAGGACCCAAACAATTATTTAAGAAATAGATTTAAAAAAAAATTTTTTTTATGTTAAACTGACTTTACCCTCCCTGGGGTCAGCTTGTGCAGTTAATGGACTTCTGGCCCCCGGCATGTCACCCGTTGGGTGAGCTGGGCTGGGCCACCAGGTCTTGGAGCCTCTTTGGAGCTGGGTTTTGATCTTGGAGGGTTTTTGTGTCCAGCTGGGATCAAGCTGGTAATCCGGCAACCTTCCTGGTGGCCCTTGACTCTCCTCCTCCCTCCATCTCCCCAGCTGTCATTGCAGACCCATGAGCCACAGCCAGAGCCACACCTGGGGCTTGGGGGGAACCAAGATTCCCGTTCCCACGGAGTCACAGTCCTAAGGGGCCCAGACCTGCATTGCTACCCGGGCAGGTAACTGGGCCTCCGAATGACATCCTGGGCCTTCTGACATAAAGCGCACACTGCGTTGTGTTTTCTGGGACCCCATACACGTGACCAGGAGACTTGTGATCCAGATAGTGATGTTGCCTTCAAGAATAGGAGTGCGTCTCATTTACGTACCCACCGAGAAGGGAGGCTTTCCCAGTTCGCTGTAGTCATGCTGAGTTGTGGGCTGAACGGAGATCTCGCCAGCTGCCCCCGTTGGCTCCAGGCTGTGGTCCCTCTTCCACAGGTATTAACAGAGTGCTGGCTCCAGCTCGCAGTGCTGTGTGTGGCCCGTGGGGGCAGAGTCATGCCCCCTCTCTGGGGAGTCCACACCAGGTGGGATAGAACATTGAAGCAGGAAAAACACTCACATAAACATTGACAAAAACAGATGGTGTGAGTGGAGTGCAGGAATTACAGTGGAGGGTGATGGTGACAGGCAGCCCCTCTGGGCTGAGTGACCTGGGGTTGAGTCCAGAACCTATGGGAACCCTCTGTGTTTTTTTTTTGTTTTTTTTTTAATGATTTTTTATAATATTATGTTAGTCACCATACAGTTTCCGATGTAAGGCTCGATGATTCATTAGTTGCGTATAACACCCAGTGCACCATGCAATACGTGCCCTCCTTATAACCCATCACCAGTCTATCCCATTCCCCCACCCCCTCCCCTCTGAAGCCCTCAGTTTGTTTCTCATAGTCCATAGTCTCTCATGGTTCATTCCCCCTTCTGATTACCCCCCCTTTCTTTATCCCTTTCTTCCCCTACCGATCTTCCTAGTTCTTATGTTCCATAGGTGAGAGAAATCATATGATAGTTGTCTTTCTCTGCTTGACTTATTTCACTTAGCATTATCTCCTCCAGTGCCGTCCATGTTGCAGCAAATGTTGAGAACTCGTTCTTTCTGATAGCTGAGTAATATTCCATTGTATATATGGACCACAACTTCTTAATCCAGTCATCTGTTGGAACCTTCTGTTTTAAAACCTGGCTTGGGCTGCTTTGGGATGACGTCGAGGAGTCTGGGAGGCCGGCACTGGGAGCGGCGGGTGTGCTTGACGGGGCCCCACGGCAGACTGAAGCCAGAGGAGGGGCCCAGAGGCATCCACCATAAGGGCTCAAGTTTTGATCCGAGCAGCCAGGTGGTAGTGGCCCCTGAGATGGGGTGACTGGGAGAGAAGCTGGCTGGGGTGAGGACGTGGGACTCAGAGTGCCGGCATGTTTAATTGTCAGCAGACCTCACATTTTGTACCTTTTGTCAAGTACTGAGATGAACCAGGCCTTCCTAAAGGGAGAGGTGGTGTCCGTGATGCCCTCAGGACGGCCTAAGGGGTCACTGCCCCTGCACCCTCCTGCCCTTCCCGCACTGTGGTGGGGCTTGTCAGAGCCTGAAGGCATTGCCAGGCCTAGGGCAGATCTGAAGTGTTTCATTGTTATATTAGAGTATGTCCAAAACACTGCTTGTTTGAGGTAAGCTTTCCTCTGGCTCCGTCAGAAAAGCACATGACTCTTGATCTGTGCAGCTGTGAGTTCGAGCCTTACGCTGGGTGTAGAGATTACTTAAAAAATATTAAAAAAAAAAAAAAAAAAAGTCTTGTGAAATGTTCCGTTCTTTACTTTCTTTTTCACCTGAACGGCCAGACCCTTGCTTATTTTTGCCCTGATTCTAGGTACGTGACCTCCGACAAGTTGCTTAGCCTCAGCCTGGTCAATCAATGACACAGAGAGAAGCCCTCGCTTGTGCTAAGGAGGGGTGCATGGACAGGGCTGTGCATGAGGGAGGCTTTCAGTCCTGCTCCTTCCTGCTCACTAGACCTGGAGGAGTGTCTTCCTTCCACCCCACCTGCATGCTAGAATCACCCTGGGGGAGCCCAGTTACATCAGAATGGAGGTGGGTAGGGGGCCCGTGATCTTAGCGCTCTGTCACCAGGCCTCTGCACCTGAGGCCGGCAAGATCTGGGGAGCCGGGTGCTGCAGGTGCCGTTGCCGGACTGAACTGGCCGGACTGAACATAGTTCCTGCCTGAGCCCATGAGGCCAGCAGCTAGCCCCATGGCAGCCACTGAGCTCTGCACGGAGCCAGCTCCTGGCCAGAGAAGCTTCTGGTAAACAGGAAGAGATTAATGCACAGGCTCTTTCTGTCCTTCAGCCAGGAGCTGCCCAAATAGAGTCTTTCTGTGGGTGGTTGTTGCTTTTGAGGGGAAGGGGTAATGGAGTAGCTGCTAACAGATTTCAAATTGGGCAATAACGTAATCCATTGGTTGTGATCTCCTGAGCGCTGTGAATAGAAAGATCCCAGAGCTGGCCAGAGCTGGGGCGCCTGGGTGGCACAGCGGTTAAGTGTCTGCCTTCCGGCTCAGGGCGTGATCCCAGCGTTATGGGATCGAGCCCCACATCAGGCTCCTCCGCTATGAGTCTGCTTCTTCCTCTCCCATTCCTCTGCTTGTGTTCCCTCTCTCGCTGGCTGTCTCTCTCTCTGTCAAATAAATAAATAAAAAATCTTTAAAAAAAAAAAAAGAAAGAAAGATCCCAGAGCTGATTGTTCAGCCAGAGAGAGTCTCATCTACAAGCCTGGGAGGGGGAAGGGGCCGTCCCAGGTCTGTAGAAAGCACTGCGGGGTTCAGGAAGCGTTTCTGCACTTGCCCACAGGGAGAAATGGATCCGGTGATGCATCCTTTCTTACGTTAAGCTGTGCATTTGGACCACACACTTTGTGATCAGGTTCCTCTAAATCATTACTAATAATGACACAAGAAGTCAGTCTGTGCTTTTTTAAAGAATTATTTGGAGCATGAGTGTTTTAATGAGTCATGAATTGGGGAGGATTTCATTCTCTTCATGCTGATGCTTTTTGTAGGGAAGAAGTTAACACTATTATCTTGCTTATATTTTTAATAAGGCTTTAATTTAAGAATCCCTAATGAAGCCAGGGTTTTTTTGTTTTTTTTTTAAAGGGATAATGTTGCTCCCCCCCCCCCCCCCCCCC
>NW_024424453.1:55841366-56070195 GCF_017311325.1 Ursus maritimus | reverse complement strand
CCCCCCCCCCCCCCCCCCCGTCCCACACCCCCCCAGGCAGGGCTGCTAAAGAGCAGAAGTAGCCAAAAAGCTGGGCTGCCGGAGGCAACCTGGTGCCCAGGGGGCTGCTCTGTGACTCTTGGCCTGAGCCCACAGTGTGGCCTGGAAGGGACCTGCCCATTCCCACCACTCCAGCTTGCTTATCTGTGAAAGATGGCAGGCAACAGATCACAGACTTCCAAGTCTGAGGAGGTCTGGGGAGAAATTTCGAGGGCTTGTTAAAAATTCAGAGACCTGGGCCCCACTACAGACCAGCAAGTTAGCGTCTCAGGGAGGGGCGGATGAGTCTGCATTTAAGAGGCTCTCCAGACTCTTAAGTGGCCACAGGACTGAATGATCATCAAGGTTCTTTCAGATTAGAAAATCTGTGCTTCTGGAGTTCATTCTGCCAATGCTTATGGTCTCCCCCCAGGAGGGGAGGGTGTGGGAAGCAGGCTGGGCTGGGGCTCAGTCTCCTGGCTCCTCTGCACCAGGAGGGTGGAGGAGGGTTCTTTTCCAAGTTCGTGACAGCAGATGGAGGGGATGTAGGCCCGTGAGCAGCAGAGAGCAGCTGGCTTCCCTGAGAGGAGCGGGCTCAAGGCACAGTGGCTTCTGACTCCATCTTTCAGGAGGAATGGCCGAGGCCTGCCGGTTTGCACAGCACAGGGCTGGGTGTCACTCACTGACCTCAAAACCAGTTTAAGTCTCCGTCTGTGGCAAACAGGCTGCTGCACCTTGTTTCTTCTAAACTGCTTGGATGTTTCTTTGGGCTTGAGCCGCAGGTTTGAAGTTCTGCTTCAGCCGCTGGCCAGCATGTCCGGCAGGGCGGGTAGGAGGCACAGGGAGACGAGCCTCTGCTCCCCTCACAGCCAGGATGCTCAGCCCTACACTGGCAAAGGCCTGGGAAGCACGGCCTTTCTGCCCACCATGGGCCATATTTCCTGTGGGGGTCACAAAGCTCCATGAGGCAGATCAGGCCCTGAGGGACCCACCACCAACGGGAAGGTCTGTGGGCAGGCTTGGCTCAACCCACCAGATGGAGGAGCCTGGTCACTACACTTGTGGAGATGGGTACTCCTGGGCACAACGGTCCCGCTGCCTGGGCTGGGGCATGAGAGGATGGTGGGGTCCCTGGACATCGTTCCTACCTTTGCTGTCAGCAGCGCAGCTCAGTGCGGATAGCCCGTGACCTCCTGAACATGCCCTGTGCTCAGGAGCCACCCTGCGCAGGGCAGGCACTGCAGGTGGGGAGGCGGGTTCTGAGTCCCTCCCCAGGCCTCAGTGAGGCTCCCACCTTGGGCTCGGTTGTTCAGGGGAGAGCGCACGTCAGACAGACTCCTCCTCCTGGCTGCCGTGGAACAGGAGATCTGCGGACAGCTCTGCAGTCCTCCACCTGCTGGCAAGGGGCCCCAGCCACAGCCACACACAGAATGGGAGAGCAGCTTGCACCCTGCAGGGAGCCTTACAGCCTCCTTTGGATCAAAACCCATTTTGATTTTCCTCCCCATGTGGAATGCTAGGGAAGCCTAGCTAGAAAATTCCATGACACGCTAGGGAATATTTTATCCTCATTCTAGTTCTGGTTTAGTTAAATTTATTTAGCCTTTAATTTCTTACGGCTACTTGTCAAATCAGGAAATAGATTCATATTCTGTTTCTCATAAAAAGACATTTAAAAAGGTCTTGTAAGTATTAAATGACACCAGCTAGAGGAGTCTGCGGTGAATCTGGGCTGAAATAGCACAGTTTTCCTGTATGAGGATATTTTACATCAGCAGTTAACATGGGAAGTGGGCTCATAAGAGGGCAGGAAGTGCTAGTAGCAGCAGAAAAGGGAGCAGATGCAAAACCTAACTTCTGGGAGATTCTCGTGTGGCCTGGCGGGTCTGCTTCTCCAGGTCTGTGAACCACATCCGACAGGCACCGTCACCCTTGCAGGCCAAAGGCTGTACAGACATCGCAGCCGTGGGGCCTGAGGCTGGGATCGACTCCCGTGCCCACGGCTTACTCTAGGGAGGCCTGGGAAATGCTGTGGCCCGTGCAGGAAGCACTCACTCCCACCGGCAGACCCACCGGCCCCATTCTGCATTAAAAGCCATCCCCTAAAGCCTGTTTGTGTGTGGACCAGCAGGAGCCAGGCAGACCCCTCCGCAGCCCACAGGGAGAGGGGCAGCCTCCAGGTTCAGAGACGGTGACTGTCCGGAGTGGAGAGGGTCTCCCGAGATACTGCAGAGCTAAAGGGGCCTCACAGGGGAAAGGGGTTGAAGCAGGGGGCAGAGGCTTTGGATTAGAGATTAGGAATGGGACTCCTCTCCCTGAAACAGAGAGAGCTTGGCGTTGTGTCCAGCCCCGCGTGGTGCTTGGGGCTGCCGCGAGGGGCAGCCAGCTACCTGGAGCTGCGGCAGTGTTTGTGCTCAGAGTTTTGTTTTTCCCAGAAGTAAATAACTGTTATCAAAAATCAGCGTGTGTATTTTAAGCCAAATTCCAAAGGAGTTATTTATTTTTTTCAACATGGCAGAGCTATAGTCATGTTTTCCAGCACCCACAGGACAGAGAGGGCTGGGAGCTGTGGGGGGTCCTCGGAGACCGGCGGGGGGCACCCCAGGACTGGGAGCAGCAGGACCTCCTCACCCCCAGCGGCCTTGTCCTTGGCTGTGGGCTCCTTCTGACACCTCCCTGTGAGCCTGGCAGGCTGCACGTCTGTCTTGGCCTGGCTCTCAGGGAGATTTCATAGGATGTCCCCAATGGCACTGGATGGCCTCATGATTTGAGATGGTCCTATGGCTGTAGGGACAGAGGGCTGGTGAAAATGTCTGCTGTTTTGGCTTATCTGCTGTGGGCCAGGGACATCATGTACAACCCCATGGCCACCGTGCAAAATGTGCCCCATGGCTCCCAGCGTGCAGATGTGGAAACAAGGCTCAGAGAGGTCCACTTTCCAGGGTCCCCAAGTTTACAGGCACAGAGCAAGAACTTGGCCCCAAGTCAGTGCTCCAGGCCCCCTGCTGTGTCCTTTCCCCTCCCCCTTGCCCTGGGGGTCCAGGGAGGAGGAGATTCCAGCTGCTGCTTCTCATTTCTGCATCTGTAGAATTCCTGCTGTGCTCGTAGTTCCCATAGCACAGCATTCCCAGCACACCTGGTGGCTCCCATCTGAGGAGATGGGAGGGTCCGAAGTGGGGGCTCTGCACTTTCAGGAGGCCTCAGTGTCAGAGCACCTGGCTTCTCGGGGCGCAGAGTGTGCTTTGATGGAGCTCAAGGGACACTGTCACCCAGGGCCTCCCACAGCGGGGGTGGGAGCCTGTGTCACACACACC
Source organism: Ursus maritimus (assembly GCF_017311325.1). Taxonomy (NCBI): domain Eukaryota; kingdom Metazoa; phylum Chordata; class Mammalia; order Carnivora; family Ursidae; genus Ursus; species Ursus maritimus. The sequence goes on along the minus strand of NW_024424453.1, from coordinate 56,066,863 downwards.
CCCCGCCCCGGGGGCCACCGAGCAGGCTCACCTGGCTCAGCCTGTGTCCTGTGTTCTCTCAACAGCAAATGAAGCTCATGGCCCAGAACCTGAAGGAGGAATCGAGGGAAGGCAATAAAGAGGAGGAGGCCTGAGTGCCCGCCTGGGCCGCCCTGAGCGAGGGCAGAGGGGCTCCTGGAGCAACAAGGCGGCCCCTGAACCCGGACCCGGTGCGTGGCCACGAGAAGCGACACCACACAGCAGGCACCCTCTTCCCCTCTGTGGTGTCCTGGTTAGGGCCGGCGGCGAGGGCAGCAGAGACCCAGCCCTTCCCAGTCCCCCACCGGGCCTGCTTCTTCCCTCCCACCCACTGCAGCCGCCCGACTTTGGCCCAGAGCCTTGCTCGCAGTGGGCCACCGCCCCCTGAGCGCCCCTCACAGTGATGGTCAGCCCTGTGGGCTGGGTCACAGGTCGGGCTTGTGCCTGCTGCGCCACCAGCGGGGGGCCAGTCTGCAGGGGCTTCCTGCTGAGCCTAGTTGAGAGGGAGGGATGCCAGGCAGTGTTTCCAGCACCTGGACAGCTCTAAATGCCTCTTGCCTGGTCCTGTTCTGCAGTATGTCAACAGACCCTTTTCCTCACAAAAACCATAGTAACGAAGCTATTAAAGGCAACACGTACCTCTCTGACTCCTACTTACCATACGTGGACTGAACTGGCCCTCCTCTGAAATGAGCCCTGCGTCAGGTCATTAAAGGGGGAGCCACAGAGGCGGGGAGCTGGGGGGAGCTCCGCTTGAGGCAGGCACCTGTGTGCCCCTTCCAAAGCCTGTGGCCAGGCCCAGCCAGTTCTTGGGAGGTTCTGCTGCCGCTGGAGCCTGACCCCCTCGTGGGGACTGGCAAGGGCCACGGGGGCTGCTTTCAGGGCCAGCTGCCTCACCCCGCACCTTGGTTGGGCTCACCCCTGCGGAAGAGGGCCTCTGCCCAGGACTGCCATCCACCCCTGCCTGTGCCCAGAAGGCTGCGTGCACATCTTTCACGGGCACAGAGGCAGTAACTCTGGAGCTCAGGCTTCTCCCCTGGCCGTGTCTACCCACGTCTAACCATGGGGACCACCTGGGAGGGCAGAGCCTGGCTCCCTTTTCCTGCCAGCTGTCAAGCTCGGCCTCCCTGCCTGGGCCCCTGTTCCTCACAGCCGGTGCACCACAGACCCGCGGGCCCTTCCTTCCACAAGGGAAAGAGGAGCCGGGCAGGGCTGAGGACCTTCTAGCTTCTAGACCTGTCTACCTTGGGTCCCAGCGCCTTGATTCTCTCCTTCACCTCCAAGTGGAGGTGGCCTCAACAGGCCTGTTGAGCATAGTATGCTGGGAGCCCTGACGCCCCCAGCTGCCCTCAGGGTTGTCGGGTTGGTCCTGCTAGACCGCCAAGTCTGCCAGCGCAGACATCTCTGGGTTGGCTCTACCCAGCCCCTGCTTGATCTATGGCCCTCCATGGCCCAGTTATCCAGTGGTGGTTCCATGCTTGAAAATACTTGCTGGACCATGCTCATATTTCGGAGCACCGGTGAACGGTAGCCACCGCTGTGGTCCTGAGCTGAGTCCCCAGGACCTCCCTCACTGTCCAGCCTGGGTGCCGTGTTTGCCGGGGAAGGAGAAAGTGTAGATGGGGTCCTTGGCCCAGCTCTTGGTCTCGCCCAGGTGTTGGCTGTGAACAGGAGTTAGCTCAACTCCCTGCCCATGGGCTCACAGCTGCCTCTGAGTGGTGGCCTCTCTCACACTGTGAGGCACCCGTGCAGAGCCAGGGGTCCCTGCACTCGAGACCGTCTTTCCCAGGAACCTCCCTGTATCCTTCCTCAGTACGACTCAGCAGAGCACAGTGCCTAACCAGAGCGCAGCCGGCCGTGCAGGGGCAGACGGTGCCCCTGGGGTAGGCTGGGACACACAGGACCCACCTCCACTGGGGCCACAGGGACGTGGAGGCTGGATGTAGGATCTGCCAGGTTGTGTCAAGAGGGAGGTTGGTGGGAGGGGTGCTGTGTAGGTCTGCTGGCCCCAGAGCTGCTCTGTGCCTTCTGGCTCACAGCAGGTGCTCAGCAGTGGGCATGGGAGGTGCCAAGGCCTTTTCACGGTCCCACGCTCTGTAGTCCCTCATCCTCCTAACTGAGCGGACAGGGACACCCTTCCCCTGCGCAAGCCGCACACCCCGCTCCAGAGCCTGACCGGCCCGTGCCTGCACTTCACCTCCCTCCGCTCTTCTGCCCACTGATTTGGCCCTTGTTCTCTCGTTTCTGGCCTCCCAAGCCACACCCCTGCCCCACCTCGTGTCGGCTGCCTCAGGCCTCCTGACGGCTGCGCCCAAGCAGACCTCCCCTCTCTGCTCCCCAGTCCTCCCAGTGTCCCTGAGGACAGAAGCCAAGTGAGCTCCCTGCTCCCATGTCCCCAGCCTGCCCAGCACCCAGAGCGGGTGAGAGAGGAGGCACCCACCTGCCTTGACACACGTGGACGCCGGAGTGCCAGCCCCAGCCCAGCTGTTCCAGGAGGGAACAGCACCAGGAGGGGACCCAGCCACGGCTCCCAATGGGTGGATCAGGCCCGGACATGCAGGAAAGGGCTGCAGAGCCTCAGGAGGCCAGCCCCGGGTTTCGCAGAGGCCGGCAGAGGGGCTGCCCACGCTGTGGTCAGCCAGAGGAGGCCGAACCCGAGTGTGTGGACTCCAAGCCCAGTCACCACTGGCTTTCCAGGACAGCGGCCCGGCCGCCGCCTGGGCAGGCCCAGAAATGCTCCTCAGCCCCAGGGGGACCACAGCCCTTGCTGGGCAGGAAAGGGGTAGGGGCTGCTACCCCGACTCTCTAGGAGGCTCTGCACACCCCACCATGAAGGCGCCTAGTGGTCTCTCCCCATGGATGACTCTCCCCACCACCCACCCAGCTCTCTGAGGCGCCAATATGCTGAGCCCATGGACTGTCGGTGGGCCTTGACCCTGGTGCTGTTTGGCGGAGGCCTGGTTCACTCCTCACCCCAACTCCCCCACACAACCAGCATGACCTCTAGTTCTGTGCTCTGACATTTAGTGGGCACCCCCAACAGAGAGCTGGGCTGTCGTGCCCCACACGGGTGCCACGGCAAACCCGGAGTGTCCCTATGACTAGGCCTGGGCTTCTGCTGGCAGAGTCCAGCCCCCGGCAGCAGCCTTGGGGAGAGGGGGTCAGACAGTGGACCTCCTGTCCCTCCTGAGGGCCACACTGTCCCACTCCTCACCAGCAGCTCAAAAGCTCAGACTTGAGGACCAATCTTCATCTTAGTGGCTTAGGAAAGGAAGCCAACAGCCAGTGGTTAGGGATACCCAGCCCTACGATGAAGCTGGAGGCCAGGAGCCCACAGCCCTCCTTGATACCTCCCACGGGCCTCAGTTTCCTCATGTTGTTCTTTTTTATAGTTGGGGAAGCTGAGGCCCACGGGGTTCCCCCAGCAGTGCGGCTCTCTCCCCACAGCTCCCGTGGGCCCACATCTGCCAGGATTGTACCGTGGCCTGCACCAAGCTGCCCGCCACCCACTCTCTCCTCAGCCCTCACCCCTGCAGCTCCCACACTTTTTCCGGCAGGAAACTAGACACAGAAGGAAGAAGGCCTGGGATCCAGCGTCCTCCAGCTGAGTTCTTTCAAGAATCCCATGGCTCCGTGAGGACAGTCCCCAGCACCAGCTCTTGGCCAACAGCAGGCAGCACGGCCGAGTCTGAGGAAGCAGGCCAGGCTTCCCTCCCTGTCCCCCATGCTCACCCGAAGGTGGCTTAAAGGGCAGGGGGCCTGAGACTGGAGCCACCAGCACCTCCAGGAGGCCACCCGAGCCTGGAGGAAAGACATGGCCCCCGAACCAGGCCAGCTGTATCCTTCAGCTTGGCAGCATCCTTTCGTCCGCCACGGCTTCCCCAGGGGATGGAAGACACTTTCTCCGGTCCTGGCAAGAGGCCCATCTATGGTCTCATCCACGCAAAAGTGGGCACCCGGGAAGGTTGTGGGACACTGCTTGTCCTGTTTCTAAGAGTCCAAGTTAGGAGGTCTTGCCAGCCAGCCCGGGGGCTGCGCCCAAGGTGTGTCCAGGGCCGGGGTCTCATGGTGCTGGCGTTTGCTCAGCAGCACAGGGCCTCAGGGGCTCAGAGTGGGTTCACACCCCCCTGGGAGCGCACCACCTGGAGTTTGTTCAAGCGGAGGCCCTGCTCCCAGCACCCCGGGCCTGAGGAAGACGATGTGGGCAGGTTGGCCCAGGAGTCACAGCTCTGAAGATGCCGCGGTGGATGCCGAGCCCACGAAGTTCGAGAACCATGGCGAGGGCAGAGGCCTTTCTGGTTTCTCTGCGGAAGGAGCCAGCTTCCTTCCCCCGCCTTGTCCCCGTGCTGCCTGAACAGGAGCGGGGGCAGAGGAGTCGTGCGTGCGGGGCCAGAGGCCTTCCCCATCTGCCCCGGCCCTCTGTAGGCTCCCGGGATATTCGGGCCGTTCAGGGGAGGGAGGGGGTGCCGGCCCGCCTGCCGATGGGATGTGGGCCACACGTGGTTATTAAACAAGTGAAAGAGGGATGGTGGCACTTGGCCCTGAGTGTGCGGCCCAGATCACGCTGCTGACACACGGCCCGCAGACACCGTGGCCTCCTCTCTAGACTGGAGAGGGGGCACCCAGAGGACGTGGCCCCGACCCCCCTCACTGTCCTCTCTCTTACCCCCGGCGTGCCGAGGCCCAGGCGGGAGGACTCAGTGGGCAGAGCCGGGTTAAGTCCAGGTCTGCTGACCCTCGTGGGGAGCAGAACCCCGCAGCCGTCCCCAGACCCCAACGGGCCCCGCTGGGCGCAGCCAGCCCCGAGCGTGGAGCTGGAGGCCGAATCTTCACTTGCAGGTGCTGTTCAGTACCTACCTGGGAAATCACGGTAGAGTGCCGAATAATGAACCGGAAGGCAGCTCCCGTGTAGACGCGGTACGTGCCTCCCTTTACACAGCGGTCTGGCTCGAGAAAGGGAAACCAATTATGTCTCCCCACTGCCAGCGGCTGGTGAGCCCCTTCAAGGTGACCTCTGCCCCTCCCGACCTCACAACGCGAGGCTGAAAACGGGCCCCACAGGCTGTGTCTGTCACAGATGGAGCAGCTCAGCACCGCCGGGGAGCCCCGCAGCAGGGCAGGGCCGACGGCCGGGGCGCTGCTCACCCTCGGGCCCCCCGATGGCCCTGCCCGCCCAGCAGCTGGAAGCGTCTGCGCCGCGCCTGAAGCGCACAGGTCGGGGTTTGCACTGACCACCTGAATCTACCCACGGACGAGGCGGACTTCCGCCTAAACCGCGTGTCCGCCGGTCTGGGTGTCGCCGGGCTTTCTACACAAACAGGCGGAGGTCCGGTTTCCTCACAGACCACGGGCATCTTGGGGATGGAGAGACACTTCTTCCCTGCTGGCATTCTTGGGGAAATGTCATGAGAGCAGCTCTCGGCCCCGGCTCTAAACGATCTCGCCTCACCAGGTGTGTGAGGAGCTGCCCGACCTGGTCTCACCTACAGGTCCACGGTCCCCTAGGACCCGCTATGTCTGAGTTTGGAAACCTCAGGCGTTAGAAAGGTAACAAGATGCATATACACAGGTCCGGTATGAGCCCCAGTGCGATTTAAAGTGGAACCTTACAGGACAAGGCTTAATACTGCTTTGCCCTGCTCTCTGGTGCCGGAAGGTCAAAGGTAATGTCAAAGGCCAGTCTCACCTCTCCCCATCCAGGTGGGCAACCTGAGGAGTGGGCTCTGGGATCAGATCCTTGGGCAGGTGTAGTGTGCCCTTGGGGCAGGCCCCTTAAGTCTCTGAGCCTCAGGGCCCACACGGTGAGGCAGGGCCTGTGTGCCGCCCACCCGTCCTTCAGCGCGGCAACATCGAAGTGACACCCGCACGCTCACTTTACCACTTCCGCCTCACTCCTGACACTTCTCAGAGAGCCCTCCGAGGACCTGCTTCCACCTCACTCTCCACAAGCTCGGGGGAGTCTCTGGTGCTCAGAGCTGATGCACAGACCACTTGGCCTCAGCAAGAAGTTCTCAGGCTCACCTGCTAGCCTCGTAGTCCGTGGTCTCCACTCTCTGCCTCCTCAATGCTCTCTCTTATCCCCACACTGGAGGTGGCCTGGGCTCCTGTCTCTGGCCTTTGCTGCTCCCTCAGGGTCTCTGCTCTCGCCAAAGTCCCCCCTTCTCAGGGTTGAGATGACCTCCCGTACTTGTGGACTACAGATCTGCAAGGAATCTCTCAGCCAGGGGCAGAACCCAAGGGGCCCAGTGCAAAATGAAAATGTGGTACCCTCGCTGGAAAGTTTTTAAGAATTTCAAGACAACAAACTAGGAGCAGAGCAGTAAATCGAGGCGGCCCTTCCAAGCCCAGGGCATGGGCTGACAACAGGCCACACACGACGGGCACTGAATCAGCGTCACTTCCCCTTCATGCAGGCCTTACGCCCAGTGCCGCTTCCTCTAGCTGTGCACCCCCAGCCTCCGGTTCTTGCAGTCCTCCCGTACAGAAAGCCTAGCGTGCTTGGGAAAGGATGAAGGAGCCAAGAAGCCAAGTGGACTCTCCCTCAGCAAAGTCCACCGCGGGCTCCCAGCACCTGCAGGGGCTGCTGATCTGCATCTGCCCAGCTATTCATTCTCCATCCCTGGCAGGCAACTCTGACTCCCTCCCCAGGCTCGCCCTCCTTGGAACTCTCCGGACCCTTCCAGCAGTGCCCTGCCACACGTCACCATCTCTGATCTCCATCTGGTACGAATTTAGATCCTCATTTCTTACTCAAGGGCATTATGAACTCAGAAGGACCAAGATTCAGGTTTTTTTCCCTCTTACCTTCTCCACCTATGTAACACCCTGCTTGGAGTGGGGCGCCCACTAAGTGCTCACTTCTGGAATCAGGGGTCCTCAGAAATACAATGGGCTGGCAGTCAACAAGCTGCTTCAGTCCCCTTAGCTCAAGGAGGCCTCAAGTCCCATTCCCCCTTCTCATCTATGCCTCCCCAGAGCCCAGTGGGTAGCTGTGGGGAACAGCAAGGAAAATGGGCACCCTGAAGTCTGGCGTGTCCTTCAGTGGAGTGACGTGTCACCTCATTGGAGTGCTTGGGAGGTATTGTCTCTGTGCGGGTCAAATTAGTTCAAAGACAGCTCTGGATCTGTCCTAACACACTTTAAAAGCAAAACCCCAAAGGATCTACCTGCTTCCAAGTAACTGAATCCCAAAATGAAAACCAGCACTTTTACATGAATAAAAAAATGTAAAATGTGTTATCCAGCCTTGCAATAAAAACCAACCCAGAATTCTATACCCAGTGCAAGTATCCTTCATGAATTAAGTAAAAATACTTTTTTAGACAAGTAAGAGCTGACAGATTTTATTGTCAGCAGACCTGCACTGTATAAAAATTAAACACCTTTCATTGAAACAGAGGAAAATACCAAAAGTGGATCTACACAGAGAAATGAAGAGTGCTGGAAATAAGATGTAGGTAAAAGAGACTTTTTAACCTTATGTTTTATCTCTTAAAAAGAAAACAATTTAAAACAAAGATATTTATGCATATATAAAAATAAAATGTATGCCAACAATAGCACAAAGGACAGAAAGAGAAAAGTGGAAATACAGTTGTAAGGTTCTTACAATCCATGAGGCAGACTGCAGTTTTATACATATATTATTTATATTTTATGTGTTATATATATTACATAAATATATAAATACAATGTGCTATATTTCTATATATGCCCATCCACATATGTGTGTGTGTGTACATATATATAAATCCCTATAGCAACCACTAAAAAATTAAAGATGCACAACCAATAAGCCAATAAAAAGTGCTCAAACAAAAAGAACACAGTAAAAGAGGGGAAAAGAAACAAGAAACAGCTGAGACCAATAGAAAACCAGAAAGATGGTAGATTTAAATTCAACCATGTTGATATTTACACTAAATGTACTTGATCTAAAATACTGCAAATAAAAGGCAAAGATTTGCAGATTAGAAAAAAAATAGCAAGACCCCACTATATGCTGACTATAAAAAAGAAACAAAAAATCCCGAAACAAAACAACTCTACTTGAAATATAAAGACACAGATAAGTTAAAAGTAAAAAGATGGAAAAAGAAATACTCCCACCAATCAAAGAAAAAGCTAGAGAGGCTGTATCACACAAAGTAGAGTTCATGACAAAGAATCATTTACCAGAGATAAAGAGGAACATTTCATAATGATGAAAAAGATCAGTCCATCAGGAGGACTTAATCTTAAATGTGTATGTACTTAACAACAAAGCTTCAAAGTTCATGAAGGAAAGCTGATAGAACTAAAAAGAGAAATAGGCCAATCCACAATTCTAGATTCCAATACTCCTCTCTCACTAACTGATACGAGACAGAAAATCAATGAGGATATAGAAGACTTGACTAACATTAATTAGCAACTGGGACTGACATGTGGAGAACACTTTACCAACAACTGCACTTTTCCAGCACTCACAAAAACACTCACCAAGAAAGGCCATTAGCTGAGCCATTAGAAGAGTTTTGGTAAGTTTTAAAAGATTTAAATTATACAAAGCATGATTTCTGGCCAAAACAGACCTGCACTAGAAATTAGTATTTTGGAAAGTTCCCCCAAATATTTGGAAATTAAACACGTTTCATTGAAACATGACATGATTTAGCTTTTAAAAGGACCACTCACACTACTATACAGAGAACAGAAAAGAGAAAGCAAGGGCAAAAGCAGCAAGACCCTCCAGGAGGCACTTACAGTTGTCCAGTTGTGATGATGGCAGGGAAGGCAGTAAGAACTGGTCAATTTTTGAATGGTGTGTAAGATTTGCTGATAGCTTGGATATTGGAATGACAGAGGGAAGGATACCCAGATTCTTGTGCAAAAGGTTTAGAGCCACCATTTATGAGATGTGAAGCATTAGGAAGGTGAGGATTTGAAGGGAAGGTTTAAGTTTTGAGCATGTACAAACTTAGGTGCTTATTAGACACATCCATGTAGAGAAGTCAAACAGGTTGTTGGAATCTGGTGTTCCTGGGAGGTGGGCTAAATATATATTTTGGGTTCTATCAGCATGTGAATGTTAAACTGAATGGGATGACTGAGAGACAGAAGTACAGAGGATCAAGAATGAACCTTGGGATACTCCAAGTTCAGAGGTTGGGAGAGGAGCCAGTGGGATGAAGAGCAGTGAGGTGGAAGTGGGGCCCGGAACAATGGGAGGTTTATGAGGGTGACCAACTCATCAAACGCTACCATGGTTTAAAAGTTGACTGCTGGGGTTAGTGGTCATCAGGGGCTAAGGCTGCAGTGGGGAGCTGACAGGAAGGGAAGAAGTGCAAACAGGTACAGATTGCTTTCTGGGTTTATGGTAATGGTTGCACAACTCTGAGAATGCAGTGAAAAGCACTGAATTGTGTAACTGGTGAATTATGTGCCATGCAGATTAAATCTCAAAGCTGGTTTTAAACACTGACCACTGGTTTTAGCACATGGAGGTCACTGCTGACCTTGAGCAAAGCAGTTATGGTGGGGTGACAGCAGCAAGAACCTAACTGGAAGGGTTCAAAGAGCAAAGAGGAGAAAAACAAAGACATCTCTTTAAGGTAGGGGAATAAAGTCATGTTTGTTTGCTGTTAGGAATGATCTAGCAGTGAGGCAAAGACTGAGGGTGTGAGAAAGAAGAGAATGAGTAGTCCTCGCGGCTGCCTCACTCATCCCCATAAAGCTTCAAGGTGTGAGTAAAGGAAGCGACCCCGGGATCACACAGGGCAGGGCATGCGGATTCAGACGAAGGTGGGAGTGTGAAGCGGGAGTCCGCGGCAGTTCTGACGGCTTCAGTTGATTCCGTTATTTGGGAGTATGGTGAGGGAAGCGATGAATTGGGGAAATAAAGCATAATGAATGGGCAGTCCCGGGGCCACCTGAGACTTGCGGTCATGAGTTCGAGGCAAGAACAGTCCCAGTGCTATTTTTTCAGTCACAGCTGGCAGCGCAGGTGCACGGCATGTGCCAAGCTGTGAGTCACCCAGGCTGGGTCCGTACACGGCTGCGTTCAGGACAAGAAACAGAAACAGGGGACGCGGTTTATATTGCTGAACACCAATATGCCACTTTATTATTTGGATTTTTTTTTTCCCATTTGTCACATACCTGTCAATGTTTACACAATGAGGAAAATCAACCAGCAGTGGAAGCAACTGACCAAATCTGCTGATAATTCTGTACCCTCTTAACACACATCAATTCTTACTTGGTAGGGATAGCTTTTCTTTGATTCGGTCTCACAGCTATTCTTATAATCGGTGTCAAGATTGTCACATCTTTAAATACAGATAGAATTGCCAGAAGTACATAATTTTATATATATATATATATGTGTATATATATATAATATATGTACACACACATACAGAAAAATACAAGACTAATTGTTTTTCCACAATATTTAATTTACACACTACTATAACTCTATGCAACTTCTGAAGACAGGTTAAGGGGTACAAGAAACTGTTTAGAGCTAGTAAATAGTTTGGTCCAATATTATCTTAATGCAATGGTTATTTGCTCCCTCCCTTTTATGTGACGACATACTAGGACATACAACACATGCACAACCATTCACTTATGAACAAATGAGTAAGACGCCACTCAGACTAACATCTGCGTACCCCGAGGGTCAACCAACCACACACAACTAATAAGGCTATAATACAGCTCTGCAGCATAGACGGTCAACACTGCTGATCCTAAAGTGAGCACCATATATACATCGGAATATAAAAACCATTGGAAACCGAACACGTATGGGTTAGTTAAAAGGTGCCATTCCAAGGCTATACATAATCACAGGAAAAAGTATTTACATTACTTGGAAAACAGCTGCAACAAAGAGTTTATTGCCAATGCCCTTTATAAACTTCTCTCCTACGTTTAATACAGATGTTACGCTCACTATCTACGTGAACCACACATCTTATTTCTGGCCCTTTATAAGATCCCTGCTCAAGAATTTCAAGCAAATATGTTCTATGGCTTCACCCACACATCTTTTCTGGTAGCTTTCAATTATAAATATCACAAAGAACTAGAGCTGTAGCTTAAAACATATCTAGCCTAGGTCTAGAAAGTAAAATAAGTATTTTAAGTATCATCTTAGTTTAGCACGTATATTGTGAAATTCAGAGTTCGGAGTAAAATCTATGAACCCTAAGTAGCAGAGTCAGTGTACTTGGAGAAACCGTGACCAATGGAATACAGTCCTTTGGTGCTCTGCCCGCTCTACAGACAAAGTGACTGTCACTTGAGGACGTGAAGGAAAGCTGCTGAGTGTGGGAAGGCGCCCCCCCCCAACCCTGGCCCAGCCACATCCTATCACCAATGTGGATAAGCACTGCTTTGAAGACCCCCAGGGCGCAGCCTGAAAAAGCAGCATCTGGCCCCTTCCAAAATTAGCAATCTGCAATATACTGCGTCTTACAAGATAAAATGCCATGAAAGATGATTATCTGGTCAAAAGTAGTCTTTGTACAGGAAGTTTAAAGCAAGAGTTCTTTGATTATTGTTTTGGCAGGAAGGCAAAGTGAAAAACACTTCCAGAAAAAAAAAAAAAAAGCAAAAACCAAAACGACGACGACAACAAAAGAACAAAGCAGGCTTTGTGCATTTTTGTTTGCTGTATGTGTGAATTTTGCTCTTTTACGGGTTTTTGATCGGCCAAATCTCATAGCTTACTGAGCTAAAGGATACAGAATGGAAAAAACAAAAGAGACAATCTAATTACCAAACTCCTAAAAATCAAATCCCAGGTTTTTTTTTAATTTCTAGGGTTTTGACTTTGCTGCCCTCTGTGTGCACTTTGCTTCCGCATCAGGCCCTGCAGTTTCTTCTACCTACGTGGTTTTACAGGAAGCCCGGGGTGTGCCCTACAGGAAGGAATCTACCCGAGCATCTTCCGGTTCTGTTAGACAGACCATACACTCCAGGAGTGGAGTTAAGACACCATCAGTTCACTTCGTCACATTACAAAAGAAGATTGTCTGCTTGCCGTTTACCACTGCGGGGGAAGCTGCCTTATCAATCTAAGTACTTCATCTCACCTAGTACAAAACAGGAAAATCTTTTTCAGTTCAATTTTAAGAGCCCAAACTTTTTTTCACACTATAGCTTAAGACAAACAGGTGTGGGTATGTTGAAATCATGGTTTTAAGGTTCTCAGTGCAGACGCTCGCTGTACTCTGCTCCCACAGGCCTCGGAAGGCTGGGCACGCACCAGCTCGCAGGCTCCAGGCCCGTCGGCATCACAACGTTATTGCTTTGGTTCTGTCTCCGACACCACGGAGTGTGCCTCAGAGCACGGAGTTTCCGTTATCACAGAAGGTCAGGACAGGAATTTAGATTTTTCACAAGGAAACAAAAGCATTTTTTCTCTCTAGATTAAGTGCAGAACATCAGATTTCTAAGTGCTCCATTTATATTAGGTTCCAAATATACATTTTAATTCAATCCTGATCATCCACATTAAAATCATAAATGTAAAAATTACACAACAGACTTTTCGGCTGGAAAAGAAGTGTCTAGCAGCATGCACAAAGACCATGCATTGTCACATCGCCAGGCGAACAAATGAAAAGGTAATAAATAAGTGCCCCTAACGCCCACTCTACGAGAGGAAAACCAAAGAGAGAACAGTGAAGTGAGCCGGTCCTCACCGCTCCGAGCAGGAAGCGCGCCAGCGGCCAGCGCGGGCCCAGTCAGATGACATGGCAGCAGCTGGCCGGGCTGGTGGCGCACAGCAGCCCGTCCTTAGGGTTCCGCTGGATGTTCACAGAGATGGTCTTTTCGCACAGAGGTAGCTGTAGCACGTTGTTTTTCAGGTTCTTGCTCTTTAGCCGTTCCAGCTCGGCGCTGCTGTCCGCCACGCGCTCAGAGAACAGCTTGACGCTGCCCACGCCCGGGGCCTGGCCCGCGCCCCCCGCGGAGCTGATGCACATCTTCCACGTGGACTTCTCCTGCACCTTGACGCTGGAGAAGGACAGGCCGCCCTGCGGGTCGAGAAGGTACTTGGCGCCGCCGTGCAGCCGGGAGCCGAGGCAGAGGCTCATGAGTTTGAGGCTCTGCACCAGCTCGCCGGGCCCGGGGCCGGCGCAGCGGCGCGTGCTGCCCGACGTGCCCGAGGGCTTCCCGCCCGAGCCGCCCCGCTGGCTACGCGCCCGCGCTGTTCTCGCCGGGTTGGCCTCAAACCGCGCCGCCGCCGCCCGCCGGCTTGCTTCTGGCCCCCTCTCGCCGGCCGCCCCGCTGCCCGGCGGCCCCTCGCCGCTATCCCGCCGGTGCCAGGAGTAGGTGAAGCCGCTGTCTTTGTCCAGCCGCCGCCGGCTCTCGGAGTCGTCGTCGCTGGTCTCCGAGCTGCTGCAGCTGGAGCCACGGCCCTGGCTTTTCCGGCGGTGGTAGCGCTTGTGCACCGTGCCCGGCGAGGCGATGTTCATCTTGAGCCGGCTCAGCTTCGGGGGCAGGTTCTCATCCATGTCGAACTCGTCGTCCGACTCCCCTTCCTCAAAGATCTGGTTGAGGACGGGAGCGCTCTTCCTCGACGTCAGCCGGTTGGTCACCGAGGGCTTCCGGCGCAGAACCACTTGCGTCGAGAGGGACATGGGCTTCTTGTCCTCCTCATCTTCCTCTTCGTCTTCCTCCACCCGGAACAGGCACTTGCGCCCGCTGGCCGTGGGTTTCAAGCCCGCCGGGGACACCGTGGAGAGTGCCGGCCCGGCCAACTCGGGGAGGTCGTCCTTCTTAGACGAGTCACACAGGCCTTTGCTCCTGTGGCCATTGAGGACACTGTCGGCGGCCCGAGCAGGAGACTGAGGGACGGTCCCGTGGGACAGAGGAGTGGCCGTGAGGTCATCCTCAAGGTCCTGGGGTACATCAATTTTGGTGGGCCATGACTGCCTGTGTGACAGAGCAGAAGCAGAAAGCCATGTAATAATATGCAGACTTAACTAAAACTACATCACTTAACACTGACTGGGGCAAAATCCACAGACTAGAAAAAGAAATACATGAAAAAGAAAAGAAAAAAAAGAAACAGCAGCCCTGCAAACCCATTCGACATCCTATAAATATCAGCAAGGACACCAGCAGGGCAAATGTGCTTCTGAAACACGGCTCAGTGTGTGGCTTACTAGCCGAATGAGAACTTTATCAGAGCTGTCAGGAAAAGGGGGCCAAGAGCTACTCCATCTTTCCCACACGAGTCTTACACCACAAGAAAAACAGTTTTAAAAAGCACAAGGGAGATCACCAAAGCAAAACCCAAACACCACACGTTTCACTCCTTTGGGTCTTAGATCACAACCTTTGAAGATCTATGGTTTGCTAGTAAAATTCACTTGAAAAAAAACCAAACAAACATAATTCACCTGAAATTCCCAGTCTTCCAGATACGACAGGATGGTGTAAAAGTTCGGTATTTATGAAAATAAATGGAAATAGTTCAGTGGATTAAATATGAGAATACTGCAAAGAAGAGTCAATGTACACAGGCATACGTAGAAGTCTTCTTCACCAATTAAAAAGCACAAGACGCTAAATATAAATACATGTATTTTTAAATGTCCACATAAGTGTAGTAAGTAGCAAATCCACAATTATTTAAACTTTGATTTTATTCCCCAGTCAAGAGTCACCCAAGTAACAAGATCATTGCTTGGCATCCAAAGAAAAACTCTTGAAAATGAAGTCTCTAGCCTGTTCTGGAATTCTTAACTGTCCTCTCTGTCCAGGTGAACAGGAGATGCCAGAGTTCTTTAAAATAGCCACTTCCACACTACGACACTTTTGTTTCACACCAATTATGTTATCCTAGAAATAAAACCCAATTAAATCTATAGCTTTAAAAAACTCACAGGAATTTACGATAGACATCTTCCCCCCAACTCGGAGCCATTTCCTCTGTCAGTGGAGTGGTCCATCTATGCTAGTCACTGCCTGGTAGTTTATAAAAGCTGAGTGTTGGATAATGTCTCTGAGGTCACTAACTGTCTCTGGACAAGTCATCTGTGCCCCACCAACACAAACACACGAAGCCCTGGCGACGCCAGCGGCTATGGGGAACTGCACACCACGTTCCTGAAAGATCAGCCCCACCCCTCACGCCCGCAAACGGCCCGGGAGCCCTGGGCTGGGAGGCTGGGTGCCCACTGTGTCCGACCCGCCAGAGCGGTGCAGGAGGAGGGGGCCCGCATGGGGCAGAGACTCTTTTCTCCTCACCCCCCGCCCCACCTGAAAAGAAAGTCAACACCGTTCTCAGAGCCCACTCCCAAGAACAGGTTGCCTGGTTCCTCCACTGGCTACTTCTGAACTTCGGCTCTTACTTACAGGAGTAAGTCAAGCTAGTAAACAGCTCCCATCAACTGAGCGCTCATCTGAGCTCAACGTTGTGCTAAACCCAGTAAGCAACTTCATTGCCACAACACTGTGAGCAAATGACGGCTTCTCTTAACAAAAGGGAGGAGAGGTTGCTAAACAAGAATTGTAAATGAGTCACATGGACAGAACAGTTCGCACTCCTGAGTGCTGACCAGGGCCAGTGCTGTGGTGAGAGCCCGACAGGGATGAATGCACTTCACCCCCCAACCTCTCCACAAGCTGGGGCCACGATCATCCCCCTTCACAGATGAAGAAATGACACAGACAGGGTAAGAAGCCTGCCCGAGGTCACACAGGCTGGGGGACAGTGAGTGACATGTAGGCAGGGTTCCACGGTTACTGCACCCCCCAGGGCAACCTAGGAAGCTTCTGAAGGGCCACTGCAGAACAGCTGGACCTCTGCGGTCTGGCCTCAGTGATTCTCCTCACTTCCCGGGCTCAGAGAGGATGCTGGCACTGAGCCCGCCCGCGCTGGGGTCCACTCCTCGGAGGACCTCACGAGGCCTCTTCTAACACACAAACCACACCAAGCTTCCAGCCCACGCTGGCAGAACCCAGAGGAGGTGCTCTCCCTGCAGCTGGGGCTCCCTGGCTCACCTGCCTACCCCCAGCCCCGGAGGAGCTGCTCTAGTTTCAACACCTGTCTCCTGACTCAGCCCGGGGTTCTGAGCCCCAGGTCACTCTGATCTGAAGGCATGTCCAGCGACAGAATTAAGTTAGGTCCGGGGTTTTGACAATAAAGTCACAGTGACAGTAAAAAGAAGGCAAGGAAGTAGATGCCCCACCTGCCCTGGGCCGGGGAGGAGGCAAGGCCCTCACAGCACCTGACTCCAGCATCCCCAGGAAGATAAAAGGACAACTTCAGGGAAGGCTCTGGTATTCCTTCATAGCCTCTATGAGCTTTATAACTTTTATAATAAGGTATAACCAACTGAACTCATTTACAGATGTGATCAACTTTAGATTGAGTTCTGATCTGTTTCACTGAAAACAGCTCAAATCCAAATATTCCATTTTCTAAGGCTGGACTGACTCCAGACTTGGTGGCCTGATGTGCGGTGGCCCTTCTTTTTCCCATCGGGGGGCTCAGGTCAGGACTAGGATGTCCTCACCACTCAGAGTCACTCTCCCGGTTGGTGTTACACCCGAGTCCCCAGCTCCCTGGGACCCAGTCCTTGTCCACACAGACAGCACACGTTCTGCCTAGGTTTCAGTACAGACGCCTCCACCCAGGATAGAGATGAAGCTATTAAGTCCACTTTCCGTTCTGGACTTCTAAATCGTTATTCTCTGGCCACCCAGGAGCGTTTTCTTCTCTCTTCTCTGTTGCTGCACCCCACGTAACAACCTACACATGGCAAGCTGACTGCAAGTAATTTAAATCCAATGGCTTTCTGCCTATTTTATATAATTATTATTACTACATATCCACACATTTGTATATGGAGCGTAGAGAATGATTCAGAATTGGGAGCACCCTTCTGGTTTTGAATCACTACACTTCCATGGATTACTTTATCTGAAGAGGGAAAGATAAATTCTACATAACTTTCACAGTGGTGATGTAAAAATGTAATCTTCTCCACCCTTTGGTTTTAAATGGAAAGCTAACATGGCAGAAGAAAAAGCATGGTGGGAAAGAGGAGGTGGGAGGAGGGGAGAAGGAGAAACAACGGGGGAGAGCACACTCACGACTTCACCAAAGACACCAGCAGGGGTGAGACAGTCCTAACAGTGACAGCAAACACGTGCAGCCCAGCTCAGGTGGATATATTATTATTCCCATTTCACAGACCAGGAAGCTGAGTCAAAAAGAGGTGAAGTGACCTTCCAAGGTCAAGCAGCCAATAAACCAACTAGCTGATGTGTCAAATCACTGAAATCTTGAGATAATACCATGGCACAGAAATGCCCTAAATGTTCTTAAACACTATTTCAAATAACACAGGGTTTTGGCCCTGTTCCTGGAATGAAAACTTAAAGAAAATAACACATTAATACATACAAGATCTGGAAGAGTTTAATGAAAATAGTTGACAGACACTCTGCTTGAGTCTGCTTCTCCAAACATGTTTTCCTGGCCAGGCCAGCAGCCACAGCCCCTCTCCCCTGAGCCCAGGAAGGAAGGTGCCCTTGGTGATGAAGGAACAACACTCCCACGCAGGGAGAGCCCATGCGTGGCCTCTCC
Source organism: Ursus maritimus (assembly GCF_017311325.1). Lineage (NCBI taxonomy): Eukaryota > Metazoa > Chordata > Mammalia > Carnivora > Ursidae > Ursus > Ursus maritimus. The sequence goes on along the minus strand of NW_024424453.1, from coordinate 56,049,246 downwards.
AACGAGGCTGTCACCACTGCTTACACTCCCGTGCCCCAAAGAGTGAGGAAGCATTTGTTTAAAAGGGGTTCTCTATTTCAAAATGTTAACTTACTAAAATCAGTGAAGATTTTTTTCTCACCTAAACTGGGCCTTGATATTGCTAGGACTTGCAGATCTGGTTTGTATTTCTTTCTCTTGCTTCTCCCTCAGGATCCTTTCAGCAAGCAAGAAGTAAGTGGCCGTGATATGATTATACCTGTTGGTTTCCAGGGCTCTAAGGAAAATAAGGGAGAATAAATGTAAGCCACGTCAGCAAGTTTGCTTTTTTACAAGCAGAACTCATTTTTTTTTTTAAAGTACAAGCAAATGAAATCCAATGACCTGGAATCATTAAAATTATGAAAAAACACAAACAAGAAGAAAAACCTAGTAGTTATTTAGATCACTCATGAAATTCTAAAACAACAACTATATAAAAATGTTCAGTGAGTAAGGAAAATCCAAAACGCTGAGAGCAGCTGAGCTGGATGTCAAGTTTTCGATGCATAAAAAAGATGACGACGCTTTCCAAGAAAGTATGCATTATACAAAACTTTAATCTGTGTCAAAGTGCTCATTTTCATTAAGCTGGCTTACTTGCTTCCATCAGAAGTATGAAATGAGCTGTATGAATGTGCACTGAAATACTAGTAACAATCAGAAAAATGAGGGTAAGTTTTTATTTTTACGCTCTTTGCGTTTAATGAATTATTAATGTAACTGAGAGCACGTCATTAGCCTCTTCTTTGAATAAAATCAATGTATTCATTCATCCATTTCAAAAGGGTGCTCCGAGTACCCAGTCTGAGCAGCCAGCCTGCAGGCCGGGGCTGGTAGCAGCCCGCCCACCGGGCACGCGGCCGCCAGCTCTCCTTCAGCTGGGCTGGCCTGCGCGCTGCACGGGAGCGCTACAAAGGGTCTATAGGGACGAGAAACTTCCTGTACTCCAGTGAAAATGCATAATGAACACTTAGGAAAGAAGCAATACAAGGATCCCTTTTCACAAAATGAACAGGGCATCACAGCTAGTGGGGGCAGGGCAGATGGAGGTGCAAGACTCTAAAGTAAGAGCCCAAGATGAAATTCAGGGCTCAGAATGACTCTTAAGAGTGGTTTCCTAAGCCGAGCACCAGCTAAGATCACTGGCTTATTTCGAGGAGACCAAAAACCATGGTCTTTGAGTTGAGGCATCACGCTCCGGAGGAGCTAGTCTCAGATGCAAGCCACGGGCACGAGCTGAGACAAGCTGCGGGACTAAGCTCAGGCCTCCCAGCCCCCGCTTCACCGTGCACCTGCCCACTAGTGGACAGGCAAATGGGGTCACCTGAACCAGTGAACTGCCCCTCCCTTTGGATTTGTCATTGAATTTACATGAGTCCAATAGTTCTAAATGGCACCACTCCATGTATTTAAGCTATGAACACTGAGTCTATTCAGGGAGATACAAATAGCCTTCTACACACTTAAGATGAAGAATCACTTTCTACACATTCCTAAAACAAGCGTCCTTGGCAGGCATAGTAAGCGTCCTGCTCTTCCTGTTCATTTAGGTCATTAAGCATAACAACTCATAATGCAGCTAGCAATCTGCAGAAATTTGTATTTAAACCAAAATTTTGAATCTGAGTTTTTTGCCCCCACCCTCCTCGGGGTATCTCCTCTTTCCATCATACCTGATGGTTGCATTCAACAGGTTAAATAACATTTTGACTTTTCATTTGTGGAAACACTTCATCATTTTCTAGACAGGACCTCTTATAAAAATAAATCATTATTAAAACAAAGCAACTGCTTCTTTATATTATCCTTGATTCCAAACTTCTTAGATTTTTAAAAACTGGCTTTGGTTTTAAATGACTTAATTAACAACTTTGTAATCTTGTGGGTTGCAGGTTGCTGCAGCATGGGCTCTAAAGGGCCAGAAGTAAACACTTTAGGCTTTGTGGATCATGTGGTCTCTCTCACAGCCACTCTGATATTGTAGCACAATGTGGCCAATGACAATCCCCAAGCCACCAGGCATGACTGTGGCCCACTAAAACTTTCCTTACAACAATGAATGACCAGCCCCATATGTCAACCCCTGACTTAGAGGACTGTGGTCTGCCCCCTCCTCCCCACTCACTGTGGGGAACAGAGAGAGACTCGACAATGAAGAAGATGCTGCTGTGGAAAAGACAGGCACTGGGATACCAATCCGCCCCTACAGGAAAGGAAAGAGGCCACAGCACTGCTGACACCACCCAGCAAAGGTGTACTTCCTCAGTAGTACAAAAATAAAAACAAAAGAACAATAAAACCTATGAGACAGGCACTGGGCCAGGAACTCTAGAAATAAATGACATAACCTCTGCCAATTGGGAACTCCATGCATTACAGTGTCCACAGGCCCTGACAGGTTAAAAGGAGAGACCACTCCAAGAATACTAAACCCGTGGCCCTGTGCTGATGAGTGCTGACATACTCTACAATGGCGTCGCGGTCCGCTATGTCCCCAAGCACCATGCGCTGAATGATGCTGTTGTGCTCCTCCTCCGAGAGGTTTTTGTATGACACGAGGGGGATGTTATACTTTGTGGCTGGTGAAGGGTCCACTCCCTGAAGCCAAGGATGATTTTCAATCTCTTCTAAGGAGGCCCTTCTCTTGGGATCTCTCTGTAGCATCCGTGTGATCAGGCTGGAAAGGAAGGTAAGTCCACTGTTAGAGCAAACTGTTGGCAGGGATCAGTAACAGTGGATTATTTTACAAATCAGAACTGTTTTCTACACTTATACCATCAATTTCGTGAGGCTCACTAGTGGTGGTGGTAGTACAGCAGATGGGAATAAAGAAAATTTAGTGCCATCAGATTCATAAATAGAAAATCACAACTGCCAGATATACTGATAAGTCAAACAGCTTCCTATCACCTCAAATTAGCTCTAGATATCGACATCTGTCATTGAACTAACTGTGGCTTAGTAGCATGCCAGAACCAGCTATAATGATCAACAATAACATACAAAATACAGGACATGAGCCAACTTCTGCTTCAGGAAGAGTAAGTGATGCTGAGGGCAACAATCAAAATGCCACAGGCTTTTAAACATACATTATGTTGAAGTGCATTGTGCTGGCAAAATAATAAATACATATATACCTAAAGATGGAAGGAAGGAAGGAATACTCAACAGGTAAAAATGGAGTAAAGCAGGACTTTTAGTAGGCAAATGACAAAGCTAGCCTCTGACCTGATTGCTTCTGCTTTGGTTTTGAAAGCTACACGGAGTGCACAACATAGAATATACTGTGTAGGGCCTACTAAGGCAGGGAGTACAACTAGAGCCCTCGTAAAGAGCTAGGGTCCCAGCTTCAGTGTAAGGGTGAATGAGAAATGAGAAACAAATCTGCTAAGATATCAAGAAGGAAACCTGCCTGCCTCAACACTGGCTGTGGAGGTGGGGCAGGGAAATTTCTTCTAAGAATTTCTAGCCACGGGCTGGTCCTTACAAAAGTGTGGTCCAAATTAATGATACCTGTGTGGTACATGTAGGGAAGAAGTTAATTTAAGGTGGTTCTAAGCTAGAAGTGTTCCTAAGGAACTACAGTAGAGAAGGAAATCAAAAACCTTTCCATAGGAACATAACTTAAAAGAACTCCCCACATAGTATTACAAGGAATATGACCTCACAATCAAAAAATAGAAAAGAAACAAGTACAAAGGACTAAAAAAAACATGATAGCAAAATGAGAATGCAAAGTCTTCAAATACTGAAATTTTCACACACAGAATATAACTGTGTTGAAAATGTTTAAGACATGGAGAAGCCTGAAATACGAAAGACTGTTAAAAAATAAATTAAAAAAAAAGCAATGGACAAATTTTTTAAACTAGACACAAAGAGAATTAGTAAATTGGAAGATAGAGCAAAGGAAATAACCCTGTACCAGTGGACTAAGAGAAAATATGAAGAGATGAAAAGACAAGGAGGACAGAGTGAAAATACTTAACATATATCCAATCAGAGTTCCAAAAGGGAATGAGGGAACGGGCAAGAAACTATATTTGAAAAGATAATAGCTAAGGATTTTCCAAATTCATGGAGGAACACAAATCCTGACCCAGGAAGCCGAACACATCCTAAGCAGAATGAATAGAAGCTCTTAGGGCAGCCTGAGGAGAGAGAGATCACCTGTGCAAGAACAATAATAACACAAACAGATGACATCCCAAAAGCAACAAGACATATCAGAGGATGGGGTAACATCTTCAGTAACCTGAGACAAAACAACTGTCCACACCTAGAATTCTACACTCAATGAAATTGTCTTTCAAGGGCACATGTAACATAAAAAGATTTTCAATGAAAAACTGAGAAATGCTCATCAAAGAAATTCTAAAGGGTATAATTTTAGCAGAAGAATGTGATCCCAAGTGGAAGGATATACAAAGTTCTTATCAAACATCTGGGTAATTCTAGACAATTTTTTTACTATACAGAATAATAACACTGTCTAATTTGTGTTGTTAAAAAATACTGAATGGCAAAGTGTTCTAAGGATTTTGTGTTGTTTAGGAGGAGATAAACCTAAGCATTAACTATCGATTTTATTAAATTAAGCATACAGGGAGCATCTGGGTGGCTCAGTCGGTTAAAGCATCTGCCTTCGGCTCTGGTCTGGGATCAAGCCCCACATAGGGAACTCCAAGCTCAGCAGGGACTCTGCTTCTCCCTCTGCCCCTACCCCTGCTCATGTGCTCTCTTTCCCTCAATAAATAAAATCTTTTAAAAAATTAAAATAAATTAAGCATACAAATATGTATGTGTGTGTTAAAACAGGATAATCACTAAAACAATTGACTATAACTTCCAACTAGCTGAAGGGAGAAAGCCAAGTAAGGGGAAAAAGAAAAACCTCCATCAATCCTAAAGAAGGAATAGACAAAAAAAAAAAAAAAAAAAAAAAAAAAGGAAAAAAAGAAGGAAAACAAAAAAAAAAAAAAAAAAAAAAAAAAAAAAAAAAAAAAAAAAAGGAAGAAAAGTAGGACAAATATGAAGCATATAAAAAGAACATAAATATATTTACACCTTTCAGTGAAGACAATAAATATAAATGGGATAAACTCTGATGAAAAGACAAAAATTCTCAGAAGGGATTAAACCCCATCTCCCAGCTGTTGAAAAAAGACGTACTTAAAACCAAGACAACGAAAGGTTTAAAGTAAATGAATGGAAAACAAATGCTAACCAAAAGAAAACTGGTGTGGCTAGCTAAAACTAGACAACACAGATTGACTTTAAGGCAAAAAGCATCATCGGAAATAAACAAGTGATATACAAGTTCAATTCACCAGTAAGATATAATAATTTGTATCTAATACCATTGCCTCAAAACACTCAAAGCAAAAACTGACAGACCTCCAAGAATAAAACAATAAATCCACCATCAAAGTGGAAGAATATCTCAGTAAGTGATAAGTAATCAAAAAACTCAGAAAAGATGTAAGTGATTTAGAACAGCATAATTGACAAGCTTGATCTTAAGGATTTATATACAACTCTGACTCCGAAAATGGGAAAATAACACATTTTTTTCCAGAACAAAAGGATCATTTACAAAAACTGACTCCATGCTAGGCATTAAGCAAGCCTCAACAATTTGAAAACAAAACAAAACAAAAAAACTATTACTATATAGACTATATTCTTAGACCACAATGCAATTAAGTGAGAAACGAATAATAAAAAAGTAATTAGAAAAATTCTACACATTTGGAAATATGAAACACCCCTCTAAAAACTTAGAGGTCAAATAAACCATTTGAAGCTAGAAAAAACTGAGAACTGATTCATAACAGGACTATAAATCAAAAATAGTAAGATACCGCAGAAATGGTACAAGGAGGCAATTTATAGCCTTAACCATGACATTAGAAAAAGAAAATTTGTGAGCCAAGTATACAACATAAGAAAAAAAGAAAAAAGAAGAGCATCAGTCCATGAAGTAGGTAGAAGGAAATAATACAGGTAAGAGAAAATTCACAACATAAAACAAAAAATATAAGTAAATTAATTAAGATAAAAGGCAGTTCTCCTTGAAAAAGACTAATAAAATCAACAAACCTCAGGCAAGACTAATCAAGACAAAAACAAGAGAAGGCAAAAACTGTCAATACTGGAATGATCAACGGCAACATCCCCTCTGATCTATATACTTTACAAATATAACCAGAAAATATAAATACTTGAGGCCAATAAATTTGAAAATTCAGATAAAATGGGCAAGCTCCTTAAAAAACACAAGTTAGCAAAACTGACACAGGAAAAAGTAGAAAACTGAACGGTCCTACATTATTAAAAATAATCCCTCGACAAGGGAGAAACAGAGAGGCTCCTAAGATATTACAACTGTTCTAGGTCTTACTCTGGATACCAGGTTCTACCATTCTCACATCATCAGTAGATAGAGAAGCCTGTATCTGGATCCAGAGAGTCTGAATAGGTAAGTTCTTTTCTTTTTTCTTTTTTAAAGATTTTATTTATTTATTTGACAGAGATAGAGACAGCCAGTGAGAGAGGAACACAAGCAGGGGGAGTGGGAGAGGAAGAAGCAGGCTCCTAGCGGAAGAGCCTGATGTGGGGCTCGATCTCATAATGCTGGGATCACGCCCTGAGCCGAAGGCAGACGCTTAACCACCGTGCCACCCAGGCGCCCCTGAATAGGTAAGTTCTTAACCATCCACCACATGGTCTAAGATGGGGTTCCACCAAGAGAAAAGATTTCTCAAACCATCAGATTTCCTTCTTACCAGCTGATGGGAAAAATTCAAAACTTTGTTACTACAGCAAAATCCTTTAAGTAGTAGCTATAATCTCAGCTGAACTTACTTAAAAATATCACCCATTAAAAAATATATATATATCACCCATGATTGTCAATGAAATACTGAGCTCCTAACAGTTCTTTTATTCCATTTATATTTCTCACTATACTTATCACAGAACTATAAAGTACTTTAAATTCCAAATAATCAACTCGAGTGTACTTTTAGTTGCTGGATTCCAATAGTCATATAAACCAACTGGGGAGAGCAATGTATGAATAAAATTAAGGGACACATCATGTAAAATCTAAAATGGTGTGTTGGTGGTCTATTTCAGGAAAAGGAATGCCTTAACTTTTCTCTGGAATTTAAAATAATTCCAGGTGGTCTTGCTTTTTTGCTAAGGCAAAAACAGAAAGGTAGTTCCCATGGTGATATCTTCATTTCAACTGAGTAACTACCACTCCCGGAGGCTGAAGAGACATGTAATGAGTTTCTTGAAAACAAGCATATTTAAGAAACAGACTAATACATTCTGTACTCCAATATTAAATTTCAAATCATATTCTGGGGTTAACCCCCCAAAACACATTTAACAAAAATAAAATGTCAAGTTCAAAAATAAAACGAACTCAGATGCCTATATATTGAAGTCACCTCAAATTTTTTTGACATGTTAATGGAATGAAACAAAACCTCTTGTTGTGCTTGGGTGGCTAAGGTGGTTAAGTGTCCAACTCCTAATTTTGACTCAGGTCATGATCTCGGGGACATGAGATTGAGCCCAGAGTAGGGCTTCGCACTCAGTGTGGGGTTTGCTTGGGATTCTCTCTCTCTCCCTCTGCCCCTCCCCCTCTTGCACTCTAAATAAATAGATAAATATCTTTAAAACAAATAAATAAAACTTCTGGTTTTAATATGAGTGATTAAGTTTCCATATTCTTTTTCTGTTTTTACTTACTCTTTACACTCTTTGGATACATGGGATGGTACTGTATATTTGCAATCCATGATCATTGTCAATGTTTCACTGTCATTGGCCTCTTGAAAAGGTGGTTGCCCACACACCAACATGAAAAGGATCACTCCCAGACTCCATATATCTACAAATCAAAGACATACTGTTAAATATTGGATGAGATAGAAAACCAAAAGCATTAAGAAGAGCAAAAGTAGACTAACAATATTATTTTACTTGAATAGTGAAAAGCACTTATATCTCAAAGAAAAACATCTAGGGAAGAAAACTTAAGTCCCAATAAGGCAGGGAAGGTATCTGTCTTGTTCACTGTTTTTATATTCACCTCAGCCACATACCGAATAGTCAATAAATGTTCAACAAAGAGATAAATTAATTCATTATGGCAAGAACATCAAGTGGAAAGTACCTATTAAGGTTCCCAAGCCACTGGACAACAGACTACTGTCTTTCTCAGGACATCATTTACCAGAGAAAAAAACTAAAACTAGTATTTTAATACTAGTTTCATGAGACATGAAAAGGATTTTGCCTAACATCACCATTACCTTAGTTGTTCTTTACCTCAATCCTGGTGAGATAACCAGATGATGTAAATCATAGTTACTTTATAGTTAAGAAAATTAAAATTCAGAGAGGAGAAATATTTTTGTGCTGTCAATGAAGAAAAAGACAGACTATATATTACTTCAGAGGACAAAACTAAGTCTGAGGGTATAAGTAACCAGGAGGCACACTTTGGCTTAAAAACAGCAGAATCTATTTAGTAAAGCACTGGGAAAGACAGTAGTTTTCCCATCACTCTAAGTATTTCAGCAAAGGCTGGGCAATCATCTGTCTAATATTATGCATAAGACATTCCTATATTGATTGTAAGGCTGGACCAGCTGACATCTGAGGACCCTCCCAACTGTAGCATTAGACTAACTCCTACAAAAGCAAATAACCTCCTACTTCTTGCCATTAGATAAAAATCTTACCGATCAGTTGTAAAAATGATGGCTTTTCAAATGAAAAAAGGATAAATCCATTTAGGAAGGGTATCACAAATCATTCATTCATTCCAGAAACTAAAGTATAGACATGAATACATAAACATTATTATAACAAGAGATGAATTCAAGAAGCTTTCTACCACAAAAGGCTTAGAAGAGAATGCAAGCCACATGGACTTTTGTCACATCTGTTAGTACTTAACTGTTGTTTTCATTTAGCTTAAACTCCCCAAATAATGTAGGATCCATATTGTTTTCCAGCAGAATTATAACCTGTTAATAAAATATATTCTTCTTGGTCCAAACTAAACAAGGCAATAAAGGCAGAAACCCAAAAGTTATACACACTGTGATTTTTTTATATGTATAAATTTTACTAAGGATGCTTCAGTGAAAATTAGTGAATCTACTAAATTACTAAATCTACTAAAATTAAAACATTACATATGTAAGAATAAAAGGGACCTAAAGATCATTCAGTCCAAACCCTTGGCTCTTCAGTGTCCGTAAAAGGTGTCCCTGGCATTGCTTATGGGATGCATAAATTATGTGACCTATCACCCCAGGACAGCAAGCTGGCTCAGGACTCTACTCTACTCATTGACTGACATTTCTTTACCTTGATCTTGGAATGCAGACGGCCATCCCCCTACAAAGTCAAACAATCTGTGTAATGATGGCTAGCTGCACCTGTTCTTTAAATACTCAGTGAGAAGAATTTATAACCCCAATACTAGTTGTAACTTATTAAGAGTTTCAAAGGAAATCCATATAGTTTTTAACTTAAACCCTCTCTGAACCACCTGAACCTGCTATTTTTGGTTACCTGGCCCGACTCTCAAGCCACCACTGTAAACAAGTGGCAATTACAGTTATTCTCCCTTGAATACATGTATCCCTCATTTTACAAAGTAGTTATATTCCTAGAAATTCAGTATAAAGTAAACCCATCTTTTCACCAATGTTGATTACATAAAAAGGGAAACACACCATGGCTTTATTTTTGGTTGATTTATATTATTTTGTGTTATTTTGTTTATTTTTGGCTATCTCCTCCCCGAAGAAGGGAAGGGATTTTAAGTGGCTTGCAGTAAGAACACATAAACGTAAAAACCAGGGTAGTTAAAATAAAAACTCTCTCTCTTCTGTTGTTCAAATATTGACTAATATCTAAGGGTACTACTATAACCAAGCCCAACCGTTAATACATACATATTCGAGATACAATAAATTCTTATCTTTCCATATAAATCCTACAAAACAACAATTTTCATAAATGAATTTGGTTACATTCTTTCTTCTACCATCTCATACTTTAACTGTGGATAAACTAGTTTGGTTATTTAGTTTTTTACTTTTTCTCTATGCTGAACTGGAGATGATATCTGACAATGCAATTATACAAAGCTGATATTTAAAAAGTTTAACAAATAACATAAACATCAACTAAAAATTACCCCAAATTCTTATCTGGTTAAAGAAAACTTTCTTGCTCTGTTAAATATCAACCTCAACAGCAATAAGGAAGTCCAATTATTTGGAAATGTTCTCTTCAGGATCATGTGCCCAAGCGGACTCACACACCACTTATTAGAAAGTGGTGCATACTTAGAAGAGTAAAAGGAGAAAAACAACATAAATATATATATTGTTTCCAGTCAGGGCTCAAATAATATCTCAATGTAGAAGTGCTTAAACTTAGAGGAATTTAGAAATACAATTCCGTGCCTGGTAGTTTACAAAGCTAAGTAACGTGGTATGAAACTAAAAGAGATGAGAGCAGCAGCGTGACTAAGGGAGCCAAGCTTAAGAAAGGGCAAATGGCCCTCTCACTGAGACAACGGATTATTCAAGGGGCTGCTTATTCCATTTACTTATTTTCCAGACTTAATTTCTCTTCTTATTCTTGTCTTTGAATGATTTTATTTTCCCATTCTAGGGGCCAAAGGAAAGAAATAAAAACAACCACAAAAGAAACACAAAGTGGTATGACTTTAACCAAGTATTTAAACGTGTTCCCCCTCATTAAATGGGAACAGTAGCAGTAATGCGCTACCTCTTAATGCTGTGGTGTGCACTAAAGACATTAAAATCAAATCCATGCTGCATATTCGGGACAGAGCCCAGAACACAGAAAGCATTCTAAGGAGCCTACACTGTGCCACCCTCGTTCATCTGTGCTGGGCAGGCACCGTTCCTGAGCACAGTGGACACAGAAATGAACGGAGGACACCCTTGCTCTTACAGGGCTCCCAATTCACTGTGAGACAGACAGCAGGTAAGCTCAAGAAGGCACAAAGTCAACACACTGACAAGAAAAACCAGTGGAGATGGGGGGCAAGAACCGGAAAGGCTTCTTAGTAATGCAGCCACAAAAGGTGACAATTCATGATCCTGGGTCCCCAGGACAAGACATTTGGTATTACAGGACTAACAATGGCATCAAGAAAGATTAACTATTATATTCCCTTCAAGTGGGGAAGGGAGTTGGTACTTGTCTTAATAAAAATTCGTTTTTGTGAATATTTTAAAATATCTTTTTCCATTAAAAAAAAAACAACTAAACTTGCTTACAAGACTACACACTCCCAAGGTATAGATCATAGACTCAGCTTGGGATCCATCAAGTCTGTAACTGGGGATAGGGGATGGACAGGGAGAAGGTGAGAGAAAGATAATGGGATAGGGACTTCACATTATTTTTATTTTTTTAAATGTTAATGGAATTGTCTATTCATATTAAAGGTACACAGGTTAACAAATATGAACCATCTGAAAAGTAACATTTAATGCTGATACTACTATCTGAAGCACACGTTTTGATTTCAGACCCAGCTACAGGTTCTTGGTTAATAAAAATGGAAAAAGAAGTATCACCTAATATAGTTCCTTTGGTTAAAAAAACACTCCAAACTCATGGAACTGCGGGAAGGGGCAGAAAGATAATGAGGTCTTTGTTAGTACAAAGCTGGGAGTTACTGGTCCCCCTTACTGGCAGCTCTCAAGCTAGCTGGTGATAAGAGCACAAAATGAGCACTGATGTCTCCTTCACCTGCTAACATTCAGCAGGTCAACTTGTCATAATACAATTTAAGCCATTTCTAGGGTCTAGCAGAGTTTCTACTACAAAGGTCATTTTAGGCAGGCTAACAAAAGATCAAAATGAAAACAAAACAGAATAAAAGAACATACTAATGGTTCATTTGAGGAAAAGCTACTGCCAAATGGTGTGGCAGGGGGTGGGTGGAGGATGTCATGACTGCTACGAACTTTTCTAAAAAATCATTTCTGAAGTGAATTATCTAGAGAGGAAAAGAGCGAGCAGGGATTAGAAAGTAATAAAAATGGGAAGACGAGAACAAAAGTTTCAGGTGGAAACCTCTATTTTTTCTTCTGGCTTTCTTTTCTTTTATCGGTGTAGCCATCAATCATAACAGAAGCAAGAGAATGTTCTAAAACCACTACAGATGAAGCCAGGACCAGCACCTTTGATGACACCACTTACAACCAGCAGGATTTATGCAATCACTTTTCAGTTCCAACTGTGTTACCAGCAACTGACATATGACCCAAAACTAACGTAAAAGGCAATGCTTTCTTAGAATAGCAAGTACTGTTACACAAGCATGTAGGTCTCAGGACCTTTGTTCCTTGTACGGATATTCAGAAACCCTAAGGTCTACTGATGTGAATTGCTCCCTACACAGTAAGAACTACTCATCTGCATTCAACATCACCTAGAGCTCTGGTTACTAAAGATTCTTGTTCCCAGCAAGATCAGTGGTTGGTTCTGACAGATCGGCCTAGAGGGAAAGAGGGGGGGCAGAAGAGGAATGAAGCATTTGGACAAGTCCATGTTTTAGGGTATCTATATTATTTCTGGTTTTACCAACACTTCAGTTAGAAGCAAAGTTTTACTATTTAACAAGTAATCGTTTCTTTTCTTAAGAAAGTTAGAATGAATGGCACCACTCGTACCTACTTCAAAAAACTTTCCCACATCTGAATCTAAATGCCCCCCTGAGGACTTCAAAACTCAATGCTGTCCAAACTACGCTTATCACCTTTTACCCAAACGTCGTTATCTCATCTGGGTTCTCGTGTGGTCTACGGCACCTCCACCTATCCAATCGAAACTTAGGAGGCACCCCAGACCCTGCACCACGTTGAGTCCTCTCACTTCTAGGTCAGGAAGATCCTGCCAATTCCAGCACGTTCCCAGAATCCTCCAAGGCTCTAACCAATGACCCTCAGCTTCCCCTGAGATCTCCCCAAACTGCCCTCCAACCTGGCGACGAGGGCATCACCACAGTGAGCTGTAATTACAGATGTTTTCCTCTATTACTCAGAGCTCCTTGAGAGCAGAATACATCCCCTGCACCCTCAGAAGTTTGCTCAATGTCAGAATGAACCTACGGCTAGAGAAAGCAGTACTTTTATAAACACTGTTTGGTTAGGGACCCACAAAAGGCAGCTGCAGCAGGGGGCAGTCCATAGTTATTAATGACCTTCAAATAAAAGCTAAGAGAAAAAGGAGACTAAGTACCCAGAGTGGGAGAAAGGGGGCCCCAGTAAAGACAAGCTGCAGTTTGTTTTAATTAGGGGTTTAACGCCTTGTGCAAACTTGTTTTTTCAAGTCAAAAGAAAACAGGAAAAAGTTCAAGAAGTCCAAAGGTTATCAATCACACACTGTGGGACTGCACACATTCATAAATCCAAACCAGATAAGCAGCAGACACCCTTCTAACTCAGCGTTCTTTCATAAATCACTTTACAAATCTGATTTTAGTGAACTTTATAGAAGAAGAGCAAAAAAGACAGGCCAGGCTAAAATCATGTGATGGCCTAATGTGATGGCCTTCAGTCTGGCCTAATGAGAAGAGCATGCCTGGGCTAAAGCGTCAGGGAGCCCTGGGCTCAAATCCTACTTCAGCCACTTAATTAGTTATGTATTCTTGGCCAAATTCTATCTGCTTTCTGTGCCTGAGTCTTCTCTTCTAGAAAGGGTGGACACCACCACTCATCTGGTAATTTATGAGAGGGTGTCTGGGGCAAAGAGCACTACATGTATCACTACAAAACCTGCAAGAATTGAGAAAATCCTTACCTCTAAGTATAGGAGTGAGATGGGAAGGGAATACTTTTTATTCAATATACTTCTGTACTATTTGAATTATCTTACAAGAACATTCATTTACTGCTTGTAAAAAAAGTAATTAAAAATTAGTTGTGCTTAACAGAACATTATGAAGTGTACGTACTTCAGTGGGATAAGCAGAAACATCTTTAGAGGAATGTAAAGATTAAAAAAAAAAAAAGCCAACTCTCACTGAGACAGTGATTCTCAACCTACGGCCTGGGGACACTTGGTTCTGCAGGGTTCCCTTAATGAATTTACAGACCCATCTCTCCACAGCAAGCACACTTACGGTAGGAATTATTTTAGTTTATATTTTTAGCACAAGTAACTTCAAGGACTGAGAAAACAAAACAAAACAAAATTCAAATATTAAACGCTGGGTCTTTTGAAGCCAGGGAAGGGGCCAGGTCAGTGCTACTGGCCATTTCACCCTCTAGTTCCATTTCGATGCTTCAGGACACACCTGAGGCTTCACCAGGGCAAGGGGACACCAAAGCCAGAGCCACCACAGTGCAACCCACCTCGGGGACATTGACAGAGTCTGTCTCCAAATCTCCACCTAGCCAAAACAGTCCCTCAAGGCACTTCTAAATACCTAGGTGAGGCAAGAACCCATTACAAATTCATAGCTTTCCAAAATTACATCTTTTAAATTACATCCAAATTTACATCTAATACCTTGTGAAAACTACTTCCTTTCACACCAAGCTTACGGGGAAAATCTCTGGCTTTTGTCCAATTTTATTGTAACACTAGCCACAAAGTCTAAAATGTTCATATTTTAGAAATACTTTCAAAATGTGGAAACAGGGCCATCAGCATGGCAACATGCACACAAGCACCTTCCTCTATACATTTCAACACGGATGCTCTTCAAGAAGGGAGCTGCTGCTGTGGATACATAGTGACTGAAGATTTACATTTCAGAAGTCAACTTCCCACAAGATTATGACAAATGCAAATTTCACAAGTCTAACTTTGATCCAGAAAGTAGGAATGCTCAGATTTAGTATCAAATCTAAAAATGTCCAATTCTATTTGTCTAGTCAAACAATATAAACCATGCAGACTAAAGGACTGTATGATTAGCATTTTATAAATGTGAAGTCTGCTTGATGCTTTAATTTAATAGATAGTGGAGTATTCTGATGTTTTCTTAAATTTATTCTAAAAGTGCTGAGCCTTTTGCATAAGGTTGAAGTATGCTAACGTAAGACAAACAAAAGCCATTAATTATCAGTTAACAAAAATCACCTGCATGTGCCAACTTCCATGGGTTCTCTTTCAAAAGGCACACAATATTTAATGCATGTGGAGGATACAAAGTCAAATGAAGTTTGTCCTTTAAGAGAACACAACATTATCCTAGATTCCCAAAATGTTTAACCTTGTCAAAAAGACAGTTTTAACTTAATCATTTGAGGATAAAGAAAAAAAAAAAACTTGAAAATAGTGTATTTGCTGTAACAAGATTCAAAATTCAAAATATTGGTTCTTGAAATGTTTGATTCTAGCTAATTCTCCGTGCACAACACCTAAACAGGCATGTGGTTGAAAAGTGTATAGAACTTATTTTCCTACATTAAAAAAAGTCAGCCTAGCATGTTACATCTTCCTAGGAATTACAATAAACATACAACCTGGTTGGTTCCACATGGGATTATGATTATTCCTTCTTATTAAAACCTTAGCTATAAAATTCTCTCAAATATAACCACACATTTCCCAGTTTTTAAGTTAACATTTACTTCTTCCAGATTATCAAAGTAACCCATGTTCAGTGACAGTAAGATTCTATCAGCAGCCTATGGGAGGCCCCCCCACACTCACCAACACCACGGATACATTAGCCTTTTAGGTCAAGATACTGATCGATTTGTTCTTATTTGTACTGTCCTGATTATCTTTCCCTCATTTCTTCAAGGTTTCATTTACATGCACTGGAAGTCACCACTGTTAGTGTGCATTTCTGGGAGTTCTGACAAATGCAGCCATACAACCGCTGCCACAATCACGATATGGAGCAGCTCTATCACCCCCCAAAAGTGCCCTGTACTTTACATCCTACCCCTCTTCCCGGCCCAGCCCCAGGCAACCCCAGGTCTATCTCTGTTCCTCCAACTCTTGCCTATAAGTGGAATCATACAGTACGTAGTCTGGATTTTTTAACGAATGCATTTGAGATTCATCCACGTTGTTGCGCGTATCAACAGGTCATCACTCTTCATGGTCTAGTGGTATTCCACTACACAGCTTATTTCAGTTCGGGGCAATTATGAATAAAAGCACTAAAACCATCTGTGTACAGACACTTGTGCCAACTTAAATGTTCATTTCTCAGGCAAATACCTAGGAGTAGGCTTGCTGAGCCATACAGTAAGTGTATGTTAGCTTTATAAGGAATTGCCTAATGACTTTCCAAAGGTGGCTCTAGGATTTTATATTCTCATCAGCAAAGTATGAGGATCCAGTTGCTCCATTCACATCCTTGTCAACTCTTGGTACCGGCAATTTAAAAAACTTCAGCCATTCTAATAGATGTGGCTTTAATTTGCATTTTACCTAATGACTAATGATGCAGAGCGTGTACGTGTGCTTATTTGCCATATGTCTTCTTTGATGAATTGTCTGTGCACATCTTTTGCTCATTTTAACATTGGGTTGCTTTTAATTTATTGAGTTTGAGAATTCTTTTTTTATATACAATCTCTAACAATACAGAACAAGGCTTTAAGTCATATTGACTGTATTTACATTATTTCCTGAAAACAACTTCAAAATCTTATATTAGTTTCAAGTGTACACCAGTGATTTGACAATTCTACACAACACTCAGTGCTCGTAAGTGTAGTCACTATACGTTATTACAGTATTATTTGTACTTTCCATTTCAATGACTTATTTAAATTTGTACCTCTTAATCCCCTTTATCTATTTCACGCCTCCCCCTACCCACCGCCCCTCTGGCAACCACCCATTTGTTCTCTGTACTCAAGAGTCTGATTTTTTTTTTTGGTTTTTAGATTCCACATGTAAGTGAAACCACATGGCATTTGACTTTCTCTGGTTGACTTATTTCACTTAGCATAATACCCTCTTGGTCCATCCATGTTGTTGCAAATGGCAAGATCTCATCCTTTTTATGGCTGAGTAAAACTCCAGTGTGTGTGGGTGTGCGTGAGTGTGTGTGTGTTTGTGTACAAACTACATCTCCTTTATCCATTCATTCATCAGTGGACACTTAACGTTGCTTCCGTATCTTTGCTATTGTAAATAATGCTGCAATAAACATAAAGGTACATAAATCTTTTCAAATTACTATTTTTGTTTTCTTTGGGTAAATAGCCAATAGTGGAATTAATGGACTGTACGGTATTTCTATTTTTTTTTTTAAGATTTTATTTATTTATTCGACAGAGATAGAGACAGCCAGCGAGAGAGGGAACACAAGCAGGGGGAGTGGGAGAGGAAGAAGCAGGCTCATAGCGGAAGAGCCTGATGTGGGGCTCGATCCCAGAACGCCGGGATCACGCCCTGAGCCGAAGGCAGACGCTTAACCGCTGTGCCACCCA
The DNA here is from genome assembly GCF_017311325.1 of Ursus maritimus. Classification (NCBI taxonomy): domain Eukaryota; kingdom Metazoa; phylum Chordata; class Mammalia; order Carnivora; family Ursidae; genus Ursus; species Ursus maritimus. Next base: position 56,031,733 of record NW_024424453.1, on the reverse strand, counting down.
GGCGCCCCCGGTATTTCTATTTTTAATTTTTTGAGGAACCACCATCCTGTTTCCCAAGGTGGTTGCACCAATTTACTTTCCCACCAACAGGGCACAGGGGTTTCCTTCTCTCCACATCCTCACCAACACCTGTTACTTTTTGTCTTTCTGATACTAGCATTCTGACTGGCATGAGGTGATCTCCCACTTGGGTTCTGATCTGCATTTCCCTGATGATGAGCGATGATGAGCATCTTTCATGTGTCTATTGGCCATCTGTATGTCTCCTTGGGAAAAATGTCTGTTCTTCTGCCCCATTTTTTAATTGGACTATTTGTGTTTTTGGTGTTGTATATGTTTTTAATATATTTTGGATTTTAACCCCTTAGCGGATTTATCATTTGCAAATATCTTCTGGGTTTTGAGAATCTTTATACATTCTCTATCAGACATGTGATTTGCAAGTATTTTCTCCCTGTTGGTGGTAGCTTAACAGTATCTTTCAAGAAGGAGTTGATTTTTATAAAATCCAATTTATCATATTTTTCTTTTATAGATCATGCTTTTGATGTTGTATCTAAAATAGCTTTGACTAAGTCAAAGCTGCAAAGATCTATGTTTTCTTCTTGAAGTTTTAGAGTTTTATGATTCACATTTAAGTCTCTGATGCACATTGAGTTTTTTTAAGTGGTATAAGGAATGGATCGAGGTTCGTTTTTTGCATACTGATATCTATTTCAGCAACACTGTTGAAAAATGACTTACTCTTGGCTCTACTGAACTGCTTTAGCACTTCTGCTGAAAATCAATTGACCATATATGTGTGGATTTATTTATGGACTCTATTCTATCCCACTGATCTATATGCATGCCTTCTTGTTAATATCATACAGTCTTGATTACTGTAGCTTTATACTAAGTCCTTAATATTCCAATTACTTTTAGAGTTAAACTTTTCCATCTTTATTGGTTATTTATATAACTTTTTAATGAACTCTCTTTTCATTTGTCTTTAGGAGAGTTCCTCATTGATTTGTAAGAGCTCTTTCTATAGTAAGAATGGTAATCATCTATATTACAAATCATTTCCTTGGTTTCCATAATTTCTAAAAAAACAGATGCACAGCATATCCATAAACTGTAATCAAATCTATTACCTTTTCCTTATGATTCCTGTTTAGAAAGGCCAAGATCTTATGAATATTACCTTTGGGGGGTGGCTTCTTTATATACAAATCCTTAATTCAACTAGAATTTATTTTGACACAGAACATAGGGATCTATCACTCCTTTTTCCTTAAATGTTTACTTCCAGTACAATTTATTAAATAATTCCTTCTCTGATGCCTTCTGATAATTGAGGAAGTTAGAACTATTTAGAGCCTGTTTCTCTACATCAGTTAAAATTTACCAGCTAAAGAACCATGCTAAGATACAGTGGTGTCCTTGGGGGCACTGGTCCTTACACTAAAGGGCCACAAAACAGACACTGATACGAATATTCAACAAATGTATGGCACCATTTGCCAGGCACTGTGCTAGGTGCTGGGATGTAATCATAATGAGACCTTAGAGGTTGGCAATGAAGGGAGAATGTCCAGGAGAGACGGCACTACTGCCCTTTGTGTTCCTTGCCACAATTCAACTCTGTTCCTTCATTTGCAGAGAAAGTAACAACTATCTGGCTTGTAAAAGATGGCTCCATCTTATCTTTCATCTAGGATACCCGTTAGAGCTGCTTCTATAACAAGTATGCATTTTGCCCTACCTCCAAGAGCCGATAAACACTGCTAAAGGCCTGGATTCCAAGTAGCGAACAAAGGGGCCAATCATGTTTGGTTTTTTTCTCCTCCCAGTTTTATTGAGAAATAACTGACATACATCTGCATAACTTTAAGGTACACAGAATGATGGTTTGGTTTATGTGTGTTGTGAAATGATTACAATAGTTTTAGTTAAAAGCCACTATCTCATAGATTCAATAAAACAAAAAACTAGTATCTCTTTGTGATGACCTATTCTCTTAAGTCTCCTATATACCATACTATAGTGTTAACTACTGTCATGCTGTTCATTACATCCCCAGTACTTATTTATAACTGGAATTTTGTACTTTTTGAACACCTTCCTCCAATTCCCTCTTCCCTCATCCCTTACCTCTGGTAACCACAAATCTGATCTCTTTTTCTGAGTGTGGTGCTTGTTTTGGTTTGGTTTCAGATTCCACATATGAATGAGATCATCTGGTATTTATCTTTCTGTCTTATTTCACTTAGCATAATACCTTCATGGTCCATATTGTCACAAATGGTAAGATTTCCTAATTTTTATGACAGAATAATATCCCACTGTATGTATGTACATATATATATACCACAACTTCTTTATCCATTTATCCACTGTTGGACACTTACAGTTGTTTTAATGTCTTGGCTATTGTAACTAATGCTGTTCTGAACATGGGTGTGTAGATACCTTTTTGAGTTAGTATTTTCTTTTCCTTTGGATATATTCCTAGAGATGGAACTGCTGAATCATACAGTAGTTCTGTTTTTAGTTTTCTGAGGAAACTCCATATTGTTTTCCATACTGGCTGTACCAATTTATATTCCAACCAATAGTGCACAAGGGTTCCCCTTTTCTCCACATCCACACCAGCATTTGTGATAACAAATGTCTTTTTGATGATGGCCTAAAAGGCATAAGGGGATATATAATTGTGGTGTTAACTAGTGATACCGAGCATCTTTTCACGTCTGTCTTCTTTGGAAAAAGGTCTATTGAGGTTCTTTACCCATTTTTAACTAGATTATATGGTTTTGCCACTGCTGAGTTGTAGGAATTCTTTATATATTTTGGACATTAATCGCTTATCCGATACATGATTAGCAAATATTTCTTCCCATTCCATAGGTTGTTTTTTTACTTTGTTGGTGATTTCTTTTCCTGTGCAGAAGCTTTTTTGTCTGGTGTAGTCCCACTTGTTTTTATTTTATTGCTTGTACTTTAGGTGTCATATTCAAAGAAATCATTACCAAGACCCATATCAAGGAGGTTTTTCCTGTTTTCTTCTAGGAGTTTCATGGCTTTAGGTCTTACATTTAAGCCTTTAATTCATTTCAAGTTAATTTTTGTGAGTGATGTAAGACAGGGGTCAAGTTTCATTCTTCTACTTGTGAATATCCAATTTTTTTCAATTTATTGAAGAGAGTGTCTTTTCTCCAATGAGTACTCCAAGTTCCCTTGTCAAATATTAGTTGACTGTATATGCTTATTTCTGGGCTCTTGATTCTGTTCCATTGGTCCATTTGTCTGTTTTCATGCCTATACCACACTGTCTTCATGACTACAGCTTTATAGCATAGCTTGAAATCAGAAAGTATGCCTCCTGCTTTCTTCTTCTTTCTCGGGATGTATTTGGCTATCTTGGGTCTACTACGGTATCATATAAATTTTAGGAATTTTTTTTTCTATTTCTGTAAAAAAAAAAAATATGCCATTGGGATCTTAATAGGAGTGGCATTGAATCTATAGATGGCTTTTGGTAATACTGACATTTTAACAATATCAATTCTTCCAATCCATGAACACAGGCTACTTTCCATTTATTTGTATCTTTGATATCTTTCATCAATGTCTTGTAGTTTTCAAAGTGGAGATCTTTCACCCCCTTGGTTAAATTTATTCCTAAGTACCTTATTGTTTTTGATGCTATTGTAAGTAGGATCAATTTATCCGCTTTCAGAAAACTTGTTAGTGTACAGAAATGCAACTGCTCTGTTAATTTTGTATCCTGTAATTTTACTGAATTTGATTAGTTTTGACAGCTTTTTAGTGAGTCTTCAGAATTTTCTATATATAAAATCATGTCATCAGTAGCTAGAGACAATTTTACTTCTTCCTTCTCAATTTTGATGTCTTTAATTTCTTTTCATTTGTCTTGAGAAACTTGCACTTCCTCTTTAACTTCTTCTTTGATCCATTGGTTGTTCAGGAATATCATGTTTTTGAGTTTCCAATTATGATTTCATGATTCTTTCTAATCTTTGCTATCAGTGTGCCAGCCTCTAAAAAGTCCCTAATGTTACCCATTTATGAGCTGAAGGCTGAAAATTAACTGAATTTTATGTAAAATTAACTAAGTAAGGATCCGAGTGAGTCCCTGAATGAAAACTATGAACAAAACACATGAACTTTTACATGGGCTTATTAGGACAGTCCATTTGAGCATCCCAGGAGCCTTTATTTGCTTTCTTCATGGTGCGCTGCAATAGGACAACTCAAGAACTCATCTAAAGAAAGTGATCAATAAATAGTTCTCTAACTGGTAAAAGGTACTGACAGCTGGGGATTCTGAAGTTCCTTTCTCTTACATGCAGTAACACAAGAATGAAGCCTTAGAAAGCATCCTTACGCATGAAAAGCTATCCCCTTTAATCCCCTGACAGCAGCCAGAAGAGGCAAAAGTCAGAAACAGAACACAACTTCTCTAACTATTCTTGCCTCTGCTGACTAATGAATTCATTTTGATACTGAAGCTGGATAGTAAATCCAAAAGATTTTTATCAAGCTTTTTACTGACAACTTGATAATAATGGCTGTCCTTGTCTAGGACAGATAGCAACATATCCTACCCACAAACTGATGACTGAAAACAAAATTAGGACTAATCTAAAACCACTGGGAATCTTCTCCTTCTAGGTAGACCATAATGTATTGAGCAAACCGAAGATCCTGCTGCCACAACTAGAAACAAAACGGTAACCTGCAGAAACCATGATTTCAAGGCCTTAGAAGGAAAAGAAATAAATGAACTGAAATTCCAGAATTGGGAAGAGCCCTTTCTAAGAGCTGAGGCAGAAATCCAAACAAGAATCATGTGACCTCAGGAATATCAATGGATCACAAATGTTCCTAAGAAAGGTTAAGTAAACCAAATCAACTTATACTATACCTAAAAGAAAATCTTATGTATGCCAACTTTATAAAACCTGAAAAGACAGGTAAATTTAGGAAAATATCACTAATCTGAATCAAGAATATAAGCTTGTAGTGGACTGACAGTTATGGTATTTGTATGTATTAGTCTCCTAAGAATTTGTTAAGCCAGCTTCAGTCCTCTAGAAACTAATTACCACTGAGTACAAAACTGAGAATCACACCTTGGAAATTGGGGATCACACCATCTGAAGGGCTTCCCTGCCATCTACTGGAGCTCCTAATCTATGTTAAGTCTCTTCAAACTGTAACAAGGACCTCCTAGTGTCAGTGAATAGTCGATACATACAAACTGTTAACAACATAAAATGGATTTATAAAACAACCCCCCAAACCACATATCAAACACACCAAATACCTACAAATTAATTCTTTGACTTTAAAAAACAAAAAAGCATACCATATCCCCAATGACTTGATCTTCCTTTTGGGAGAAGCCCTGTCTATAAGCCTACCTCCAATTTTCTATTACAATCTTCCAAAGTCATAACTAGGGAATTTAAAACACAGTAAAGAAAATTAGAGATCTAAACAAGTTGAAGTAGCCAAAACACAAAAATAAGGACATTATTCCTCACCTGTAATTTATGCTCCAATGCTCATCTCAAAACTGCCTGTGTTCATCCTTCCTGTCAAAGTAGTGGGCCCACTTTTTTTTACTCAGCACAAGCCTACAAGATCAGATCCAAAGAAGGGCTTCATAGTGGCCCACACATAATAACATGCCTGAAACTGCAACTCTGCCTCTCCATGAAGAGGGGAACCACAGCTCCCAACAGACTCATGGTGAGTCCAGGACGCATTAATATATATACAGAAGCAGGGAAAAGGAGTTTCAATGTCAGCAAGACATCAGGAAGGACTGTGAGGACTGGTCACAATTGTATTTTGTAAACAACTTTAAAGGAATGTAAATTTCATTTAGTTTGTCTCTGTAATATTTACTCATTTAAACAAACATTCAGAGCTTGTGGTGTTTACCAGGTGATAGGGATGGGACACAGATAAGATATAAACATGCAGTTCTCAAAGACCTTACTATTGAGCAAGGGGAACAAGTGAGCCATCTGAAATAAGCAAGGTCTGGCCATCATCCCATCCAATTCCAAAAGGAAAAGGCCGTCAGGGCATGTGTCCTCTGCACCTCATCATCCTCTGTTTTTAACCATCTACAACCCCTCTGTTATTTTTATCTAGTACACCTACTCTGTGCCTGGCTGCATCCCAGGCAGAATTTAAGATGTATCTACAAAGAGGGTCTCACTCCACAAAGTCTTGTTCTCCTACTCACCAGACAGTGCCACAAATGCTAAGGTCCTACAATGTTTGTCTTAGGTTCCAAGGTTCAAAATAACTGAGTTAAAATTTTATAATATTAAATTAGGAACTGTCCTACACTATACTGGATACAATTTTAAAGACATCACCATAAGGCTAATCAATAAAAACTAGGTTAAGATAAATCGTTTTCCAAAGACAAAGTGGGTTAGGTAGAAAATGGGTTATGGTCATAAAAACTAGGAAGATCGGTAGGGGAAGAAAGGGATAAATAAAGGGGGGGGGTAATCAGAAGGGGGAATGAAGCATGAGAGACTATGGACTCTGAGAACTGAGGGCTTCAGAGGGGAGGGGGGTGGAGGAATGGGATAGACTGGTGATGGGTAGTAAGGAGGGCATGTATTCCATGGTGCACTGGGTGTTATACGCAACTAATGAATCATCGAACTTCACATCAGAAACCAGGGGTGTACTGTATGGTGACTAACATAATATAATAAAAAAAGTTAAAAAAAAGAAAATGGGTTATGGAGAATGCCGGGAAGAAGAGATTTAAAAATAGCAAAGACACGCATTTGAAATCTCAGTTGTAAGTAAGTACCACAGTATATCTCTGCTAATTAGCTTGGCTTAGCTCTATGGCGCCCTGTTCTAAGTCTGCTCTCCATCTTTCTCCACCAAAGTCTGCATCAACATGTGAGGATCTGACTGAGGGAAGCCACAGCCCTTGAAAGAAGAAAACCACACTACTATGTATGTTCATGTGACTATGAAAGCATTTCCCAGGCAGCTGCTCTGGAAGTCATGACAACTCCAGGACCACACAGGCAACTTCCTAATGCGGTGGGACAGTTTCCCCAGAAACGGAGACATGTCACTAACAAGTCCTACCAGGTCATCTCAGAGCAAGCACAAGAGCACAACTGAGCACAGCACCTATATGTCAATACAGTTTTCACCAGTTCTTAAAAACACTACAGTGACTTTACTCAACATTTGAGTTTGGAGTCTGTCCAGCAAAGTATATCGTGACTAACAAGTTTCCAAGTTATTGTGTTAAAAATCTGTGCTAAGTGCTGATTTTTTTGTTTTGCAAACTAGTCTTTCTTCAACAGGTTTATGCTTCTGCCTACAAAAAAAAAAAAAAAAAAAAGGCAAAAAAATATCCAAGCAGATTTGATGTTTTCAAATCCCTAAAGGTTTCCCAGGTTAGAAGTGAAGAGAAGCACATTTATTTCTGTATTTCTGCATTAAGACAGTTAACTATTTAAAGTGGTTTAAAAAAGTTCTTCTGAAGTTCCAAGAAACTAACCGGTTATCAAACACTTTCCTTTGTTTTTATCTAACATAAAAAAACACAGACACACAAAGAAAAATCCCTACTTTGGAAGTTAACCTATTTCCTACATTCTGAAAGTTAAATACAACGAAAAACGTGTGAGAAAAACACAAGAGCAAAGGTCCTGGGCCTGCCCCTTCCTCCCAGTTTTCCCACGGCAGCCAACATTTCAGAAATTCCCCTGAGGACAAATTTCCAAAGAAGAAGAAAGCACCTCCAAAGGAAAATGAGGCCATGATCTTTAAACACCCTTTGGCACCGCAGCCCTCGCACCACAGAAACAAGGCACTCTGTGATCTCTTCAAAAGTCTGGCTGAGACCGTTACATCTGACGGAAGATTGATTTTGTGTTTGGTGTTAATGCTAAGTACTTCTATGTTTTCATTCCTCTAACTCCTTCAACAATCCTAAAGGCGAGAAATATTACTACCCTCATTTCACAAATGGAAGTAACAGAGACCACAGAAATGAGTCAAGTGGGGAGGGAGAATAGGCAGCGCTGGGGCCCTCCACCTTTGGAGTAGAAGGTGGGGCCTGGCCAAGAGGGTGGCAGTGGGCAAGAGTCTAAGTAGAGGGAAGGGAGAAAGAAGGGCCCTAAGGCAGGACTGGATATGATGGAATGTGACTAACAGCAAGAAGGCAGCTTTGTTGGAGCTGAGCAAGCAACTGAAAAAAGAGCGGGAGGAAAAAGTGAGGGAGGAAATGAGGAAGCCAATCTTGAGGGCCATGTTGGCTGCTGTGAGGAGTCGAGTTTTGACTGTGAAGGAAATGGTAAGTCTTTAAAATGTTCTGAGCAGAGGAGAGAGACATATATAAATTTTTAAAGGAACTGATAAGCACTTTTTTCCCTTATGAGTGGTAACTACCTAAAACTGTCACCTCCAAAGGAATTCCCCTCTCTTACAGCTATTCCACATGACAATTCCTGACTTACTTTTGCCCAAAGCCCCAGGGCCTCCTCCCACCTGTAACTGTCAATGTCTGAAAACAAGCAGCACATACAAATGACAGGAAACTTGCCTTTAAAGTCCCTTCCTTCTTCTATCTTCTTTCAAAGATGCACATAGTCATGTCAGTCAGCCCAATTCCTACTTCCTCACATGAAGTACCAAAGATTCAGAGCTTGGGCACTAGTCTGAAAAGTAAATGAATAGTAACTTCCAGTTTTTATTCTAGTGGGACCTATGATTATCAGTCCTGCACACCTTTGTCTTTCCACCTTTGTCTCGGAGAGGAAAGGAATAAGAGGAGCATCAAGGCCCATGTAAAACAAAACCAAACCCAAGTTTAGTTAGTAGCAGCAAGAGCTCTTAGAAAAGTGCAAGGGTGCTATAAATTTTTTGAAGAAATGGTTTTATATGAAGCAGTGAGGCAACTTTCTCACCTGCACAAGGACAAGGGACACTGACAAGCAGCTCCAGGCAAGGCAGTGGAAAGCAAACAAGCAGGACAGTCCCCAGGCTCCTAAAAGGAAAGGCAAGGGGTCTCCAGCCTGAAGTTCCAGGCACTGAACAACACCAGAAAAAATTTCCAAAGGCCGTGAAATTTGGTTTTCACTTACTTATCCCTAAACAAGCAAAGGGTGTGATTAAAATCGGGGAAGGGGAGTGGAGAGAAATTTAAGTTCAGTTATCAACATCAAAAAAGAATATATGTTCTTGTTCAACTTTTGAAACTGAAGAGGTTTAAACATTTTTTTTCTGAACAATTATTCTCTAACGAGTATTAGAATTAAAATGTGAGGAATTTATTTTTCCACTAATAACCAAAAACATTGAACTCTAGGATTTTACATCACAAGGAGGCAAGGCTTGATGCACGTCAGAATCTCAGAAGCTTTGGATGAAGACCTCACCCAAGACAATCTGAATCACAATCTCTAGGGTGGGGCCCAGGCCAGGTTTGCTTGGTTTTACATCTGCTCCAGGTGAAACTTACAGATGGCAGGTAGAGAACCAACAATTTAGACGTTACCATACCACCAGTAGAGTAAATTATACTTTTCAAAGTAGTGTCAACATATATTTCACTTGATCTGAATCTTAAAACGCAGTGAGAATAAGCACCGGAGCTGAAAATGCAGCAGGGAAAACATTACAAAGCACATAAGTCATTTTTATCTCATTTTTCAGGCCTCTCACTAAAAAAATCAATGGTTGAGTTAGCCTAAAAAACCCATTTGTATGGTACCTATAGATTACACTACCCATAACATTTCATGGTCAAGATTTATGACAAAAATTAAATCCTATAATAATAGCTTATTTATAAAACTGAGAAGATTTTACTCAAAGCACAGAACTTTTGCTCTTTCCTAAATATGTAATCACACAACATTCACACTGGAAAGCCAGTACATCATTGTGCACACAAAGCTAATACCATAAAGTGCTTTTATTTACACAGGGTTCAGGCCAGATCAGTTTTTAACTGTGATCTCTGAAATAACTGTCATTTCTCATAGGCACGTGAAACTTCAGAAAGTTTAGGATTTTTTTTCTTTTGGTTTTCTATGACAAGTGATGATGTTACACTCTGTACAAGGTACCTTTCAGAGTATGTGACTGTGTGCTTGGCAGCTAGATTGTGGGCCATTTTCTATGGGTACATTTTTCAGTTCTATACAACTGAATGCCACAGGCATTTGCCTGGGCCCAGGCTGAGGTGCAGTTCATGTCAGACACATACCACGCGGGCAGGTTTCATGTACATCTTTTTAAATAAAAGAAACAAGATAATACTTTAAAGCAGATCAAACCTCCTTCCCTATTCACAAAAGGCACAAATCATCCCTTAAAAATGTATAATCCCAAACTCCACACTTGGGCCTAAAACTCTGTGACACAAGCCAAGGTCATCTAATCCAGAACCCATCGGGGCCCATGGTCCAAGTGGCAAACTGTGTAAGATTAAGTAACATAAAATTTAACCAGAGTCTGACTAGGGGAAGAGAAGGTTCAAGTTGGAAAACACGGTAATATTACTAAGACATCTGTCTCTAACAAATGGTAGGGAAATGTAACTCTGTCCACTCAGATTCGGGGGGACTGTAAAAGCAGGCACATTAACAGTTTTTCTGGAAGAAATCGGAAATAAAAGCAAGGAGTTATCAATTCATAACAAACTATACTAGCAGATTTAGATAAACCAAAGAGAAAATTACTGATTAATGTCCTTTTGGACTATTTCAAAGTTCTATCACAAAGGTATTATGGCTTAGGTTGTACAATCTGTACAGAAAGGAGTAATCCTTTTAGAAGTTTTCAAAGAGAAAATATTTAAACATATTATACTCATAATACTATAATCACAGTTCTGGTGGCTGCCCATTTCCTAAATTTGCTAAGAAACTCTTCTGTAGGAGGGGGCACGCAGAGGTATTTCTTCGCAGCACTGAAGCAGAGTAAGGAACTGACTGCCTTAAGTACATTCAATGTGGTTTCTAGTTAAACCACACCTCTCGGCTTGAATATGCCAAGATTTCCAAAAAAACGGCATATTATACAAACTGTAAGTCGCACATAAATTAACAGTCAAAAATGTCTCAACTTATGTTTTACTAATCTACTTTTTCACAAGACTAGGCAATGCTTTTCAGATAGACCAGCTAGTCACTTTTAAATTCACACTGGATTTTGATATGTTCTTCACATGCAGTAAACTAGGTCAAAGAAAGGAATAATTAAAGATGTTGAAGAACACAATTTTAAGATATGTCCACATTCTTCATTAGATCTTAAAGCATTACTGAACCAGGAAAAAAGTATTTATTAAGTAATAAAAGCAAATTAAAAATCTATAACTAAAAGGGAAGTAAAAGCAAACTACATATAGTTCTTGTTTATAGGGCAGAGGGAATGATATGGATATTGATATCTGAATATTAAGGGAAGACACTAGTACCTCCTAAACAAAATGACAAAAGAGAATCCATGGCAACAAAGCACAGTTTCACAGTGAAAAAAGGTATAGCCCATCATGTAAAATAAATTACAAAACTTTATATACCTCACACAGCTTGAAAATAACATATATAAAGTAAAAGTTGATTAAAATACAAAATTCAGATTAGAGTAGGAAACTAGTAAATTCAGAGAATAACATCAGAATAAAAACATAACAAAAAAGGAACAAAATACATAATTAACAACCTTAATTATGCATAAAAACTTTGTATATGCTAAAAATACAAATACTTTAATCATACAAGGAATAATCACCAAAAATCACTGTATATCAAGCCACACAGAAAATCTAAAAACATTTCCCAGAGCAAAAACCAATCAGGTTGCAGTGTACATTACTGACTGCAATGTACTAAAATCAGAAGTCAAAAACCAAATACATAAAGGAAAAATAAATCTATCCAGTTTGAATTTAAAAAGAAAAAAAGAAACTGGGTTAAACAAGAAATAAAACAGTAAAGATAAACTTCGGCAATGATGGCAGACTGAAATCCCCAGGATGTGACCAGAGATTGCAGGAGAGAATAATATACAGCCTTAAATGTGAGAAATAAGGACAATAAAGGAAAAAAAGTTTTCAAGACAGTAAAAAAAAAAAAAAAAGAAAGAAAGAAAGAAAGAAAAAGAAAAGAAAAGAAAAAGAAAAAAGGGAAACTGAAAGATCCTGGAAAAAATCAGTAACAATGAAAGGAAAAGCAATGACAGAAAACAGAAGTGCAGCTGATACCTAAAATCAAAATCTGATTCTTCAAAAATAACAGACAATCCCTGAACCAAATGTCAATGTACTGAATCAAAGTTGCTTAATTCAGCAACATTTGGTAATTTAATAAAGGACATATTTTAATCTTGGTCCCTTTTAATTCTACTACATATTTGTGAAAAATCACTGACTGATTCTGGCACAATAATAGCAGAAAGGTAACTGTTCATTTGTTCTTTAAAATGATTCTATATTTATCTCAATCACACAATTAAACAAAATTGAAATAAATACAAATAAGAAAAGTTACCCAAGAATTCCACCCAATTCATACTTCACCGACCATTTATCAGACTGGTAAGGATCCTCCCAGACACTTTTCTTTTCCTTTTTAAAAACTTTTAGAAAGTGTTATTAGGCAAAATTTAAGATATAAGAAAAAAAAAAAGAACATTAGAGTCAATACCTACGCACTCAGCACCCAAGTCAGGAAATAACACCACCAATACAGCTGAAACCCTCTAGGTATACCTGCCCTTCAGAAGTAACTATCCTGACCTCACGCACTCATCAGTACTTTACTACGTGTACATGCACTCTAAACAATGTAACACTGCTCTGTCGGTTTTAAACTTTTTTATATAAATGCTATAATACTGTAAGTACTCCCACCAATTTGCTCTTCTTAAGCATTACGTTTGTGAACACTAGCCATGACGACATATATAGTTCATTAATTTTCACCAATTCCATCATATGAATATCAAACAATGTATTCCTCTACTGATGAACACACAATAATGCTGTTAAAAACATTCTTTGAAAATCTGTGTACATGAGTGAGAACTTGAGTGCGAGACCCAGCAGTTCTCAGGACTGCGTGTGTCTTTAACTTCAGTAGACACTGACCAACTGTCTTCTGCATACTACAAGAGTTCCCAAAGATCTGTAGTCTTACCTTAGATTTGTCTGACTTTAGTTTTTCCTAATGTGAAAAGTACGAAACACTGTCTGATCGTGGTTTTATCTTCCCTGATTATTAGTGAGGCTGAGCACCATTTTCATGTTCATTTATGTTTCCTCTTCTATTAATTCTTGGCTTCATTTTCTGATTAGCCTGCTACACTCATCAAAAATTTCTGACTCAAATATTCTAATGAAAAGTTTCAGTGAAGCCTTGTTATCTGTAGTGGGCAGGAACCATTCAATAACCCTTTCTTTTCCAGAACACAGTCTAACATGAAAAGCAGTGTCTTGGTGTACAGAATATTCAGTATAAAAATCCGCACTCTTCAAGGTGTGTCTTTCATCTTCTGTAACATGCATTTCAAATGATCAGAAAACAAACAGAAGATTCCTATCTATGATGTATGACATCATACACATGTAGTATTAGGGCACACTGTTCCAAGATTAAACTAAAAACTGTAAAAGCTGACCACACATTCAACTTAGCAGATCCTTAAGAATTATAAATAAATTCCCATATGACCTTCAAAACAGATATGATCCCAAGGGACAAAGCTGACATAAGCTGAAAAGTGGTAAACACTTCCACCCTAAGTTGATAACTCATGACAAGAGAGAACACAATAATGTGTTGCAGTAAAGAGAAGGTAACTGGGAATGCCCAGGGCTATCAAGATTCTGGAATCCACCATACAGATGTCTGTATGTCAATGACCTGTCCCGTACAATGAGGCAGACAATAATAGCCACACAGGTCTGTGTACAGTAAACATGGTAATATAGGATACGATACCTCTATCTGATCCAATTCTATTCCATGATTGAGGAAATAAAGCAGAGAGATCAAGTGCACTCTTCAAGGTCACAATTAATAAATGATTCCCATACCCAAATTCTTCATAATGTATTGCAATATTCATAGCATCTTTCCAATATGAGTCTCAAGGACTGTTAAAGGATATGCACAGGAAGAAGCTGACTAGGGGAACTACCAGAAGAATCTAAGAAGATAGGAAATGTACTCAGATCTTCAAAAGAATTAAAATGAGTAGATGATGGTTACCTTAAATGATAACTCATTTTTCTTTGTGCTGAAACATACTTTAAACATTTGCCATCTAAAGGGTAAAACAAACTGACAGCCAGCTTTAGGGATAAATGGCATTCATGAAACCAAATCTGTTACTTAAGACGCATTTAAGAAAGTCCGTTAAGAAATTATTTTCAGATAAACCACCACCAATTTGACCAACTACACTCTCGCTGGTGGAATTCAAGTGGGCAAATACTGGAAGGAGATTACCTACCTACTGCAGGCGCATCATACTCATCCCCAAGCAGAATTTCTGGAGCAGAATATGCAAGAGATCCACAGCTAGTAGTGAGCTTCTTTCCTGGTTGAAATTTGTTGCTGAAACCAAAGTCTGTCAACTTTACAAGACCTTGTTTTTCAAAGAAGACCACATTCTCTGGTTTTAAGTCTCTGTGAACCACATGGAGTTTATGGCAATAAGATATGGCATGAACAATCTGAGCAAAGTACTTCTTAGCCAAATCTTCATTAAGTCCCTCTTCATGTTTCATTATGTAATCGAACATATCTCCTCCATCCCCAAGTTCTAGGATAAGATATAGTTTGGTCTGGGTGTCAATAACTTCATAAAGGCGTACGATGTTAGGATGCTGCACTAGTTTCATGCATCTCACTTCTTGAAAAAGATGACCAGTGGCTAAAGTGTCCAATTTTGTCTTGTCAATAACTTTTACTGCTACTTTTTCACCTGTAAAGACATGCCTGGCAAGTTTAACCACTGCAAAATGACCTCGACCCAAGGTTTTATCCAGATCATATAATCCAGCAATCTTTCCATCATACCCTCGCTTGAATCCTGCCATGCTGGTCCAACAGAAGGAAAAGTATCTAGACTGTCTGAAACGGATCTTCTCATATAAGAATATCTGGTGAAAATAAGGAATTCATTTTCAATGTCGCCATGGACATCTACAAAAGAAGAGGAGAAACAAAATTAAGTTTTTGTAGCTTTTTCTCTTACAGCTTTCTCTATTTCTCTTTTTTTTTTTTAAGTTTTAAGAGAAGCTTGAAATAAACAGAGACATAAAATGAGTAACGGCCATTTATAACAACCTATTTATATATTTTGGGTTTCTGTTACAAAGGCTGAGAATTTAAATGCCATATTAAATTTTGCAAACTGAAAAAAATTAGCTGAAATAAGTTTTTGATGATGTCAGAAATAAGAAAACTGGCAAGTTTGATAAACTATGTTTAATAAAAAAAATCTTCCCAAAGTAATTTCAGTTAGTGTCTTAAAAAACAAGGTAAGAACTGACAAGAAAGGGAAAACAGAATAAACATTTGGACAGAAACCCAACAACTTTTTCCTGTTACTCCAAAGCTAGCACTAGTTCCTATCAGCACAAACAGATCCCTTTAGTGAGCCCTCCTCTAACTCTCCCAGCTGGAATTGCCTTCCCTATTCCGTATATCCAACAGCAGCTCAGGACGCCCACGTGGTCTTATTCTATAGGTTTTGTATACGCCATCCCCATCCTATGACTGCGAAGTTCTGAGACTCAAAGGTTCTTTTTTTTTTTTCCTTCTACCCTCCCTTGAACGGTGTTTAACATGAAAGAGGTAATCAATAGTTTATTAAATTTTGAAATTCGCCTTCTTTTCAAAATGTTTATGGGGCAACTGTTTGCTCTTCTTGTCACACTAGTGCCTAGAACAACACGTGACACACAGTAGGTGCTTAATAAATGTTTGTTGACTGGTACTCACTCTTTGTACTTATCAGTTATGCTTACTTTATTACATTTTCCAATTTTCGAACATAACCTACCATGATCTGATTATATTTCAAAGAATGAACAAGCATGCATTCTTAAACCATCTTAAAGACCATTTGGTTTTAAAGACCATATCTCACATGGCATTTAAAATTCTAAACCTTTATAAACTCTAAATTCAGAAACAGGTTCTTACAAATAACCCTCAGAAAAATGCATAAAATTATACAAATTAAGATATCACTTTAAATCTCACAAATTCAACCCCATTATTATTTTTTTCTGACCAAAATTTAATAGAAGTATAGCAAAATCCAATGAGGAACACAGCCATCTCCCAAGACTAGCCCTGTCCTGTATGCCCTCACAGGACTCCGTTCCGTGAAACCTTTTCTACCGCACGTTTCCAGTCGTTTTATTATGAATAGTACTTACATTATCTACTCCCACTTAATGAAAATACCCCAAAAAAGTAAATTGTACATGAAATGAAGTGGTTTTTTTATTTGAAAGCTCTAGCATTACATTTCTTTAAATCTCATTTTTGCTTAAAAGAACAGAAGCAAAGCTAACATTAATTAAAAACCTACTATACATATTTGTGCAAAATGAGTCAAAGTGCTTCAACTAAGATTCAAACTGAATTCTTACTTCAAAGCTCACCTTCTTTATAAACATTTAACCACTCTAAACGATGTTACATTTAGGATAATATCTGGAGATATTATTAAAGTACCAACTATAAAAGAGGCATAAAGTTATTCTCACATGCAAATTAAAATGATCTGAAACACGTATCTGGGGTCACCTCAAAAAATATATATATATTGAGCTTAAAAAGCCAATGTTAGTATGTTTAATTTTTTTTATATTTTAGTGATTACTGAAAATATAAATACTAACTACCATTCACTGTGTAAGTATAATATGTCACTCATATACTAAATGCTTTATATCATCCTCATTTAATCCTTACAAATGCCTTCAGAGATAGGCATTATTAGCCCCATTTTGAGGCACAGAAATTACAAGTCACTTGGCATTGGCTACCAGGCCAGCGTGTAAAAGAGCTAAAGATTTGAACCCAGGGCCACCTGACCTCAAAGTCTCTGCTCTTAATGACTATGCTACACTGTTTCTATAAACTAATTTCAAAACCAAGCTAAATTAATCCTGTTTCTATAAAGATTTTTAAAATAAGAAACCAGTACTATGTATAGGTGTTAAAGAAAAAGCAAATTTCTTGCATACTGTGTATTATCTTGTCATCTGAGCTATTAATTTTAATAAGATTAACAGGAAAATCTGAGTGAAAAGATCTTGCTTTAATTGGGACAGTAGTTCCCCAAAAGTTTAATTCAGGCATATTTAATTTTTAAAAATAGAAACTCTAAGCTAACTCCAGGGGGCAGAAAACTATCTTTAAATCTCTAGTTTTGATTAATTATAAGGGCAGTAATTATCCTTAAAATTCTACCTGAGACTATGTTTCCATTGTACAAGCTTGTAAATGCAACTTAAGCTTTCAAGACAGGCCACCCCCAAGTTATACAATATTTGTTTTTTTCATCTATTACTTTAGTTTAGATATATTCTTAAAAAGTGGCATACAAATCAGATTTTAGAAATAAATGCCAGCAAAAAGGTACAATGAAAATAGTTTTTAATCTACTAGTGAGTTCATGGGAAAGAATCTAATAAGGTCTTTTCACAATGAGACTACCCTGGAGTGAAATAATAATCACTTTTACCATCAAGAAATTTCCTCTTTTTGTACTTTGTTTTGTACACATATCCCTTTCCGGGGTCTAAGAAACTATAATTATATACCCAAAAACAGGACATTATGATTAACTGAAGGTTGGAAGGAAAAATATCCTTGTTACTGAACATCTTTTTTAAGTACTAGACCACTGTGCAATCCTACCATCAAGTGCATTCTGTGTTAGCACAGGAAGTAACTAAATTGTTCTTTGATCTTTGAGGATCTTCCAGTGCCCAAAAGTCATTCTGAACATCAACGCCGAATGTGAAGATGTGGCTTATATAAAGTACAGGTGACTCTGTAACGGCTCCAGCACATACCCTGCAAACCGCATACTGAATAATCCTTGTTACCACTGTGTTTTGTTAGTTGCTTCCTTTTCCTAAAAGAAAATACAGAAGGAGATTTTAGTTTAGTTCTGTTTAACTTTGCTTAAAGTCAAAATATACACCCTAAGGCTGGATTCAGACAAACATATAAAAATGGCAAATTTGTCTTTAATGACTCAGTCTCCTCTCCCCATCATGTTTTTCCCCTCTGTGAATTATAACCCATTCAAAGAATCTTGAGTGAACAGGAATTTAACAGTGATCAGATAACACAAATTGTTCCAGGCAGCCCGGTCAGACATATTGTTTCACTAGAAGGAGGAAGAAATAATAATCATGAACAACAGATGATTTGCCATTTTCTAAGTGCTTCCTGGGTAACGGGCACCAAACCCACATCTCACAGATCATCACCAAGAGCCTGCAAGCTAGGCACAATGAGGCTTCACTTGCCCAATGAGCAGCAGTAGGCAGCTCCAATCCTGCCCAGCCTAGTTTCCAAACCCACCTTGCTGCAGGAACCCCTGACGGCTCATGAAACACTCACTTCCACAGCCAGAGAGGGCAACCTTTACAATGCACAATCTTCTAGCAGGCCAGCAGAAATTAATTATAATCCCAGCATCTGACAACACACAAAACACCTTCATACCAGAGGCTTTCCATTCGATAGTAAAAAAGAAACTATCACTATGAACACCGAGAATGTGAACAGAACACTGACATCTAAGTCTGTGGCACAGTGAGAGTACTTGGCTGAGGTGGCCTTACAGTCCTTTCCACAACACTGAAATACCCCACAAGTACTGAAAGGCCTAAACATTCACACTAGGCCAAGGCAATTTAAATAACACCCTAAAGGTGAGCATCCAGGTAATCATTAAGCTCACAAACAGGGCCAGCAAGGTCATGGGCACAAGAACACCTCTAGAGACATGTGAACCCTGGAATGCTACCTGGTCCTTCAGCTCCAAGTGGGATATGGGAGCTCCTGACATTACCCTTGCTTCTCTTTCCACCATCCAGTCTCTAGACACGGCAGGCAGCGTGGCTGAGCCCTGTTCTGAGCACCAATGACTGGATCTGAATCCCACCTCACCTATCACGAGCCACAGGTCCTCAGCAAACCCTGACCTCTCTGTATGATCAGTTTCCTCATTAGAAAATGTTAATGGTAAGAGTACAACTTCATAGGTTGTGGTGAGAATTAAATGAGTTAGTATAGGAAAAGTGTTTAGAATGAAGCCTGGCACACAGTAAGCAATAAACTGCTACCACAACCACCATCATTGTTAAAATGATGGTATTCTCCCACATCCAAGTAGAAATTCTTCCACCCTACTTCAAGAGAATGAATTCACTGAGCTGTTCAATTTCCTAAAATGTATTAAACTGAAAATGACTGATGTACAACTGTAATATAAAGAAAATAGTATCTCTGGTTGGGCATCAAACTCTGATAGTTTTTCAAAAAAAGTCCCATAAAATTTAAGTATTTGTTTTTAAAATATCAAGATGACTTTCTTTCGAATCTACCGTTTCAAAAAGAGTTAAATGCTCCTTTATATTTTCCCCCCTAAACGTAATTTATTCTTACAGAAAATCTGGAAAATACAGACTAGGAAGTAGAAAGAATAAAAAGGCATCCATAGTCCTACCCCTGAAGGTAAGCACTATCAATATTTTGGCGATCTTTCTGCCAATACTTATATACAGTTTCTTATCTTGTTTTACAAAGGTGTGATCATTCTATACATAACTTTAATCTTGTAGCCTGCTTTTTGCACTTGACATATCACTTTCCTTTTAGTAGTTTGCTTCTATTATGAACTTATGAAAGAAATACCTGTACAGTAAAGGAAAATATACAATTAGAACATATAAACTGGCAAAAAGATTTTTTTTTTTTTTTTTTTTACAAATCATCCATTATTCTACTCTCTGTGACAATCTCTGTTAACGGTTTGGTACACAGCCTTCCCAATTATTTTCTACATATAATATATACCCAGACACAAATTTTTTTATAAAATGGAATAAAGACAGATATAGACACAGAGAGGAGA
This sequence comes from Ursus maritimus, assembly GCF_017311325.1. Classification (NCBI taxonomy): domain Eukaryota; kingdom Metazoa; phylum Chordata; class Mammalia; order Carnivora; family Ursidae; genus Ursus; species Ursus maritimus. Next base: position 56,011,531 of record NW_024424453.1, on the reverse strand, counting down.
AAGAGATTTATAACCATTTTAAAAGTACTTCTCTCTACAAAACAAGTTGGTACAAATTCACTGTAGAAAATTTGGAAAATGCAGAAAAGCACAATACAGGAGTGAAAAAAATCACCTGTAATTTCATTCAAGATGACCTCTCTTTAGCGATGAGTATATATCCTTTATACCTACGTTTCTTCACAAAGATAAGATACTGTATATGAAGTCTGAGACTATTTTTTCCTCTACTTTATAAACGAACATTTTCCCATGCACTGAGTTCCTATAAATCAGTATTCTTAATGACTACATAACAAAGATGACATCTTTTAAAATAGCAAAACCACTAAATTAGGCTAGTCTAAAGCAATCTTATTTAGCATACATTCACATCACTGGGCTGGACCTAAATAAACAGGCCAACTAGTCAAAAATGTTTATAATATAGAAATTCATGTTTGAGAAACAACCACCAGTGTGTTGCAATAATATACTGATGTTCTCCCAACTACAGAGAGAAGCAAACTGAAGTGTGCGGGTGTGGCTGGAGAAGAGGAAGGAAGTGTGGGTGGCCCTACACACATTTTGCAAGCTGCTGAAAACAGTTGTAGAACCAGCCTCTGTTAAATCTACTGTCAATTTGGAATTCACCCTGTTATTCTTGTCAAAATTCACTTCTAGATTTTCATTGACATCATCACCACTGCAGTGTGGTCTGTATATCAAACAAATGTCTCCTACTCACACCTCTAGGGGAGCACAAAACAGCACACTGAACAAAGGTAGCTCTGCATGGCCAATCCACGCACGAGAAAGAAGAGGAGTGGAACAAAAAGGGCCATGTGCTTCTCTACATTTTATTTAGGATATTATAAATTTTCTAAAATCAGAACACCAATATTTAAATATACAAAAATCTCCCCCCAAATTAAATGCTTTAAAAAAAAATCTGTGCCAATGCTCTCCCTCTAATCAGATAACTGAAAGATGAGTTTTTGCAAAACCACACTAAAATTGCATTTAAGCTTCTTACAGACGGAAATTACCTGGTATCTTTTACAAATACCAAAAATGAAAACTGTAACTTTTACTCATGGAAAATACTAGAATAAACTGCATGGTTATAGAAAACTAATGGAAGTAGAGGAACTAACACTCTCCCAATGAATACTACCAGCCCAATCCTACTGCTAAAATTTCAAAGATACCCATAGGCCGAAAGGAAGACATTAGACTAAATCCTCCGAGAATATCAACAACCTCCTGGTCAAGCAATATAAACACAATCCTACGTGCCGTTGCCACTGCTCTTCTCTCCATCTAAAATAAACAATATTGTACATTTCTAGAATAGCACTCCTCCCCCTGGGAGTTACCAATATAAGCCATAAATCAAAGATGAAGAAACCACAAATAGGGCAAGAGGTCCTAAGTTATGAAGGATCCAGAGTTTTTCACTGCATTGGCTGAATCTTACCATGTGGTTATCATGTACTATTATGTTGTTATTAGGCTGCACTCACTGCATGGACTCAAGGTGGGAACTACAAATTAAAAGGTTAAATTATTCATTATGAGAAATGTCCAAAGAGGCAAAATTATACCTCCAAATGTCTAGAAAAGTATTTTCCAAGAGAAGGTAACTGCCTCCTAAAGTATGTTCTACAAATTTTCTTCCAAGCAGTCAATTTTATTGGACCGAGAGCAACTGAGGTGACTAGGAACGGCAGGCTGAAAGGACCGCTGGGCTCTCCAGGCCGCGAAGGGGTCACCAGTGCAGACCAATCTCATGAAGCACTAGTTTACATAATCTTTATTTTCTCTAAGAGAAACAAGCAATGGTCCAGGATACACCACAGAATTTTTTTTTTAAAGATTTTATGTATTTATTTATTTGAGAGAGAGCAAGCACAAGCAGGGGCAACAGCAGAGGGAGAGGGCGCAGCAGGCTCCCCGCTGAGCTGGAAGCCGGACTCGGGATTCGGGGCTCAATCGGGACCATGACCCGAACCAAAGGTGGACACCTAACCAACTGCACCACCCAGTCACCCCATATCACAGAATTTTAATGTATCCAGGAGTTAGGCAATTTATTAAATGATGTAGAATAGTACTAATTATTTGTAAAGGGAAAGGGGTTAACATCCAAGACACAAAACCTGGACCAGTAGTGCAGATAATAAGCTCGAATTCCTAAACAGAATCTGCCTCTTATTAAAAATGATGAAAAATGCTAAGTGTGTCACCATTTCTGGTGACAGCCCTGGTATAAAGTGCTCACATAATAAACAATGACTTCAGCAAAAGCTGGTATGTAGAAGTTACTCCAAAATAAATAAATAAAGCTAACCCACAATTACTCCTCATTTGTTGCCAGGAAGACAATATAAGTTGGAAGTTTGGAGAATTTAAAAACTTAATTATCTAAATCTTTCTTCCAAACTTTTATTAATGCTGTTGAAACTCATTTTCACTCTCTGTCATCTTTTTCTTTCCCTGCTGATATTGTGATGAAGACGGTCATTAAAAAATGGTCAAAAAAGAATACTGAAACAGAAAAAAATAAACCTATAAACAAAAATACTGGTATCTAACATTACATTGACTTTGACTTAAAAGACTAAATTATTTGAAATTCTCTTGCATTGTTAAGACTGCAAATTATTTTATTTAAAAAAATCTGCTGAAATTTTGAAAAGCAACGTGGCAATACATATATCAAGAGCCTTAAAATAATTACCCTTGATTTAATAATTAGATTATGTCTTAAAGAAATAAAGATGTTAAAAATTTTTATAGTCAACAATGTTCAGTGATATTTATATGTTCAAAAACATCAGAAATAATCTAAAGGTCTGCAATAAGAAAACAATTAAATCACAGTACACCTAACATTAACACTATGCAGTCATATTTTGAGGCTATTTGATCTCATGGGGAAATTCTCACAATAAAATGTTAAGTTAAAAAAGTTCATATACCAAATTTCATGGCATGATCTCAATTTTTTTTAAAAGCATGTAATTTGTCTGCATATATATTTTTAAAATACCAAAATGTTAGGGGCGCCTGGGTGGCACAGCGGTTAATCGTCTGCCTTCGGCTCAGGGCGTGATCCCGGTGTTACCGGATCAAGTCCCACATCAGGCTCTTCCGCTATGAGCCTGCTTCTTCCTCTCCCACTCCCCCTGCTTGTGTTCCCTCTCTCGCTGGCTGTCTCTCTCTGTCAAATAAATAAATAAAATCTTTAAAAAAAAAAAAAAAAAAAAACCAAAATGTTAAAGTGGTAAGATTATAGATTTTTTTTCTCTTTATGCTTTTCTGTTCTTTTCAAATTTTTGGCAATGAACGTGTGATGCTTTTATAATCTAAAAAAGATAGTTTATTAAAATTTTGACTTTTTTGTACATAATTTTCTATTTACTTTTCCACTGAGAGCTATGAAAAGACTTAATTTCCCTAAAAATACATTGTCTAAAACCTACTTATGTCATCTTAATAAACGAGACATATTCAAGGAAATATTTTGCTTCCCTTGAGGGACAAGGTATGCAATTCCTTCAGGCTGAGGAAGGAACAGGAACACAGAGTCTACTTTCATTAGCAAATATTTGAGCCCTAATTGTGTAGAACGCAACACAGTCTCTGTCCTTTATAACCTTACAAATAAGCTATCTACATATAAAAAGATAAATAACTACACAAAGAAAGCAGGATCCCCAAGGACAGGACAGCCCACAGACCAGAGTTTACCCTTCAAGAGGGAGGAGTGGAACGCCATTCCTGAAAGTGGGGGAAACAGAGGCAGCAGAGCATGCACAAGGATGGCTGGCTGGCTTTGGAAAGGAGAACACCAGTTTGGGTGAAGTTATGATTTGGGGTAGACACTGAGATAAGTCAGTAGGGTTAAGAAGGTGATCCTGAAAAATACCTAATGGCTTACCATCTAGGCAACTATGATGAACTCTTACTTTCTCAAAACTAATGGAAACCTTGTCATACTCAATTCACCACTTATCTTTTAATTATACTTAAGTTTAATTAAAGTGTCATTAAAGAGTTAAAAATGCACAGAAGCAGCTTCTAATCACAGAGCTGGTACGAGGTCTAAACAGAAGAGGAAAATTCTTTAGGTAGTAACATGAAAGCAACATAGAAATAAGATTAGAGAATTTAAACCAATTTTAAAAGTTCGCTGTACACTTTAAAGTTCCATAAAACACCAATTTTTGTTTTGACTTAGATTAGATCTCTCATTATCACCCATACTACTTTCCTAAAACCTACTACAAACCTAAATAGGTGTATATAGAAATGAGTCCAGTCCCATAACAAAACCACAATCGACTTTGTCTCACTTCAAATTTTAAAAATGTCTTTCACTGCCACGACTGTTCACTTTAGAATTTCAGTTTTGTTTTAATGCAGGTCTCAAAAAGGGTAAACAATGTAATGACTGGGAATATATGTCAGTACTGGACTCTACATTTGTTTCACCACTTACTCCACACAACCAGCAATACAATGGAAATATCATACCCATTTCACGGATGAGAAAGCAGGGCCAAAGAGGATAAGGACCTCTTTTGCCCCAGTCCTACACCTAGCTAAGAGCTGCCTGGGTTGGACTCCAGGTCCCACAGACTCCTGGGTCTTCTATTTTTTCCTGCAACAATAGAATGCCTCCTGTTCACCTAGGCCTTTCTAGTTCCCAAGGAAACAATAGCACTAAAATAAATCAATTTTGACATTTCTTGTGTTCTTCCAATTCTGATATGCTATGCTAGTTACCTAGCTCAGCAATCAATTAAATGGAGGAAATTCCCTAGCACATTTAATAAACATTAACAAACAATTCCATTAAAGGCTTTTTGAAACTGCTTTTTAAGAAAGGAAGTTACAGGCAAATAATTATTCAAAAGACAGACTAAGATACTTATTGATCACATAAAAATGGAATGGCACCTTAAAAATAGCTTCGCCTTAGAGTTTACGTACAATTTTGTGATGGCAACAACAGCCAACACCAAGCAAGTAATTCAGATAAATTTAGGAAGGTTCTATTTTCTGCTTAAAAATTGTATCCTTTCCCACACTGCAATTTTAATATACTTTGCAAATTACATTCTCTCCATTTGTTTCTGAAAAAGCATTTTCCTTCACAAGCGGATTAGCAAATACACATAAAATAGGAGCACAAAGGACAAAATCAAGCCCTGAAACTGAGACTGTATGAATATTCTCTTTCCAAATTTCTTCAGTAGCCCTCATAATACTTTATGCCAATAAAGAGAGAACTGTTTCACCTGTAGAAAGTGAGCTAAAACAGAAAGCTAAACTTTACTTTTAAATTCAGTCGCTCTCCTTTTGTCCACTGCTAAATAAAAGGCTATAGAGTATTATGACTACTTTAAAAAGAGATCCATAAATACAGTATGTTCTAGCTTCATACTCTCTCCACGGAAATTTGTTAGTATCCTGTCCTAAGTCTGAAACAAACTTTATCTAAGTTATAGTAAGAGTAAAACTTACATTATCTAAAACGTAATTTCTCTAATAAAGAAAAACCAACATAGTCATCTACGTATTAAATCCAGTTCAACTTATTATTCGAACATTTTCCCCTAGCTACGCAATATAAAGACAATAATAATGGCCTAAGAGGTGTGTACACAGAGGGGTAGGGAACATCGGAGAGGAGCTAGGAGAGCGTCTGAAGATTCAGCATTTCAAACTACCACAGGGTCAACCTTTCTTACTCTCCTCACCATAGAGGTGCACTTTAAAATGATCAAAATTCATTTATTCAGCAGCCCCGAGCAGCAGCACCACAGCGCAGCAGAGAGAGTACCACAGAACCTGAAGCCCAGCAAGTTACCCAACTTCTACAAACAGGCACATCTTAATCTATAAAACAAAGATAATCACCACCTTAGTTATTAAGAAGGCTAAGTGGGATAATATATATTAGCAAGATGCGAGTAGGCTCAAAATCATCCACCGTTTCCCCCAACTTTTCAGAACTGGCCTTCCTCCCAGGAGAGTCTGATATTTGAGAGGGGTTATATACTTAGTTTCCCACCTTATTTTGATATCCCCTAGTAGGCCAATCAAGCTGCCCCTAAATGCCTCTACTAGACATACTAAGAAGATCCCTGCCACAAGGTCTGTATAATCTCTTACTTCTGTATAATCTCTTACAGATATTTTAGAAGAGATATTTTCTCCCCAAAACCTACCTTGGGGAGTTCACAGGAGGCATCTCAGAGAAATTCATTTTCTTATTTGAGCTAAGAATTGAAATTGGCAATGATGGGGAAGATGCTTTTCAGAAAAGAGACCTGAGAGAGCTTAGTGTGACTGGGACAATAACACATACAGAGCACAGGAGATGAGATTAGACAGGGAGGCAGGGCCAGGTACCCAAAGAGCTTTGTATTCCAAGCAAATCAGCTGCAGTTCCTTGGGACTGGCAAGCCCTTACCAGAGGGCTTCAGGGCCCAGCTGAAAGGTCACCCTCCTGAGTGTGTCCTTCCCCTCCCCACACCCCTGCACATCAACACCCATGCCCTCTCACAGCGCCATTCCTTTCCCATCAGGGCCATTATCACAACTGCAGTTATATAATTACGTGAGTAATAATCTGTGTCCCCACTCAACTAAATGATAACTTGAGTCTGTGTAAGGCCCATGTCCATTCTAGTCCACTCTATATCCCAGGGCCTGCTGAGTACAGCATCTACCCAAAATATATAGATACATATTATTAAATGAACAAATGAAAGCTGGCACTAAGAAGGCTGCACCTGGGTGGCTCAGCAGTTAAGCGGCTGCCTTTGGGTCAGGTCATGATCCCAGGGTCCTGGGATCAAGACCTGCGTCAGGCTCCCTGCACAGTGGGGAGTCTGCCTCTCCTTCTTCATCTGCCTCCCCCCACCCAATTCATGCACATATGCTCTCTAATAAATAAATAAAATCTTTAAAAAAAAAAAAAAAAAGAAGAAGCCAGAGAAGAATTCTGAGCAGGGAAATGGCAATCAGAGATGACAGTTACACAAACCACTCTGGTAGCAAGATGAAGACCAGTCTGACAGGGCAAGATGAGAGCTGGGGGACAGGTACAGAGACAACTGAAAATGTCTCCAGGTAAATGATCACTTAATGACCTAAAAATGAAGGCAGCCAGTATGTGGGCAGTGATGATGAGGATTAATGGAGGAGACATGTTTAGGAAGCACAATCTCAGAACTCAGAGCAAAGAGGGAAATCCAGAGTGATTCTACTGGAGAGTGGTAGCAAGTGGTGCCACTCACTCAGACCAGAAATACACAGGATAGGAACAAACATCTCCTGGGCATCTACTACATACGAAGATCAAGTGAAAGATCTGCTTCTAGTTCCAAATTCTATGACTGAAAAACAATTTAAATTTAGCCCAGCTGTATTAAAATGGGTACAGTTTCTATTAATAGGCTGATAAAATCAACAAAGTAAGTTTAGGTTTTTGAAGTTTCTTCATCAAGACACCACATGGGTATCCTAACTGGCATGAGGCATTACACTGGTCTGGGATGCTGAAATCGAAGAAGTGGTCTCTGCCTTCAAGGAGCTGACAGTCTTAAGTTTGAGAAAAATAACTGCATATTGACAAATGAACAACTGAGGTCCAGTGGGGCTGATCTGACCATTTATATGACCCATAACCCACACTTCTGGAGCACAGACTTCATAACCTACATTTCCAGGCCAATATGTAGTTGAGGGGGTATGTATGTAGATAGACAGACCCAATCCTGCTTTGAGCCTGGAGACACTGCAGCACATGGTCTGTGACTGACTTTGAAGAACTGCTGAATAGCCACATAGCAGCACTTTGGAGGGTACAACACAACAAGTAAGGAGAGAGAAAGAGGCCTGAATTGTTATGGAAGAGCCTACCTGAGCAGAAGCCAAATGCTGGAGGTGCCAAAGCAGAATCTCAGGAGGCTCTGGAAGCAGCAGAGAAATAAATGTTCAGGGAACGTACAGCAGGAATCCTCTTTAGACGGGCTCCTCCCCTACCACCAGCAAGAAATGATTTCCCATGGGATCTAAGGCCTCAGCCCAAAGCAGACTTACAGAAAAACAGGTGAGGAAACCATGCAGTGTGAATAACGTAGCTCCAGATCACCCAGAGCAGACAACACATGTCCAGTGCTCCCGTGAGGCTATTAAGTCTGAGAGATTTTACACCAGCTCTTTACAAACAACAAAATACTGAAAACACTTTCTACGTCATGCCCAAGCTCCTGCCCCATTCCTCTTCCTTCCTTTTCATATTTAAAAAAACAAACAAACAAACAAAAAGAGCTGCATTGTCTTTACCTCCTCAACTCCCTTCCAACCCCTTGGATCTAAGTTCTTCCTCCACCACTTAACCTTGTCTTCTCATCCTCCCTGAACCCTCTGAGCACTTTCCCCTTTTCTCTGCCTGGAAACTCTCTACCTGTACTCTGAGATCCGTTCAGTGTCACCTCCTCTGTGGAGCATTCCCAAGTCAGATAGTTCCTTGCCCCATCTTTGTGCTTCTGCAGGGTTTTGCCTATGCCTCACCACAGCATTCGCTGGATCCTATTGTTACTGTTTACTTCAGTGTCCCCAATAGCCTGTGAGCTCCTAAAGGCAGTAACTGGTTTTTATTCATTTTTCTATTGCTACCCTTGAGCCCAGGGCCCCGAAAAAAGACACACAAAGGCGCCATGAATAAATGATCATCGGTTAAGTTTATCTTCAAAACTGCTAGAATTTACTCAGGTAACTTTTCCACAGAAGTTGCTCTAAGAATTTACCTCCACACACATACACTGAGAAGTACCTAAATTATGAGTAATAGTTTTATTATAAAAGCATTTGGCTAAAAATTCTATCTTCTGGCTGTTAAGCAAACAGCGCACGCACATGCAGTTAATAGGTCTTTAGAGTTCCTCATCTATGTTTTTAATTCCTAAAATTCTGGCCATGTGGAAAGTTCAGTTGTGCCCTTTTCTTCCGGGGCAGTGTACTGAGTGAGCTCTTAGGCGCAGACAAGCTGCTACAGGGAAGACATCATGCCTTATTTATACCAATGCTTAGAACCATGGCTGCTCAATTATCTCCAAAAATAAATAACTTTTTTCCATTTAGTTTCACTTTCTATATGACAGAAACGCCCATAGTAAGGTTTAGAATGAACAGTATTTCCCGTGACCAGTAAAAATATCATGAAAGACCTTCAACTTTAATAAGGACATATAAAAGCCTTCATTTGGAGATTATGGAATTCAATTTGAACATAAAGTCCCAATTTATATTTCTGTTCTAGAAAAATAAAAATTAGGATAACTTCTGGGTTCTTGTATGTTTTAAACTAATTGATCTTACTGCAATGATACTGAAAAATTTACTCTGAATAGTAAAATATTAATAGGGTGAGAGCCATTTCTGTGCATAAAATAACAAAAATTGATAGTGCAGATTTAAAAAATAGAAAGGTGACACTCAAAGTTCCCTGCCTGGAAAACCTTGAAGATGTAAGAGAAGTTAGCACATGCACTTAATTTTTCAGCTACTACACTGCTTGAATATGTGACCTTGGGAATGTCATGTAATTTCTCTCATTTCTAGTTCTGTAAAATGGGAATGTCATGTTTTCCTAAGAGGGACAATAAGATATAGTTGGATAAAAGAATCAATACGTATTTTTTTAAAGGAAACCTGTCTAATTAGTATGCTTAAATCACCAGTTGTACAGTACATTCTGGATCAGGAATACAATTCCAAAAGAAATATTTAAGCAGACGTTGAAGACAGATTTCCTTAAGGGAATGATTTTATAAATTTGGAAAACAATGTACCAAGATTATAAATTAACAAATTCATTACATAAACCTTGACAGTCCCTGGCTTTAAAGTACACTGATAAGACATTCCGATAAATTAGGCTGATTTGAGACAGTGTCCCAACCCCGTACAAGGAACCCAAACCGAGGCATCTGATGTTTGACAGAAATCTGGTGAAAATTCAGCAGGATACTCAACATTTGCAGTTCCATCACTTGTAAGCCATGCTTCACCTTAAAGCCTGACAAAATGTGAAACGCATTAAATCAGCTTTACCACCCGTATCTAAGACTGAGAATGCACTCAATTTTTAAAAAGAAAAAAGTACCCTGACAGTTTGAAAGGTCCTATACCCTCAGACCTCATTTAAGAACCCTACTGCTAAATTCTCCCCAAATACTGAGCTTGAACCAATCTTCCCAAGAAGCTATCGGATCGTATCTGATCCAACTGTTAGGAATAGCACAGCTCCAGGGGACACCCCCCCCCCGCCCACGCACCCCAGGATAAGACTGTCACTTTCCTAGATCCCAAGTCCAAGTTAAAGGCAGGAAGGTTTTTGCAAAATGGTCCAGAAAGAAATCAACAGGCGATGACTATAGAAAAGAACGGAGGTTTCCCATTGGGAATTGTTCATATCTGTTTCACATTTCCCAGTATCATCTTAGCTGTTTATAGATCTGTCTTCTTTACTATATTGTTAACCTTATAAAAAATAACAGCGTTATTGAGATTTATTCACATATCATACAATTCACCCATTTGAAGTACGCAATTGAATGATTTTTAGTATAGTCACAGAGTTGTGCAACCATCACCACAAATAATTTTAGAACATTTGCATTACTGCAAAAATAAATCCTGTACCATTAGCTGTCACTCTGCAGCCCCTTACTCCAGCCCTTTTTGTCTCTGTAGATTTGCCTATGCTGCACATTTCATATAAATAGAACCCCCCAATACATGACCTTTTATGTGCTTATAAATCTTTTAAAGGTAGAGACAAAGTCCTATTCATGGAAGGGGGAGTTAATGAGCACGATATATGATATAAGAGAAAGGGAATGAGTATGGAGTCAGATGTGAGTTAAAATCTCAATTCAGCCATTTACTAGGTGTGTAACTTTGGACCAGTCACTTCATCTCTCTGAGTCTCAGTTTACACATCTGTAAAATGGGGATAACAATTCCTCTCTTGAAAGATGGTTGTCAGGATTAGAAAGAGGATATGAAAAGTTCCTAGTAAAGAGTTTGCTCAATAGGTGGAAGCTGTTATTTGTATTTATCTTTGCATATCCACAGTACCTGGCATAATAAACAGTAATGCATATTGATTTAATGGATGAGTGATGAAAAATTCTAATGCCTTTCCTTCAGAGTACCAATGAACCTTCAACCACTTAAGTAAAGACATAGAATTCCTAGGGGCAAATCTGACCTGGAAGATCTAAACTAGCTTCCTTTTGTTTCTCACTCATTGTTCTGTTTCAGAGACTGGTCAATGAAGAGAGACAACAGAGCCAATAAACAAATCTAGGATCTGAAATCAGAGAGAAGTTGCTTTCTGGCCCTGATACTGACATTCTGAAGGCACTTTGAAAAACAGCTCATTCATCTCAACCTCTAGTTTTCATTTGTATACACTTCACTTAATAATAATTTCTGCTTTCCCTATTTTAAAGGTTACCGCTTTTCCCGCCCAAGTTTAAGCAAAAGGAGAGAAAAAAATTAAATATACATTCATATGTATGTATATACGCATATGCATATGTTCTTTTTCTCTGCAGTTTTATTTCTTGGGAACCCAATTTGAAGGAATTTTGTTGATTTTGTTGCTATTTAAACAAAAGGAGAAAAGCCCACCATCTGAATGCCACGCTGGCTTTAAAGGTCTACGGGACACACTAGCCCGGCCCCCATCAGTTAGCTGCCTCCACTGGAAACCGCCTGGAAAGGCGAAGGTCGTGGAGAGTACCAAAGCATATGAAGTCCGGGATTCAAAACAGCAGATACTAATCATGGTTAACTAGATAGTTCAGCGGCATGGTCACCAGGTCAGGTGGCTCGGGAAGGGAGCTTAGCCAAAGCCAGAGAGGAGTGCGTGGGGGGGGGGGGTCTCCTGACTCCCACTCTTGAAAGCTTGTCTTGCAATGGCTAATCAACTCTCTGAGGTTCCTAAAAGGGAAAGCCAACAAGCCAGGTGCCCAGCTTCTCCAACCTGCTTTTCCCTGTCTCTCCTTTCTTTCCACCCTTCCAATAAAAGACACCTAGTGAAGAAGGACACAAGGAAAAATAAATATACAATAAAAGCTGCTTAGATACTCCAAATTTGATTAAATTGGGTGCAGAAGAGAAATCTAGATGGCTTTAGCAAATGTCTTTGTTGACCTGCAAATGTCAGGTGTTTTTTTTTTTTTTTCAGACTCTCTCCACAGCATCAATTTTGCATGTCTGAGGATGATTGAGATGTAAGACTGGATTGTGGGAGGTGCAAACCCTCAGGGTGGTAACATAAGGCTTTCTATTAAAGGGGGATTCTCAGTTACCCTAATCCTCTAGCGTGGGGTGATGGATCATTGGCTGGGGAAAGCCTCAAGCTCTAGGCCTCAGGCTGGGCCTCTGCCCCTTAAGGATGAGTCAAAGCCCCAACTCTGGGATCACTCTGATTTAGGAAGACCATAAAAGAAAAACCTCACTTTGATGCTGACATTCTAACTCTAGCCATATGTTAAGCAGTAGCTCCTTTGTGGAATTTGGACCTTTATTACTGGAAAGTTGGAAGACCATGCACTTTTCCCCTCAGGGAGATAGCACTATTTAGGGAACCCTGTAAAGGGAAAAAAAATACTACTCTAATGGTCTCCCAAGGGAATTCCAGTGGTTGATAGCCTCTGCCACCAGCCTTATAGCCCCTGAGATGTAACTGTAACCACAAAACAATGGCCATAATAGATAAGCCCTTGGAAAACAGTATTTATATTGTTGCCGTGTGACTCAGGTTTTGACTAAAATATATAAGGGTAACAAGGACATAAGAATAGCAAAACAATCAATGAAAAGGAACAGAATAATAAATTGATTCGAATAAAGAAAGGCCACATGGTAAATCATTTATTCATCCCCCGTGTTTCTTGGGAAGCTGGAGTGCTGCTGGCAAGAACATGACCCATTTTCGGTTCCACACCATAAATGTGGTAACATGATCTGATTATGCTTAGGCAATATTTAAGAATATTCAAGTGCAAATTAATATATTATTACTTAACTTTGAATTTAAGCAAATATGTTTATTGTTAATGAAGAAACCCCTCCTCCAATCTGCCCTGGGGCTTTTTCCAACACAGACTGCTTTTTTAATGTTAAGTCTTTTTATGGACCCATAAGAAGCTTTAATTAGATATACAGCACTCTACAAAACGACAAGATGGAGCATGCAGGTTTGTGTTACAGTCTCTGTGATTCAGATCTCAAACATAACATAATGCCACCAATTTAAGGAAGAGTTGTTTATTGGAAAGCAACCAGGGAGATGCTACAAATTAGATCAAGATGTGAAAAGCAAGCAGATTCTTGAAAGAATTGCAATTTTCATCTTGGGACAACCTCACCCCCCCACACACACAAAGCATCATATTATCTTATCCTGATATTGCTAGTTTTCATAATTTGTAAAAAAAAATTTAAAATAAATATATTTAAAACAATAGATATTGAGTACTCGTGTACAGTTCAAATTTGAGTTGTGACATGGTATTTAACGATTTTCTTTTACATATTTAATTAGTCATTTTGTACATTGATACTCATGCATTTCTAAATCCTGGCTTCATCCCAGTAGGACCAAAATAATACTTCATTGGAATGGCCCACAGAGTTCCTCAAAGACTTTTCCTTACCACCGCCTTGGCATCAGTTTGCATGTTTCACTCTTGTATCTCAGATGTCAGTTAAGGCCAATGTGTGTGTGTGTGTGTGTGTGTGTGTGTGTGTGTGTAAGTGTGTGTAATATATTTTTGATAGTTGCAAACAAGATTGAAAATGCCAGCCCTTTACTGTGTTTGCAACCTGTGAACTAGGAGACGTGGCAGTCATTGCCTGGCATTGAATCCCAGCCCCATCACTTAATGCTGTATGGCTTTGGGCAGGTTGCTTAACTGTTTTCTCCTCTGTCACATTGGGATGGCAGTGATGATGATACCTTTCTTATTAAGTTGGTATAAAGCCACTGGTAAACTTGATGTAAAGCAATGGTTCTCAAAGTGTGCTCCTTCAACTAGCAGCATCAGCTTCTTCTGGGAACTGAATCAAAATGCAAATTCTCAGGCTCCACTCCAGATGTACTAAATCAAAAACTGTGGCGATTCTGATGCAAGTTTGAGAACCACTGTTGTTGGGATTGAGTGAGTTTGTTTGAAGTATTAAAACAGTGCCTAGTACACAGTAAGTGGTATATTAATGAATATGTTTAAATGAGTATAATATGATGCCAAGATTTACAAAGTTTAATTTAGGCCAAAAGAAGAATGCCCCTGTGCTTCAACAAGTAAATTCCTTCTTAATCCCATGTCTGAAAACTTTAACATGGCTTGCCAAACCCTTCATGATGTGGCCCCCACCTTCCTTTCCCGTTCCTTCTCTTCTCCATGTGCACCACATCTCCACCCTCCCCAGTTCTCAAAGGGAACTGCTTTTTCACATCTCCAAGACTTTCCTTATTCTGTTCCCTCTGCCTGAAAATGTCACCAGCCCCTTTCCCCCACCTCCCACATTTGCAGTCTCCTGAATTCCTGCTTATGCTTCAAAACCTAACTGCAGTGTCCCACCTCCTCTGTGATGTCCCAGCCCGCACCCAGCCAGAGCCAAGGACTATCTGGACCCATACCTCCCTGCACAACTCACTTAGAGCATTTATCGTTGGCTGTTGTTATTGTTTACTTTCCCATTTTCTGCTTTTGGATGTTCAACTCCTAGAAAACAAGGGTTTTATTTCATTTAAATTTCTATTCATGCCACTTGGCCCTGACGTTTCAAGAGGGCGGCCCAAGGGCTTACACCACAGACTTAGGGTATCATCACAGACTTAGGGTATTTTTTTTTCACAAAGGTCTTTTAAGAATTTAAATTAGTTGTGAGCATTTTAAAATTGGGAGATTTAATTTTTATGTTTAACCACTTTACTGAGGTCTAATTTGCATATTTTAAAGTTCACTCAGAATACATGGTAATTCAGTGATTTTTAGTAAATTTATAAGGTTGTGCAGCCATCACCTTAATCCACTTTCAAAATATTTCCATCACTCCAAAAAGTCTTCTCATGTGCATATGCCATCACACTCCAATTTCAAGTCCTCAGCAACCAATAATTTGTTGTCCATCTCCGTAGGTTTGCCTTTCTAGAAATGTTATATAAATAGAACTACACAATGTGTAGTCTGCGGTGTCTGGCTTCTTTCAGTGAGCATAAGATGTATCCATGCTGTAGTTCAAGTAGTTGTTATCAGCTCATTCCTTTGTATTGCTGAATAGTATTCCATTATACAGATAACTACACTTTATATAGTTTGCTATTGTGGATAATGCTGCCAAAAATAATTATATGAACTCTGAATGGGAACATGTTTTCATTTTTGTTGGGTGTATTTCTGGGTGGAATTATTGGGTCATGTCATAACTCTAACATTTTAAGGAAGTGACAAATTATTTTCTAAAGTGACTTACTATTTTATCTTCCCATCATCAATACATGAGGGCTCTAGTTTCTCCACATCCTTGGCAACATTTGGCATTATTTGACTTTTAGGTTATCATTATTCTAATAAAAGTGTAGAGGTATCTCACTATGATTTTAACTTACATTGCTCTGACGACCAACAATGTTGATCATCTTTTCAGGTGCTTTCTAGTCATCCATATATCTTCTTTGGTGAAAGAGCTATTCAAATCTTTTACCCATTTTTAATTGGGTTGTCTTAATGGGTTTTAAGAATTGTTTATATATTTCAGATACAAGCCCTTAATTAGATATATGAGTTGCAAATATTTTCTCCCAGGCTGCGGTTTGTCTTCTCATGTTTTTAATATCTTTAGATGTGCCAAAGTTTTGCATTTTGATGAATTCCAATTTATCAAATTTTTCTTTTATGAATCATGTTTTGGATGTCATATCTAAGAAATTTTTGCCTAAGCCAAAGTCAAAAGATTTTTCTCCTGTGTTTTTTTTTTCAAGTTTATAGTTTTCAATTTGACAATTTAGTCTATAAAGTGATTCGAATTGTTTTGCGTGATGTAAAGTAAGTGTCTACATATTTTATCGATTAATCATTTTTTTGCATATGGATAGTCAATTGCTCCTGAACCATTTGTCAGAGTATCATTTCCCAATTGAATTGCCTTTTCACCTTCATTGAAAATCTATTTACCATAAATGTAAGAATTTTCTGGACTTCTTATTCATTTCTATTGATCTATATGTCTATTCTTACACCATTGTGACATGGTCTTTGACTACCGTTGTATTATAGTAAGTTTTGAAAATGGGCAGAATCAGTCCTCCAACTATGTTGTTCTTTTTCAAAATTGTTTTGCTATTCTAGGTATGTTGCAATGCCTTGTAAACTTTAGGATCAGCTTGTCAATTTCTACCAAGGGTTTTTTTGGAGGATGGGATTTTTATTGGAGTTGCATTGTATGTATAGATCAATTTGGGGAGAATTGCCATCTTAACAATAATGGGTCTTAACAGTTCATGAACATGGTATACCTCCCCCCTTATTTAGATCTTTTAAAATTTCTGTCAGCAATGTTTTGTAGTTTTTACGTGTTACACATCTTTTGTTACCCTTATTTCTAAGTAGTTTACTTCTTAGTGCTATTGTGAATTGCATTATTTTCTTTACTTCTAGGTTGTTCATTACCAGAATATAGAAATACTGATTTTTATATCCTTCGACATTCTCATTTGATAGTTCTAGTTGGTGTTTTCAAATTCACTAGTGTTTTCCAGATACAGGATCATATCATCTGCAAATAAAGACAGTTTTATTTCTTCTTTTCCAGTCTAAATGCCTTTAACTTCTTTTTCTTATCTTCTTGACAGTCCGTAACTTATCATATGATATTGAATAGAAGTGGTTAGTTCTTCGGGTTGCCTGGATCCATCAGTAGGCAAGCAACTCTTGATCTCAGGTTTGTAAGTTTGAGCCCCACATTGGGTATAGAGATTACATAAAAATAAAATCTTTTTAAAAAGTGGTGAAAGTAGATATTCTTGCTTTGTTCTCAAAAACACACTTAGTCTTCCACGATTAAGTATGATATTTGCTATAGGTTTTTCTTAGGTGCTTTTTATCTGTTTGAAGAAATTCCTTATACTCAGTTTGTTGAGAGTTTCATCATGACTGAGTGTTGGATTTTGTCAAATGCTTTCTCTGCATGCATTGACATGACCATGTAGTTTTGTCTATTACATTAATATGACACATTGCATTAATTAATTTTCAGATGCCAAATCAACCTTGCATCCCCAAGATAAATTCCACTTAGGTCATTGTTACATACTGCTGGATTTGATTTCCTTATATATGTTCATGTGGCATAATGTGATGACTTCAGCCTCAATCAGCTTGGAAATGGATTCTTTTCCAAAGTCTCTAATTAAGAGCCTGGTCCAGCTAAGACACTGAGCAGAGAACCCTGTTGAGTCTGCCTGTACTTCTGACCTACAAGAACTGTGAGTTAACAAATATATGTTGATTGGGCTGTTAAGTTTGTGATAATTTGCTACATAGCAAAAGAAACTAATATACCAAATTTGTCCAATTTCAGCCTCATGGCAGAGTTAATTTTAAAAAATAAAATCAAGATTTCTGGCCCCTCTTGAAAAATGGGAAGATATTGCAACTTGAGATTTTAATTTTTCATATGTCAAACCAGCTGTTAGAGCCAAGCAATGGCTCTCCTCACCCTCCTTATTAGCCAGGGCTTAGGTCCTCCTTCATCTACTCTGGTCCTTCAGCCCAGGCCTACATCCCTAATTACAGGCCTGGCCCTGGGACATCTGTAACACCTTATCAGCACATGTCCAACTTATTGAGCCCAAGTGCTCAATAAGTATTTGTTGAATAAGTGAACCAAGCCACAGAACCAGTGACATGGGAGAATTTTAAATAAGAGTGCACGAATGGACATTTGGGATGACCAAGGCTGATGGCAGTAAACCCTTCAGTGCACTCAGGGAGGAGTTCTGAGCCTGTTTGCCTGAAGGAGTTCCATAGAAGTCCCATGGATTTTCACATACATCTCATTAGTCCTAAGTGTGTCATATGACCAGCCCTAGTTCCAAAGGAGGCTGAGAAATGTGTGTTCACCTCCACCCCCACCCCCACAAGGAAATCAGATTCTGACAGAAAGGAGAAAGGAGGGGATAGATATTGGGTTAGTGACCAGCAGTTTCAATACCTAGACCATGAAAAAGAACAAAACTAGCACCCCTGTGAACTTCTTGTGCCCCTTCCCTATCCGTACTTCCCCCCAAGGGTAACCATTTGTGACTTCTTATAGTCTTGCCTCTTCTTCAACTTCATATAAATGGATTCATATAAAGTGTGTTCTTTTGTGTCTGGCTTCTTTTGCTTGCAGCATGAATATTAAAGAAAAAATAAAACTAGTATCAGAACAACTCAAGTTTTCTAATATGAGACTCATTAGCCTCGGGGAAATCAAGATTGTCAGTGATGGAATTATCCACTTCCATTCCTGGAATTAGTTACCATTTGCCCTTCAGCCATGGACAGTCCAGAAAAATGGCCAGTAGGAATAGTAACAATGTTCCTTCTCGTGGAAGATAGTAAAAATATTTTTAAATTACCTCTGAATGTACAGACACGGAATGGACGGCCCTAGTCCTGGTGGGAGTAGGGTCTTAGGGTCCCTGCTAGGCCCGGCCTTGGCTTTCAGTTGCTGGATTATAAGGAGGTCATGGGCAGGTGGAGTGGGTTCCTCGGAGAGGAGCCGGGATGGCCAAGGCAACAGGACTGTGAAGCTCCAGGCAGTGGCTGCCTATCAGTCAGTGCAGAATAAGCTGTTTTGGTGTCAGTAGAGTGCTGGCTGTCTGTTAGCCCTTCTCTTCGCCAGAACAGTGCGAAGGTTGAATGGCTTCTGTCAACCTGTAGCCACAAGGTTTTCTGGTATCATATGGATTACTACATCTCAAATAAGGTGAGTTAACAACATCTGTCTTGATGAAGGTGAGACTGCTCTGTCCCCGTGCAGACAGGAGATGGAACACTTGGCAGCGCAGATCCTGCAGCTGGGGTTGGCATCTGATAACTGAATGGAGCTGAGCCGAGCCATCAGGCCACGGATGTCAAAACAGCTGATACTCATTTCCTTAGAGCAGTTTTACAAATAAAGCTTTACTCATTTCCGGCTCACAATTCTTTTCAACAGTCCCACCCTGCTTTAAAATGAAGGAATATTAGACATTATGTAAAAATAAAAAAATAGGGGCACATCAGTTAAGCATCTGACTCTCGATTTTGGCTCCGGTCATGATCTCATTGATCCTGAGATTGCCTTCCTTCCCCCAGGTTGGTCTCCCTCCTCATCGGGGAGTCCACTTGAAGATTCTCTCCTTCTGCCCCCCCCAACTCCTGCACATGCACACATGCTCTCTCTCTCTCAAATAAATAAATAAAATCTTAAAAAAATTTTTTTTAACATTAAATATTTTAAAATAGGGTAGGGAACATTGATTCAGGACTCAAGACTACTCTCCCAGAATGAGTAGCCCTATATTCACTCCCAACCCCTACTCCCTTGCCTGTTTGGACTATAGAACCCAGCAAAACTAAGCACTCACTTTCCTGGCCTCCCTTGCAAGTAGGGGTGTCCATCTAATCCAGTCTGGCCAATAAGTTCTGGGTAGAATTCAGCTGAGTGGGAGGGGGTGGGGTGGTGGTTTGAGGAAAGCTTTTGCTTTTCTGATACAAAGGGACAGCTGCAGCTGGCTCTGGCCTTCCCCTTTCTTCCTGCCCCAATTGGGCATGATGCCTGGAATAGGAGCTGCCATTTTGCAACCAGAAAGAAGAGGCCAAGAGAATCACAGCAATGCTGGCTCTGGACCTCATGAGCTGCTGAACAAATGCTAACAGCTGCCTGCTCCAGACTTTGTGTTCTGTGAAAAAATTGAAAATTCTATTTGTTGATTATGCTTACTTATAGCTGAAAGGCTTCATGACTGATACAACTAGTATAATCCATTCTTTGTCATAGATAGGCAAAAAAAGGTAGTGGAGATGGGGGTATAAGGATTTTCCCAAGTCTAGTGAATTCATCAGAAAAAAGCTATAGAGGGATGCCTGGGTGGCTCAGTCGGTTGGGCGTCTGCCTTTGGCTCAGGTCATGATCCCGAGGTCCTGGGATGGAGCCTGTGTCAGGCTCTCTGCACAGCGGGGAGTCTGCTTCTCCCTCTCCCTCTGCCCCTCCCCAGCTCATGCACACACGCACGTGCACTCTCTCTCTCTCCCTCTCACTCTCTCTCAAGTAAATAAAAAAATCTCAAGTAAATAAAAAAATAAAAAAGAAAGAAAGAAAGAAAGAAAGAAAGAAAGAAAGAAAGAAAGAAAGAAAGAAAGAAAATCTGTAGACTTGTTCTCAAAAGCAAGGGAGGTATTGAGTCCTGCTAGGGTCAGGTCAAGATAACACAGAAACTGCCTTGAGGAGACTTCACTGGCCAAGGAGGAGACAATTTGAGCATTGGAAAACAATGCCTACAATCAAGCACTTCTCCTGCCTTTCTGGTATGAACTGTATTTCAGAGCAACCAAGGAGATAACAAGGAGTTCTTTTTAGAAGAATTCCAGCTAATAAAGACCGAAGGAATGATAGAATTAGAAAACCACCACCCTGAAACACCTAATGAAATAAAGAATCTAGGCAACCACCATCAATAACTATTAGGTGAAAGGTTGACAGGGAACGTTTGGATGGACCATGCTGGTAACACCCACATCCAGTGACCAGTTTTTACATCTCTAGAACTGAGACAGTCAGACACCATGCACCTCATGATATAATACATCAGAAAATACATAGCATCTGTGAAGTTTTCTAGCCAAAAAAATATTTTAACAAGAATCTAATCCAGCTTACAGTAAATACAAGTTGAATGATACTAGGAAGAAACAATCAGCCAAATCCAGAATGTAGGATATTGTACAGGACAATGACTCATTTCTCCCCTTCCTCAAGTAAATGGCATAAAAACAGGGAGGGGAGAAGAACTTACAGAGCAAAAGAGACTTAAGAGTTCTTTCAATTAAATATGATGTATAGATCTTATTTGGATCCTGATTTGAATGAGACAAGTATAAAAAAATTATTGGAGCTACTTAGGAAAATTTGGTATGTGCTGTGTATTGCATCACATGAAAATGGTATTGTGGTTATGTTTTTTAAAAAGCCATTCTTTGATAGAGATACCTACTGTAATGTTTAGTGATGAAATGAAATGATGCCTAGAATTTGCTTTTAAAATATTTGAGCAAAGCCAAACAAAAATTGTGTTGTGTGTGATGGGGGAGTTTATAGAGGAGACAAATCAGGGGTTCATTATATTTTGTTCTCCACTTTTATGTATGGTTGAACATTTTGTATAAATTTTTTTTAAATATTACTATTTTAATTGGGCTTTCCTGCATTGTAGATGCTAATAGCAACAAAAATGAGAAAGCAATTTAAAAAAAGAACAATCCTGTCAAAGTCTCTAAATTCTGTTTCCTTCCTTCGTGGTGTTATTTTCATACAAGCTAAATAAATGCTACAAACAAAAAGCTAGGATATAAAACAGCGTCATGTGACTGTACTTGAAAGCATGGGATGTTAGGGGCACTTTAGAGACACTAGTCCTGCCCAGAACACTTTCCGTGTTCTTGTCCATGTGTGGAACACCCACCTTGGTTCTCCACTCTGTTCCTGCATGTTGCCAAGAGCACCTTGCTCTTTCCATTGACTTGTCATGGCTTGTCCATCCTCTTCCACCAGACTGTGAGCCATGCCCTCCCTAACTCTCAATTAGGGACCAAAAAATCTGTGCCACATAGGCCATTTCTAATGCTCCTTCAACCCCCAACCCCTCACAACAAATTCATAGCGTCTCTGCCATGACAGTCTTGCATCTTCCTAGAAGACATTACTCCAATTTGTTTTAAGCAAAGGGAGATTATAAGTAATTATATTACATAGACAACATAGTGCTGTTTTTAAAACTAGTAACGACAATATACTAGATCCTTAGCACTAGTAACTCTAGTTACTTAGGGCTACTAACTCTTCCTTTACTTCTCCTCTAGCCTCTAATTTGCTAATTCAAGAAAAGGAAACCAGGAAATATCCTCAATGTTTCTCGAATTTTGGTCCCAAAGTCATGGGCACTGTGGTATATGTGGCGATCCACTCCTAACCAAAAATTACCTTGGTTTTCTCTGAGCTTGGATGACCACTCTGAGCCAGCCTTTGGTGAGAGGTCAGTCATACTCAGCTGGTACATTCAGCCAACCTTCAGGAAAGACCTATCTTTTTTCTGATACCCCCAAAGTTACAAACCACAGTGATGGAAAGGCAAACTGGATATCTGTCTCCTATCCTCATTGTTGATTTCTATGTCTCTCAGGTCTTAGCTGCAACGTCATAACCTCTGACTTACCTCCTCCCCAATCTGGATTGGGTGATCTCCTTTGTGTTCCCATAACACATCATGGGCCATGTGGCACAGCTCTTCCAACACAGGAGTACAATCATCTCTTACCTTCACTCTAGATTACAAGCTCCTTCAAGATGGAGACTGAACATGTTCACCGTTTTGCACATGGTAGCTACTCAATGAACACTTGTTTAGTAAATATACAAGTAATCAAATGAGTGGCTTTCAAGATTCAGAAGTTCAGAATTAAGGGGCGCCTAGGTGGCTCAGTCATTAAGCGTCTGCCTTCGGCTCAGGGCGTGATCCCAGCGTTCTGGGATTGAGCCCCACATCAGGCTCCTCCGCTGGGAGCCTGTTTCTTCCTCTCCCACTCCCCCTGTTTGTCTCTCTCTTACTGGCTGTCTCTGTGTCAAATAAATAAATAAAATCTTTTTAAAAAAAGTTCAGAATTAAGACTCTAAATTTCAGTCATCCTACTTCTTAAGGTGTTAAATACCTTTTGTTCTCAAAGTTTAATTTAAAAGAATAATGTTGAAAAGGGAAGCACCACCTAGTCCTCTGAAAGCAATTGAAAGTTGGATAGGAGAAGTAGGATGAGTTATGCTGGTGCCCACCACCCCATCCTCTCTTGCTCTTCTCATTCTCTCTCTCTCTCTCTCTCTCTCTCTCAAGCCACTCCTGAAATGGCCAGCCTGAGGTTTTGCTTGTCTTTATCCAGTCCTCTGTTCTGCCCCATGGAGTGGAGGAGAGTTGAGGGTGTGGGTAGTAGTTAAAGGAACAAAGATTTCTGGCAAGAGCTGAACCCTCCTTTAACCACACTTAATATACTCCCTTACAGTGCATGGGGGCTTGACTCACCGGAGATGACTAAACTTTGGTCCCCAGTCAGCACTTGGGCCCTCCCAACAGGCCCAAGCATTAGCATCAGGGCCTGGACCTGATGCTAATTAGTAGATCTCAGTCTGCACCGTGGATGGCTGTGGCTTGTTCTTCTTAAATAGT
The DNA here is from genome assembly GCF_017311325.1 of Ursus maritimus. NCBI lineage: Eukaryota > Metazoa > Chordata > Mammalia > Carnivora > Ursidae > Ursus > Ursus maritimus. The sequence continues at coordinate 55,987,989 of NW_024424453.1, read as the reverse complement.
AAACTTACAGTTATTCAAGGTAATGGAGTATTCGTGTGAGCTGAGAGCCAAGGGAAGGGCCAGAAATTGAGAGTAAAGACAGGATGGTTTCTTTTACAATCGGTGAGCTAAATCTAACTCTGCACCAAATGAAATCAACCAAAATGGCCTAATTCAGATTTTAGGGGCTAATCATGGTCATAAACTAGGTGGGAAAATCATAGTTCAAATCACTAGTTCAAACTAGAGGTTTAATGAACATGAAATGCAGTGTCCCTGAAAGTCCACAAACTCAGGACTGGATTGTTCAAATCATTAATATTCACAAAGGTGTCTTGGCACAGATGTACCCATCATTAAATCTGGTAGGAAGATACCAGTTTCATTATCATTGTGAGCATACATTCAACATCTACAATGGCCTGCCCCAGATGAAAGGCCATTTAGGAAAGGAAAAGTCGAGGGACTCTTGGGCCTAAGGCCACGTTCAGGGCTCAGAGCCAGCTGACCCATCATTCTGAACGCTAGGAATATGAAAACTCTAAGCCATGCATTTGTCCTTGACGAGGCTACAGTTGGTTGCTGTTAAAGTGTCATCAAGTAAGTGCCAGTTCATGGTGTAGACACATAAGAGTGTGGGTTTTAGAGACAGAAGGGGAAAAGAATGTTTTCATAAGAAGATACGCATATTGCTTCCGACCGATACAGGGTTTTTGTCCCAGCAAGGCTTTAATGTCCACTGATTACTAAATTCCATGAGGGCAGGAACCATATGTATTTTGTTTACCACCGTAGCTCCAGGACCCTGCACCAGTGCAAGGCACAGACTAAGAGCTCAAGGAGTATTTGTCAAATGAATGCACCAATGGGTGCACTGTGTCATGGTTATCTACGGAAAGAAAACTGGGAAGTAGAGAGGGAACTGATTTATTTGAGTTGGTGGTCACCCACTCAGCGTTTGCCCATGACTCATGACAGTTAGTTGCTCATAAAACATAGCCAAACTTGTGTCCTGGTGTTCCTTTCATATTTTTCTAAAAGGTAGGGAAATACAGAAACATGAATAAATGACAAATACATGTAGAACTAAGGATAAGTCAAGACTTGTGTCTAAAGCATTATCTATGATCCACAATTCATAAAACTATAGACATGAAGAAAAATCCTTAGGAAGAGAGGAAGCAGGGGCCACAACATGGGCTTTGATGTTTTCAACAGTGGAACGACAGTCTCCAAGCCCCTTTTTGTTAGACTATGCTACTGCTTTGCTCTGTAGCCACAGTGCACGCCAGTTAATCTTCTCGTCTTAGTAGAGAACAGAACAAGGAATTTATTTAGGTCAGAGAATATTTTGAAATTCCAAACAGAAGAGCCGCTAATGAATTTAGTTTAGGGTGTCTTGCCACCAGAAAAATGACAGACCTTCCCAAACACCTTTGGCTGTTTGCTCATCAAGAAAAGTCACACATTTTTTCTCTGTAAAAAGCGGCAAAGAAAAAACCAGGCAGAGTGCAGTTGTGCTCCTGAAGGACGGAGGCCCGGGGCTGCTGTTAAATTCAGCGTCTATCGTGATAACCCTGGAGAACTGAAAGAAAGCTCCACTCAGAAAGCACATGAGGTCAGTGGCTTCTTGTTCTGGGTCAGGGAAAGAGCCCAGGTACAGACTGAAATGCTGAGGTCCGGGCACATCCTCACCCATGGACAAAAACAAAGTTTGATTACATTTCATTTATTTTTAATAGTCCTTTTGGCGAATCCCCCCCCTGCCCCCACCAAATTTCTATCTCTGCTGAAGCAACTCCCAGGGAGCCTTTCACCAGTATCCAGATTTTACACACTATAGCATCCCCTGCATTGCAGACCCTACTGGTTTTTCTATGTGGGTAATTTCCTAATGATTTCCTGAGATAAGTCAACTATGAATATGCCTTTGAAGAAGTCTCAGTCCGAGTGTGTGAATTTAGATCCTTCCAGTCCCTTGCTTACCCAGAATCGGACAGCCAGTGAGGGAGTGCAGCAGACACCGACTTGGAATCTGACCTGGGCTACTTCATCACCTTCCGGGCTTGGTCGGGGCCTCGGTCTGGCATTGGTATTCTGGGAGTACCTGCCTCAAAGGATCAGGGACTTGAGGACGAGATAAGGAGCCCATGAAGAGAGCTGAGAAGGTTCAGTGCACGTCAGCTGTACTGGTCCTAGGAAGTGAGTTCAAGCTCCCTCAGAGCATCATCTGTTCTGATGGCTATAATGTCCAATTCCAGAGTTCGTGTGAAATCAGCCCCAAAAGAAAGAGATTAAACTTGAAGGTGCAAAGCGCTGAAGGGCGATAGCCCTTTTGGCAATAGCATTTAAACACTTATAATGCTCATCCCTCCATGACCAACAATTCTATTTCCCAGCCTTTGCTATTTCTGCCCTAAAGAAACCCACACACTCTGGTGCAGGAGGTGTGTTCAAGAATGTTCACAATAGCATTGCAGAAGTACTGTAAATAAACCAACTGTCTACTAATGACTTGAAAAATGTCTACAAGGGAAGAGTTGGTGGTCCTCGTACAAGGTGGCCTTCTGCTTTCTAACATAGAAAGTTCCTCAAAACATATTGCTGAGTGTAAAAAAGAAAGTTGCAGAATGACACAAAAGGTACCATATGTATAAAATCCCAAACAAAATGATAATATGTGATTTTTCTCAGAATATACATGTGTGTGTAAATACAATGAAGTTGTTCTGGGAACAGGACAGCCACAGGGCATGGTGGCTAAGTGAGATGTCAGCCTTCTCCCTGATGTTCTGATGTGTTACAATGTATTTCAGGTATCAAGAAAAAATCATCACATACGGTAACAAATAACACACAAATTTTTTTAAAGATTTCATTTATTTATTTGTCAGAGAGAGAGAGAGCACAAACATGGAGAGCAGCAGGCAGAGGGAGAAGCAGGCTTCCTGCTGAGCAAGGAGCCCAATGTGAGACTTGATCCCAGGATCCTGGGATCATGACCTGAGCCAAAGGCAGACACCCAGGTATCCCTAACATACATATTTATATTTGATATCTAATGTCCATAGCAATGTAGACTAATTTATGATTAAATACAATTAAATTAGTACTGAAATAATTTATTAAAATTTACTTACTATTAAAATTATAGTGATTTGTGATTTTTGTATTTATACAATATATAATTTATAAAGAAAATAGAAGAGAATCACATCATGTGTCAAACATGAACATTCCTGGGTCTCAGCCCCAGAAGTTCCAATTCCTCTGTCTTTGGGATATGACCAGGAATCTGCATTTCTGGCATGGTGATTCTGCTGCTGTTAATGGCCTCAGGCCCACACTTGGAGACCATTTCATTTCAAAGTTTCTTCTCCCATTGTAGGGCACGTGCAAACCACTCAACGGTCCGGGGAAGCACAGATTTGTGGCCGAAGGTCTGGGGTGGTCCTAGCATTCTGTGTCTTTAACATGCTGTTGATGCCTGTCCTTGGGTCTTTGGGTGAAGCTCGACTTGAGTCAGGCTTGAAAACGGGTAGAAATTCAGTGGGAGCAGGAAGGACCTCCGAAAAAGAGGGGCAGATACCTGGGGGCAGAAGCGAGGAAGCTTGGGAGACTGGTCTGACGAAAGGGACAGCAAGAGAGCCTGGAGGGAGACTTCATGCCAGGCTGAGGACTGGCTTGGTCCATCATAACTGCTGGTGGCTTTAGGGAGGGGCCCAGCATCCCAATGGCAAGGGGAGGGGAGAATAAACGTGGGCTGAGAGCTGGGGGTGGGGGGTCACGGGAGCAGCCAGCGACCCAGGGCTGGGCCTGGATCTGAGATCAAGGCTGCTCGGCAAGCCATTCCTCATGGCCCCAAGCAGAAGAAGGTCATTCTGGTCCCTGTACTGAGACAGAGGTACAATCCCAAATGACAGGGGACTCCAGAGCTGCTGATACTCTGCAGTGGACAAAGGGCCACTTTCCACATTTCTGAGACCAGGGCAGTATATTCAGAGAAACACTTCACACTTTTCTTCATGTGAAATGGCACTTCTTCCAACGTGGTAAAAGAAAGCTTTACTTTGTCAGGATTCAGACCAGCTCATACAACTTTTGAAAGGTCTTGAAGAGAAAGTTGATGGTTACAGTCAAGATGAGAATATAGGATGGAATAGGCAGGGATGGAGTACTGCAGAACCCAGCAGTCCTGGGTCATGTTGGACTCTTCCTTTGGTTATTTGACAATGAATAGTTAATTCCCTGCCTCTCTTTGCAAAAGGGGGTGGAGCCACCCACTTTTTTCCAAACTCACATCTAGAATGACTTCAGAGCAGCAGGCTCCTATTTGCACCCATTTTGCATCTCCACGTTCAGAAGCAGCTTCTCCCACTCCCCCAGCAGGCAGCTGAGGTTAAGTGATGTCACTAAGGTGTGCTCTGGGACCCAGTGGCACATGACCTTCCCAGTCCTGCCTGAGCACACCACCCACACACACCATGACAATGATGCAAGGTCTTGAAGGGGCTGAGGGGACACAACTTCAGAACCTCTACATGGTCTAGGTTGGCAGCTGTGCATTTTGAGCACTGATCATTTGATGATTACCACACAATCTGCTCTAACTGCATCTGCAGGAAATACAAGCCAGGCACCTGTATTACAACTTGACAGCCCAGTTCCCATTGCATTTTCACAGCATGATTTTTACATGTGAGTGGTTACGTGCAAAACTGAGAATCCAGTTTTGTTGCAGTAGTAAGATTGTGGATTATTATATCTTTTACACTTTGATCTTAATGGTGCCACTGTGTTTTCAATTAAAAACAAAACTTAAACACACTATTTTCTAAACCAAGCTATTTAATTATTTTTAATAAAAACACTGTTTTCTAATTAGAAAAGCAATACCTGCTATTGTAGAACACAGAGAAGGTGTAATAAAGACAGTGAAAGTCATCCATCATATCTCCATGCAGAGGTTTATATTTTGTAACTCTTTAAAATAAGAAATTGGATGAACTCTTTTCTTAAATAGAATTTTATTTTGGAATAATTCTAGATTTACATAAAAAATGCAAAGATAGGGGCATCTGGGAGGCTCAGTTGGTTAAGCATCCAGCTCTTGATTTCAGCTCAGGCCATGATCTCAGGGTCCTGGGGATAAAGCCCAGCATCGGGCTCTGCACTGAGCATGGAGGCTGCTTGGGATTCTCTCTCTCCCTCTCCTTCTGTCCTCCACTCCCTACACATGTTCTCTCTCTCTCTCTCTCTCTCTCTCTCTCTCTAAAACAAAACAAAACAAAACAAAACAAAACAAAACAAACAAAACAGTTGCAAGGATAATACAGAGTTTGTGTATCTATCCTTCACCCAGCTTCCATAGTGTTAACATATTGTATAGCTTTGGAACATTCATCAAAACCAAGACATGAACACTGATACAATACTATTAGCTAAACTACAAAGTCTATTCAGATTCCTGTCTTTTTTCTGGTCCAGGATCCCGGCCAGGATACAACATTGGATAGACCTAGTGCTCAGTTTTTGTAAGTCTCCTTTCTTCCCAAGTCTTATTGCAAAATACTAATAAGAAAATACCACATTTTTATTTGGTATTTTTTGAGCTATAGAAGAATGCATCAAATATCTATAGGCTTCATGTCTGACGTGTGGTGTAGCAGGTGTCTTAGTCCTTTCAGGCTGCTGTAAAATACCACAGACTGAGTAATGTATAAATAGCAGAAATTGCACGTATCATAGTATTTCCTCTTTTAAGGGCAAAGATAAGTGGGGACAAGATCATACTATGGCCACCCAGAGGGCCAGGAGGGAGTGCTTCAACCCTTCCATCCTCCCTCCCTTCCTTTCTCTTCACCTTCCCTCCTTTGTTCATTTATTCAACAAATAGTCCTTGCATGTCAGACACTGCAGCGTGCAGTGCAGAGGATGCATCTATGAACAAGATAGGCACTGTCCCAGCTCTCATGGAGCCTGCCGAGTAGCAAGGAAGAGGGTCTTTCTGCAAATGACCCCACCAATAACTGACTACACAATTATAACTCTAACATGTGCTATATGGTGAGGTACCATTGTCCAGGAGATCAATCTGGGCATAAAGGGGGGATTTTGCAGGGAAGTGACATTTAGACTAAGTGTGAGTGGTTCAGACAAGGCAGAAGGAGAAATCTGGGCAAGGGACACAGTTTGGGCAAAGGCCCTGAGGTGGAAAAGAGTGCTGCAAAGTTGCAGAAGGGATGAATACATTTTTCAGTTCACAGTGTATTTGAAGGGATGTTTACTTAAACTCAATCAGTAATACTTACCAATAGCACACCAAAGCCCCACAATGGCCCTCAGTTTCCCAATCACTGTCAAAACAAGACTCTACCTGGAATCTCCAGGTAGCCCCCCTTCTCCCTCAGTGTGTGGGGTGGCCCAGTGTGTGGTTAACCAGCTATCCCGGTCACTCTTGTTGGAATGGATGGTGCTGTGCTCTCCTGGCATGGGCCAAACTCCTGGCATTGCCAATTACACCTCCCTCTGGTGCCAGCTGTGTCCCCCTTTGCTGCCTGGGGTGCAGAGAGGGGTCTTCTGCTTGGGCTTCAACCTCAGCTTTGTGCATTTTGACAGCTCAGCTCTGTCACCCATTGAGTCTAATCACAGAAAAACACATCATTTCCTCCTGCAGGGCTCTGTAGACCTGGAAATTATCTTCATGACTGCCAGTGTCACTTGGTAGCTGACTACCAAGAGATAGTCAGCTCTCAGCGAATCAGGAGCTCACATGTTTGACTGGACGCTGGAGAGCCAATCTTGGAGCTTTGGCAGGCCAGCCAGCAGAAATGACAAGCGTGACCTCCATCCACCCTGGCATCACTGCATTCCTTATGCTCTTTGGAAGGATGGTCCAGGCAGTGAGAGGAAGATCTTCCCTTTCGACTCCCCTCACGCCCAAGGCCACACACAAAGAGAAGTCCCGAAGAGTGACCGGAACAGGAGAGAACAGGAAGTTGGACATAGGACAGCCTGAACTATGACATATGTCTACTACAATGATTTTATTTCTTCAGCCATCATCTGGTGACTGCTTGATAGGAGCCAACCCCGGGTCAGACCCTGGGAGCCCAAAGGTGAATTCGACATGGAACCTTCTCTCCAGGAGTCTGCCTTTACTTGCAGAGAGAAGCAGATGGGAAACACATGGGCACTCTGAGTGTTGGAAGGGCCTGCAGCATATATGTACTAACACAGAAAGGGAGGGGTGGGTAATTCTTCATGGGGAAGGCAGGGGGTGAATGATAGAGCTTGATAGTAGAGGTAACACTGAAACTGTGTGTTGAAGGAGGGCCGTTTGGCTGGCAGGCAGTTTGCGGGCGTGTTTGGGCAGGGGATGATAACATTCCAGGCAGAGAGAACAGTAGATGCCAATGCATGGAGGTGTGAAGTGGGCACAGGGTTTTAGGAGTTTTAAGTCATTTGCTATGGCTGGAATTCCCAGTTTGAATGAATTCTGGCAAAAAAATTAAAGTTGCTCAAATAGGGCTAGGACATGCCTGGCACTTGGGATTTCATTCTCCAGAACTGCACTGTCTAATATGTAGCCCCTAGCCACATGTGGCAATTTCAGTTTCAATTAATTGAAATAAAATGCAACTAAAACTTCAGTTCAGCAGACACATTATCCACATTTCAAGTGCTACATTTCCATAGCTACCTGTGCTTAGAGTCACCGTATTGATCAGCACAGATAGAGAACATCCCCATCATCGCAGGAAGTCCTGGGGCTCAGAAACAGTGCTGCCCTGGGCTGCAGGAATCACAGGAGGATTTCAGGCAAGAGAATAGCAGCACCGTATTCCACAGAGCCCTCCCCGTGGCTAGTGAGGATGGACCAGAAGGGACCATGACAGAAAGCTAGAGACCAGTCAGAAGACTATCGCACCAGTCCCAGCCAATAAGCTGCTGTCACATGATGGGAACTGTCCCCTTTTGCCTGGAATTTATCCTTATCCAAAGTCGAGTGGAGAATTATTCAGGATGACTAATGTATCACCAATGTCCTGATGTTCACCCCAGCTTGAGAGACAGGAGTCTCCAAAGGATCATAGCAAAGCTGGGCAGTCAACACAGTGGGATTGGATCTTGTTTCATCTCCAGTAGGTCCTGAGGCTTGTTATGTAAGGTGAGGGTGTTTCCGCAGGCACAAGAACCCCCAATCTAGGCCTCGTCACACCAAACAGATGAAGAAGACTCAAGTTTTACCACTGTGGAAGTCAGGTCAGATGTTCAACTGAATGCCCAGTTACCCATTGTCCTTAACACTGAAGCAGCCACAAGTTGGGAGGCTGAGAAAGCAGAAATATCCCATGAACCCCAATAAATACCCAGTGAGCTGCAGTAAGTTTCCCTGATTCTTTGCAGTTGCAGACATAGAATATGGGAATTTGACCCACCCTCACTTTGAGTATAATTAATGACAATATGTCCAATGTGCCATCAACTCAGTTGGCACACCTGACAGAGATTCCACTTGAGGCTGCATTCTGGGGGTGTGGGTGTGCCCACATGAACCGCTCTGAAGTGTGTAAACATCACCCTTATGTTTCTGGCTGAGTCAGAAGAAGATCTGAGGGTCAGAAGTCCTGGCCCAAAGCCTAGCCTTGCCAGTCAGCTAAAAACAGTCTGTTAAGAATGCCTCTGCCACTGACTATAAGCCAAGCCCAGTGCTGGAGATATTAGTTCACTTAATCCTTATAACAACTCATGAAGCCGGTGCTATTATTATCCATATTTGACTGAGGAAACTGAGGCATGGAGGTTAAGCCACTTGCCCCTGCTTACATAGCTACCAGTATCCAACCCTAGCCCTCTGGCTCCAACACCCACACACTGTGTGATACCGAGAAGCACATACCCAGTGTGGACCAAAGCCCTGTGGAAGCCTTCATTGCCACACAAGTGTGAGTGCTTCTGTTGTTAGAGCTATGATCCCCCTGGTGACAGTGCTCCCGTGGATGGGCATGAGTTCCTTTGGGGAGGGGCTGGCTCAAGCACCCCAAGCACACACTGTGTCCATAGCTCTTAGTACCACCCCAAGCAAGGAGGTCCTATTGCCCTTGTGACTGGATGCCCCCAGGATGAGACTCCTATCCTGGTTCCTCCAATTTCCTCCATGGCAACGCCACAAACCTCCACCACAGGCTTTGGAGAAACACCTCTTTGTGAGATGATTGTAGCACATGGCGTGCTGGCACAGAGATGGCAATGCACACCTGCAGGAATTCCCAGTGCTGAGCCAAGCGAAGCCTGCCTCCCACACAGCTCCAGCTGCAGTGAGCTGGGCCTGCTCATTTCCTCACTGCCAGCTTCAGTGGGCCAGCATAGGTGTGTCTGAGGATAGTTTTGATTACTGAACACACTACCCAGAGGGGTTGTTGTTGCAGAGAACCAACTCCATTGGTGAAAGACATCACCAACCAAACTCCATCCCTGGGGTCAGGATAGTGATTTGAGAGCTCAGCATCTGCACAGCTCGTCTATTTACATTGTTCTATTGGGTGAAACCAGCAAACTATATAAGAACTTAAATGTCATGGAAAAATCCAGGGCTATCTCTCTGGCTTTAGGTATAGCTTGATCCAGGGGCTAAAAGAGTGTTGTTAGGACTTGTTTTGCCTTGGTATCATAGCTCTGCCATATATTTGTGTCTCCATTTTTGAGTTCCATGTCATGACTGCCTCCACATTAAAGGCAAGATGGCTGTAGGATGACTAAGTTCAGGATTTCACTCAATGGGAAAGAATAAAAAACTCTTCCAGTGACTTCCACAAAAATTCCCAAGATTTGCTCTGATTGGACTGGCTTAGGGTGTGTGTCTGTCCTTGAACCAATCATTGTTGCCAGGGGTACGAGCTCCACTACTGAGGAATAAAGACAGGACAGATCCCCAAACAAAAATCAGAGGCTTTACTACACAAAAGGGAACAGATGCTTAGTAGTCAAACCACAGATGTCCAGAACAGGTGTATAAGGAATTTCTCCTCAATGAGACATGGTCAAATGACATGATATCTGCAGGGCAACAGGGCAAGAAAATGGCAGAGGGGGTAGTGTCTTAAACCCATCTTTAAGATCTATTCTGGACATGTGACCTGACCTAACCGTGGGTGTCCCATTTGTGGCTAAAATGTCAATGGGAAGCCCAGATAGAGGCTTTGCAATGTTGTGTACATGCTGAGACTGGCCTCATGGATCTTTTTTACTTTATGTCAAGGCCTACCGTTACCTATACCTTCACTACCCTCAATTCCCTCCCTCCTTAGGTTTTGCCTTGCGTCTACTGGATTATAGCAACAGCCCTCCAGCTTTCACCCTGCTGTACCTCTACAACCCTTCCTGCCCACTGCAGGGAGCCACCTTTCCCCACTGCAGCTCTTCAACACAGAGCACACTTCAAGAATGACCCTGCTTGTATGATATGTTCAAAATGCTGAAAGGGAAAAAATCTACAGCCAAGAATACTCTAACCATCAAGGCTGTCATTCAGGATAGAAAGAGAGATAGAGTTTCTCAAACAAAAACTAAAGGAGTTCATGACCACTAAACCAGCCCTACAAGAAATATTAAAGGGAACTCTTCGAGTGAGAAGGAAAGACCATAAGTGAGAATATGACAAGTAGGAAACATAAAAGCAGTGAAAAAATATATTTTTTTTTGTTTAAAGATTTTATTTATTCATTTGAGAGCGAGAGACAGCACATACAAGCAGGGGGAGAGGCAGAGGGAGAGGGAGAAGCAGGCTCCACACTGAGCCAGATGGGAACCTGATGCGGAGCTCGACCCCAGGACCTGGAGATCAGGACCTGAGCTGAAGGCAGACACCCAACCATCTGAGCCACCCAGGTGCCCCCAAAATAAATATTTCTGTAAAAAATCAGTCAAGGGATTTACAAAATAAAAGGATGTAAAAGTATGATACCATATACCTAAATTGTGGGAGGGAGAGGAGTAAAGAATGTGTTTGAACTCAAGTGACCACCAACTTAATATCAAATGCTATATGCAGAAGATGTTATATTCAAGCCTAATGGTAACCACAAATCAAAACCCGATAATAGATATGCAAAGAATAAACAGAAAAGAATCCAAGTATATCACTTAAGAAAACCAGCTAACCATAAAAAAGAGAAAAAAAAGAAAGGATCAGAGAAAAACTACAAAAACAACCACAAACAAGTAACAAATGGCAATACATACATAGCTATCAATAATTGCTTTGAATGTAAATGAACCAAACTCTTCAATCAAAAGACATAGTGTATCAGAATGAATCAAAAAAAGACCCATCTATATGCTGCCTACAAGAGACTCATTTCAGACCTAAAGACACCTGCAGATTGAAAGTGAGGGGATGAAGACAATCTATCATGCAAATGGATGTTGAAAGAAAGCCAGAGTAGCAATACTTATATCAGACAAAATAGATTTTAAAATGAAGACTGTAAAAAGAGACAAAGAAGGACACCATATAATGATAAAGGAGATAATCCAACAAGAAGATATAACAATTGTAAATATTTATGCACTCAACAGGGAGCACCCAAATACACAAACCAATTAATAACATACATAAAGGATCTAATCGGTAATAATACAATAATAGTAGGGGACTTTAACACTCCACTTACATGGATGGACAGATCATTCAAACAGAAAATCAGCAAGGAAACAGAGGCTTTGAATGACACATTGGAACAGATGGGTTTAACAGATATATTCAGAACATTCCATCCTAAAAGAGCAGAATATGCTTTCTTTTCAAATGCACACAGAACATTCTCCAGAATAGATCACCTATCAGGCCGCAAAACAAGCCTCCACAAATTCAAGAAGATCAAAGTCATACCATGCATCTTTTCTGACCACAATTCTATGAAACTAGAAACCAACCACAAGAAAACATCTGGAAAGAATACTAATACATGCAGGTCAAACAACATGCTACTAAACAATAAATGGGTGAACCAGGAAATTAAAGAAGCAATTTAAAAAAATTGATGGAAACAAACAAAAATGAAAACACAATGATCCAAAACCTTTGAGATGCAGCAAAAGCAGGTCTAAGAGGGAAGTTTATAGCAATACAGGCCTAGTTAAAGAAGCAAGAACAATCTCAAATACACAATCTAACGGTCCACCTTAAAGAGCTAGAAAAAGAACAACAAACAAAACTCAAAACCAGAAGAAAGAAAGAAATTAAAGATTAAAGCAGAAATAAATGATACAGAAACTAAAAGAGCAAAAAGATAGGAGAAGAACAAGAAAGAAAGAAAGAAAGAAAGAAAGAAAGAAAGAAAGAAAGAGAAAGAAAGAAAGAAAGGGAAAGAAAGAAAGAAAGAAAGAAAGAGAAAGAAAGAACAGAACAACAGAAGAGATCAATGAAACCAGGAGCTGGTTCTTTGAAAGATAACAAAATTGAAGGAGACTCATCAAAGAGAGAGAGAGGGAGGGACAGAGAGAAAGGACTCAAAACTCAAATAAACAAAAATCACAGATGAAAGAGGAGAAATAACAACCAACACCACAGAAACACAAACAACTGTAAGATAATATTATAAAACACTATATGCCAACACATTAGACACCCTGGAAGAAGTAAGTAAGTTCCCAGAAACATATAAATTCCCAAAACTGAAACAGGTAGAAGTAGAAAATTTGAACAGATCAATTACCAGTAAGGAGATTGAATCAACAACCAAAAAACATCCAACAAACCAAAGTCCAGGGCCAGGTGGCTTCATAGGTGAATTCTACCAAACATTTAAAGAGGAGTGAATACCTATACTTCTCAAACCGTTCCAAAAAATAGAAAAAAAAGAAGAGCTTCCAAACTCATTCTATGAGGCCAACATTACCCTGAGGACAAAACCAGATAAATACACCACTAAAAAAGAGAATTACAAACCAGTATCTCTGATGAACATAGATGCAAAAATCCTCAACAACATACTAGCAAACTGAATCCAACAATATATTAGAAAATCATCCACCATGATCCAGTGGGATTTATTCCTGGGCTGCAGGGGTGGCTCAATATTCAGAAATCAATCAACATGATATGTCACATCAATAAGAGAAAGGATAAGAACCATACGATCATTTCAGTAGATGCAGAAAAGGCATTTGATAAACTACAGCATCCATTCATGACAAAAGCCCTCAACAAAGGTGGTTTAGAGAGAATATACCTCATCATAATGAAGGTCATCTATGAAAAACTCATAGCTAACATCATACTCAATGGGGAAAAACTGAGAGCTTTCCCTCTAAGGTCAGGAACAAGACAATGAGGTCTATTCTCACCACCTTCATTCAACATAGTACTGGAAATCCTAGCCACAGCAATTAGTCAGCATAAAGAAATAAAAGGGATCCAAACTGGTAAGGAAGAAGTAAAAGTTTCACTATTTATAAATGACATGATACTATATATAGGAAAAACCTAAAGACTCCACCAAAAAAACTATTAGAACTAATAAATGAATAGTAAAGTCACAGGATACAAAATCAGTGAGCAGAAATTTGTTGCATTTCTACACACTAATAATGAGGCAGCAGAGAGGAAAAATTTAAAAAACAATCCCACTTACAATTGTACCAAAAATAATAAGATACCTAGGAATAAACCTAATCAAAGAAGTGAAAGACCTATACTCTGAAAACTCTAAAACACTGGTGAAAGAAATTGAAGATGACACAAAGAAATGCAAAGACATTCTATGCTCATGGTTTGGAAGAATAAATATTGTTAAAATGTCTATACTACCCAAAGAAACCTATACATTTAATGCAATCCTTATCAAAATATCAACAGCATTTTTCACCTAACTAGAATAAAAAATCCTAAGATTTGTTTGGAACCATAAAAGACCCCAAATAGCCAAAGCAATTTTGAAAAAGAAAAGCAAAGCTGGAGGTATCACAATTCAGACTTCAAGTTATATTAGAAAGCTGTAGTAATGAAAGCAGTATGGTACTGGTACAGAAACAGACACATAGGTCAATAGAACAGAATAGAAAACCCAGAAATAAACCCACAATTATATGGTCAATTAATCTTCAACAAAGCAGGAAAGAATACCCAAAGAGAAAAGGACAGTCTCTTCAACAAATGGTGTTGGGAAAACTGGTCAGCTTCATGCAAAAGAATGAAACTGGACCACTTTTTTTCACACCATACACAAAAATAAACTCAAAATGGATTAAGGACCTAAATGTGAGACCTGAAACCATAAAAATCCTAGAAGAGATCATAGACAGTAATGTCTCTAAAATCAGCCATAGCAACATTTTTCTAGATTTGTCTCCTGAGGCAAGGGGAACAAAAGCAAAAATAAACTATTGGGACTACATCAAGATAAAAAGCTTACTCTTATTTCCCCTGTAGAGCAAGGGAAACAAGAAAAACAACTGAAAGGCAGCCTATGCAATGGGAGAAAATATTTGCAAATGACATATCCAATAAAGGGTTGGTATCCAAAAAATATAAGAGCTTACACAACTCAACACCAAAAAAACAAATAATCCAATTAAAAAATAGTCAGAAGACATGAACAGACATTCTCCAAAGACATCTGGAGGGCCAACAGGCATGTGAAAAGATGCTCAATATCACTCATCATCAGAGAAATGCAAATTAAAAATGCAATGAGATACCACCTCACACCTGTCAGAATGGCTAAAATAAAATACCTAGGAAATAACAAGTGTTGATCAGGATGTGGAGATAAAGGAACTCTCTTGCACTGTTGGTGGGAATGCAAACTGGTGCAGCCACTGTGGAAAACAATATGGAGATTCCTCAAAAAGTTAAACATAGAAATACGCTTTGTGTATTTTATTATTACACTAGTGTGTAATAATCACTCTACTGGATATTCACCCAAAAAATACAAAAACACTAATTCAAAGAGATACACGCACTCCTATGTTTATAGCAGCATTATTTACAATAGCCAAATTATGGAAGCAGCCGATGTGCCCATCGATAGATGAATGGATGAAGAAGAGGTGGTATATATTCAATGGAATATTACTCAGCCATAAAAAAGAATGCAATTTGCCATTTGCAACAACATGGTTGGAACTAGAGAGTATAATACTAAGCGAAATAAGTCAGAGAAAGACAAATACCATATGATCTCACTCATATGTGGAATTTAAGAAACAAACAAGCGAAGGGAAAAAGAGAGGCAAACCAAGAAACACACTCCTAACTCTAGAGAACACACTGATGGTCATCAGAGGGGAGGTGGGTGGGGGGATGGGTGAAATAGGTGATGGGGATTAAGGAGTGCAGTTGTTGTGATGAGCACTGGGTGATGTATGGAATTGTTGAATCACTATGGCATACACCTGAAACTAATATGACACTGCATGTTAACAATACTGGAATTTAAAAAAATATATACATTAAAAAAAACAAAAACAAAACAATGGCCCTGCTGGCCTGGACAGGCCTTTTCCCACCCAGGTCCTGCTCAGGCTGGGCATCAAGTCCAAAGAGAGGCCAATATCCCCCATTCCAAGACATCATGACCTGAGGCTGCACCATCAACTGAATTGCTCCTTTAAGAATAAAGAACCATGTAAGTTGGGGAATATGATTCTTACCATTTCTAAAACTGCTTGAGGCTCTATAGCGTCCAGCTGTTGGCAGTCCTCTGCCAGAGCATTCTTCAACTGCCTGCTCCCCTTGGCTTGGCTGACTTCTACTAATCTTCCCCATCACAGCTCAGCGCTTCTCTCCCTGCCACAAAGTCTATTCCCCCTCTTAAGGAGCACCTCAGTTTCCTTGTGGACAATCCCCCGCGGTATGTGGTCTCATTAGGGCAGCACCAACAGTGAGCCCTGACTCCCACAAAAGTAGGGCTCATCCCTACTGTGACCATCCCATACAGCAAGGAACAGATGTGAGGCCTATGCTTGGCTACTGTAATGCTTTCTCCTAGAACACACCACATTCTTCTGCTATTAAACCATTCTTGTAGTTCCTCCTTTTAGCCTCTCCAACCTGAGCTGCCCTACCTGTTCTAAACTTCTTGCAATTCTGTGACTCATTATCCTTTCAGTAAATTCAGTTTTGCTCCTTTTAGACAAAATCTGTCTCTGTTGCCTGCAATCAAGTTCCTCGACTGACATACTTTATTTCTACTTCTCTCCTCTGTGTGTGATGTCCCCAACATCCCTCAGAGTCCCCAGCACAGAGGAGACACCAAATAGCTGTTGCATGAATACCTTATGAACTGGCTCCTGTGGGCCACATCCCTTGCTCCAGGCCTCTGTCAGCTGGCATCCCTGTCTCAGACCACAGTGCGGCCAATTTAGTCACATGGCAGGGGCTTCAGCCCCCTACCTCCTTGTCCCCTACTCAGTGCACAGTGAGGACCCTGCCTTCCTCCCAAACAGTGCTACCCCATCCAGAGGCAGAAGCTGTCTTCCATGTGGATCAGTACCTGTAATACCAGTACCTTTCAGAGCTTCTGCTCAGCCAACTATCCTGTTCCTCAAATTCTCCTTCCTCGTCATTTAATTGAAAAACACACTGGGTGCTATTGACGTTGGGTATTACAATAATCTTCATATCTGTAGTTTAGTAACAAATAGGGTCTCGTTTTTGTTTTTCACTCTTATGATTTAGGATTTGGTTACTTTCAGTATACAGCCAAATTGCAGCAGAAAATGATATGAACCTTCTATCTACCTACAGGTAAAGAGATAAATTCACCTGAAGTATAGACTACATTATAGGTTCGGCAAAACTTTTGACATTTTCTGGACAGACCTTCCAAAAAGAAATCCAGACGACCATTAAGTGTGGGCCCATTGCTTCATTTGGAGGTGGTATGGATGTATATTTTTTGTTTTTAAATTTAATATACTTGAATCACAATAATGCAAGCTCATTAACGAATTAAAGAGAACAGAAAAGCTGATGGTGAAAAGCAAGTCTCCTATCCCAGTTCCAATGTCTCATGATGATCTCTCCTATTGTCATCTACTTAACTTTTCTCTATTTCTATGACTTTATAGTAAGCCTTTTTCCTGAGTATAACTTTCCCCTGTGTCTTAGGTCAGGTTCCCCAGAAGCAGAGCCTGACGTGGTGTTCAGGCGCATGTGATCTCTTGAGCGCAGTCCTGAGGAGGACAAGAGTGAGGGGAACGGAGCATCAGGGGAAGGAGCTGAGCAAAGATGGACTCTTGGTTGGCCTGTGGCTGATCCTATGGGGTGCTCTGGAGAGTTAACTGCAGCACAGAGGTGATCCCCTCTTGAGGCAAAGAAACTTGAGCCAGTTATGGGCTGAGGACTGACCTGTGTGGTAGAGGAGAGCACATAGGCTCCCCGGCGAGTCAGCTTGGGGAAGGGGTCAGCTGTTGGCTGCCAAAATCCCAGCAGGGGTGGGAACGGTGCTCTGGCATTGTAAAGGGGGTCTGGGTGGGCCATCAGCAGTACCCATTCCACCCTCTTTGGGTGATCTCTTTGAAATATATTCCAAGAAGTGAGATCATTTGATAAAAATGGAGTCGAACAAGCTTATAACTCTTAATACTGTTTCATGGTGCGGGAAATACAAGCATTAGCCCAGGCATCAATACTTTGCCATGAGGCAATCTGTCAAATGTGACAGCCAGATGGGGCAGGCCCCTCAGCTGGTGGAATGGAATGTGCTATGAGTAGGTTTGAGTAAGATAGGAGAGCTATCTCCCAGGCCTGGCAAGACAAGGGTTTCTTGCAGAGCACTGCAGAGAGGGGAGGGGAGAGAGAAATGGGCAGCAAGAGGAGGAGCTGCTCATGGGGTAAAGGCATTGGGTGTCTGGTCCAGATGGGTCCACAACACTGAGTGGGGGGTAGGGGTGGGGAGAGTCTGGAGGAGAATGGCTCCATGCTTGCTAAAAAACTAGTATTATACCTTCACTTTGTTCCTGTGTTTCCTTGATTAAATATTTTCGTTGTTATAAAATATTTCAAACAATTCAGAAAGGTGCAATACAGAGAGACACCCCCTTCCCTTCCTCACCATAAACTCACCTGCCAACAGCAACTGCTGTTAATATGTAGCTTGGTGATAATAACTGTTCTTTGGTTTTGTTCATCTTTTTGAGGGAGGTAAACTCTTTCTCCTCTTCTTAGCTTACAAGTGTTTTCAGCTTCCAGACTCCATGAAATATAAACAATAATAGAGGTAAAGGACTCAGATCCCAGGCAGTGTCCCTACCGGGCAACAGGGACCCTGGAGGACGCTGCTCCAGCCTCAGGCAAGAGACTCAGTCCTCATGGCTACTGTCGTGGGACCTGGTGTTTTAGGCTCCTGTTCGGCTTCCACATCTCTCACATTCCCCTTCCACACCCATGTCCCGCTCAGAGCACAGAGGCAGGTTTCCTAAGGTGTCTCAAATACTTCTTTCTCTGCCGTGGGTCATCAGAGTTGCATCAGGACCGTCTCTCCAGTTTGTGTTTCTCAAAATTTCAGGGCCAGGGACAGAGCTCTGTTTTCATTCAAACTGAAGTGATATTCCAACTGGTTTAATCCTAGAGAGCCAGAAAGGAAACTCCTGTTTATCCAAAATCTAAATAATATGGAAGCTCAAAGAGCCAGATCATATTCTACACTTCACTTCTCTAAGACACAGATACAATGGAAACAGTTCGAATGGGGGTTTCAGTCCCCAGAGCAACCAAGCGCAGTCTTGCTTCTAGTTCTGACACTGCTAAATCTACAGGACCATGTGAGACAATCAAACACTAAGGAGAACACCTTCCAGGCTCTGCCAAGCCCTGGCCCAATGCAGTCTGTGACGCTTCTGTTTCATGCAGGCCGAGTTGGGTAGATCCGCCCATTCGTCGACTTCATTGAATACCTACCATGTGTCTGGCTGAGGGCTAAGCACTCTGTGGGATCCCACAATAATAAAACAGTCCAGGTGTGTGCCTTTGAGGATACACGACAACATGGTATAATCTCAGGACAAGGAACCACGGTGCAGAGCAAGGTAGGCGAAAGAGCTGGCAGACAAGTTCAAGGTGTTGAAGTCAAGTGCAGGTGTGGCAGCTTCCATATAGGGCTACAGGGAGGGCTTCTTGGAGGAGGAAGGGCATTTGCATTGAATTCTGAGGGTACGTGTGGGGACTGGGTGGGAGAGTGAGGGACAGACCTTCTAGGTAGGAGGAGTCAGGAGCAAAGATGCACAGACCTAAATTATACTCTTCGGCAGCGTGGCAGAATTTCATGCACCCAATGCTGAGTGAAGAAAGCTGCTGGAGAGGACCTACGGTAGGGCTACATTTTATAAGATTAAAAAGGCAAACTGAACTGCAGTGATTAGAGACTCACATTTAGTGGTAAAAGGACAAAGAAAAGCAAGGGAGTCTTTACTAGAAAGACCAACAGTGCTGTTCTTAGGAGGGGAGGGAACTTTGTGACCTGTCTGTTGCTCCAGGTGGCCATTATACAGGTGCTTACTCTCCAATAATTCATGAAGCTCTACAGGTATGTTTTATTTTTCTATTTTTATGCTGTGCTTCATAATGGCTCACAATAACCTCACCTGTCCACGCTCCTGCCGATGGCAAAACAGTTCATGTGTCCCTTATCTGCCCGAAGGCTTTGTCTTCTCTGGAATTTAGTTCACCTGGTTTCCTTGTGACCTTAGTTCTCGTATGAGCTTTTGTAGGTTATCTGTCTTTTCACATTGTGGGAAGCACGGGGGGCGGGGAGTGGGGAGAGAAGTTCTCTTGTTGCTGTCCTCATCCTAAGTGGGATTTTTAACGTTCTAGCTTATAATGAAAAATGTTTTTTTTAAAGGGGGAAAGAGGCAGTATCAGCTGGAGCACGTAAAGCTGGACAACAGGGTGCCTGCAGGGTTGTCAGGGAAGTGAGCCTGGGGATGGGGCTGGAGGGAAGAAGGCTTGGGGAGCCAGGCTGCGGGAGGTGGTCAAGTCTGGAAGGCAGTAGGGGCAGGTGGCAGCAGGAGAGGACAGAGGCTGGGGCCTACAGCCACCAGCTCAGTGATCAAGGCAAGAGTCCCGCTGGAATGCAGAGGCCTGAGTGGTGGAGGGCAGGAGAAATGGGCAAGGAGGGGATGCATGTGAGCAGCACGTGTGGCTGCTGGGCCAAAGGGGTTCAGGGCCTTAATGGTAAGAGTCTATGAATGTTCTGGGCAGGGGTGGTATGGGAGCATGCCAAGATATTGTCAGTCAAGAGGTGATGGTTGGGGTGACATTGATACCACATTTGGTGCCAGGAGAAGGACATCTGCAGACAGTTTTTAATGGGAGAAATATTAGAACCCCTCCAAGAGCTGCTGGGATGAATTAAGAAAGCAAGGAAGGGCTTGGTGACACCCAACAGGTAATGTTCCTCCTGGAAGCTGAGAAGTCTGTGCTTTACAGTGGACTTGGGGATTGTTAGTTGGATGCTCGCATTCATATCTAATGTCCTGTCTTCTACTTTGCAACCCCATTAACATCATTGAGTTGAGTCTTGTACCCACCATCTGTGAGTAGCCATCCTTCCCTTCATCCATCATCCCTGTGTGGCCCTGGTGGTAGCTGTGAGTTCAGGTCCTTGGAGCCCCCCGGGATTCTTTGCTGAGTGTCAAGTCATCCATACCTGCTTTACCCTGGTAGACCTCACTCTGGCTGGGGTATATACAGAAGGGCTTATCCTCTACATTTGCAATTCAGCTCTGGAATCTGAAAGAACAGCCCAGTGTTCCTGTCACAAGCAATACTGTTGATTGTTCGACTAATCCTAAGTCTCACTCTCACTCTTTATATTTGATTTCTTTGAATATTTCATGTCTCAACAACTTACATCACAAAGTCAGCCAAAATACTGGGGGAAAGTTCCATTTTGTTCCTAGAACCTCCCTGAATTAAATTCCTCAAAATTTAAAAGAATCAACCAGGAGTTTGTTGGTAAGACAGTCTTTTGTTTTCTGATTTTCTGGGTTTAATTTGGATCATGGGCTCCCCTGCCCCATGGGAGAGAACTGAGAAACTTTCCTTGTGGTAATTTTGAGAGCTTCTGGGGGCCAGGATAGAAGCCAATCCCACCAACCGTTAGTGGGTCTCCGGGGGGGGGCGGCACTGGCCGGGGCAAATTATACCTTCAGATAAAATAGATCATTGCGGAGAGGCGCGTCACTAGAATAGAGGCATGGAGAAAAAACATGGTGCCTCCATGGGTTCTAACGTTAGTAAATTTTTAATATTTAGAGCTAGCGGTGCCTTGGTCTGGGTCTTGGTTCCCCAGCCTCCGTGTACACTCCAGAGAGTGGACAGGGCCCCAGAAACTCTGGATGTGCAATTTCTAGGGATCTTGTCTTTCAGTCTTCCTTTTTAGCACAGTGATTATGGCCTTTTCATAAAAAGAAGGCACTGTTCCTAAGTCTGCCTGTGGTATTTCAAATGAACTGGCAATGAGAAGTCTTGGTCCTATATTGCCCAGTGAAACCGACGGTGCTTACTCTGTTTTCCCATGTTCTTTGCTTTTCTTTACTCCTCCTAATATCATCCATCTTTTCTTTATTGGTCTCAAATGTTCAGCTCAGTGAGTTTTTTGCATGTGTGAAAATAAATGAATAAAATAAATGTGAACAAGCAGAGGCTATTTATTCAGAACTTGCCCTAGCAAGGGGCTTAGCATTTGCCTTTGGTAGGGACTCCAAGGCAGGCCGAAGGGTGGGAAAGCTTTACAGGGGAAAAAAGTAATGGCTTCAGGAGTCCTCTGATTAGAGGTGGAGGCAGGAGACAGAGATGAGCCAGAAGACCATAAACTAGAAGCAGGGCATCCTATGTGACTGGTTAGGGGAGTGTATTGGATATTTGGCTTCCCTGGTTGGCCTTGAATTAGAAGTAGGCTATAGGGGAAGTGGTGGGAAAAAACAAAACAAAACAAAACAAACCCAGAAAACAAAAAAAAAAGGGGGGGGGAAGCTGGCAGCTATCAACCAAGTCCTGACTCTGTTCTGGGCCAATTGCTGCAGAGGTTGTGGTTTGGCTCCCTGGGCTTCTTAAGTGAGTCAGAGTCCTATTGTCATACATGGTCTGGCCATCGTCCATTTGCTATTCTGTCTCTCACATGTGTCCCTCCATGTCACCACCAGCCAGAACAAAGAGAGAAGTGTGTTTGAAATGTATTTCATGTCTTTGATTTGTGTGTTATGAAATTTATTTAGTGTTTTTGAGCACATGTAATACAAACAATGTTAAAGCCACTTCCTATTTATGGAAGGCCTCCACTGTATTTAGGGAGGTAACTGTTTAAAGTGGTCAACATAATACATGGAGTTACATCCAGAAAAAAATGCTTGCCAGATGTTCATGAAGATGTGACTTTGTCTTTCCTTATTTTTAAGCTTCTCTAGTTTGTGTGAAGAAGAGAATATGAAAAGAGGAGGACAAGAAGAGAGTTCTGAGTGGGACCATGGAGCGCGGGAGGAAGAGGATGTGACAAAGAGGAAGTCAAGGTGCTGTGTGGGGCACAGGAAAAGAAGTGCTGGGGGTACAGAAAGAAGAGGAAGGGCAACTGATTAAGGAGCATGGGGTGGGAGACTTCTAACAGGGAGCCAAAGATTTGACTGCCGTCACCCCCAATGCCTTCAGACTGCCTCTCTCCTGCTCCCAAAGGAGTACAATTCTTGGCTGGGTGCATGGCTATCCAGAAAAAACAATTATATTTTCCAGTGTCCCTTGCAGATAGGTGTGGCCACATGGCTGTCTCTGGACCAATGGGAAGGGATGGGCAGAACAAGCAGACTGTTCTCTTGTTGGGTAGAGGAGTGTCCTGCTCTTTTCCTTTGCTGCTGGAATGGGCACATGGTGGTGATGAGTCATCTTGAACCATGTAGATGACAGCAGAGAACAAGATTGAAGGAGACTGGGTCCCACCACCATAAGCCATCAGACCCGCCCTGACTGCTGATGTCCAGGTTGTTACAGGAGAGAGAAGTAATTTCCATCTTGTTCAAGCCACTGTTATTTGGGTCTCTCCTACATTATGTCACCCTGGTGAGGCTTACCTTTTCTATCTACCAATTTATGTGACCTGCTGTGTATAATAGAATTTGGTACTTTGCTTCCTAATATTCCCCTTGGAATCTGCCCGGAGACAAGCCTACTTGTCTTATCCATGCTTTGTCTTATCCCCAAAGCATCTACTGGGAGTAGCCTATGGGGGAAGCAAAGCAATCACAATGATGCCACGTGTGTCTTCCGGTTTCTGACTTTGTAGCATCTACCAGCAAACCAAGACGTTACCACACTTGAACCCCAGACTTCCAAACACTGGCAGCCGGGCTCACCGGACACTTATGGCCTAAGAATGTCATGAGGCTGGTTTGGGGATTTCATTGCCATCCTTTCTTGCACACAGCTGACAGCTTTAAGGCTCAGGACAAATTTTTTTGATCCTGAATGGAAGCATCTGTGCTGAGCGTCATGGTTCTATTCCAAATCTAGTTTCTGTTCATCAGCGGCGTTGTTAACAATATAGGTTTACTTCTTTTCTTCTTTTCTTCTTTTTTTTTTAATCTATCAGCATCAGGATCTAGGGTCAATTTACCCCAGGACACCTGTGAGTCTCAAAGAGGTCCAGCTCCCAGAAAGCTTAGTGTTTGTATAACAAGGACCACTTACTTTCCTGGACTATTGCACAACTAAATTAACATTCATAAAACTTCCCGAGATGTTCCAGGCACAAGCCATTACTCACAACATGTTGCTGTGTTCCAGTGGGTCCCTTATACTGCTAATTGCTGGAGTTCCATAATTCTTTGCCCTGGTCTGTGCAGAGGGTGGCCAAACAGTGGTCTTTCTACTATTTCCTCTTGCCTGGTTAATTGTTGCCAGACTTGATGTTCTCTAGGCTAGAAACCATGCCAGCTGAATCGGCTTTGTGTTTGGGGCTTTCGCCTCAAATGATGCCAAATCCATTCTTGACCCTAATTATATGGAATATGCTTCAGTAATTTTCCACTAGGTGAATTAAAATAATGCCAGCAACTGCTGCTTGAACCTCTCCACCCTCATTGTAACTTGATTAAGAAGAATTCAAGGATCTTGAAACATATCATATATTTCTTCCCAGGCTATTATATTCAGGATCCCTCAAGGAGCTGCCACAACCTGAGTGTAGTGCCAGGACTCCACTGAAAGGGATTGAGATGAATTGTGGGCTGAATTTTAATTGTAGAGCATTTTCAACAACTGAATCTGGGCTTCTCTGCCCTTCTTTCTCCCTCTCTCTCTCTCTCTCTCACCCCCTCTTTCCCTCTATCCCTCTCTCTGTCTCTCCTGCACAAACACATACTATTTGGCTGCTAAAAATCTTTGCTTCCAGCTTTTTCCCATACAATTCCTTACCACACACCCATCATTTTATATCTGTTATCCAGCAAGGTTCTGTTAAGGAGGCGTTCCATTTAGAGAACATGGGTACCCCAGCATTTCAGCAGACAGTTGTTTGTTTTGACTGCGTTCCAGAGAGATGCTTCCGGCCTCATTGTTTACCATGGGACACACACGCAGGCTCTTGTTTCCCCTCATTCTTCTTTGGGCACCAAGCTTCTCTGTGTTTCAGTGGTCACGGAAATCTCTCCTCTAAACACATCCTGTGAAATACAAAGAACAAAACAGCCCAAACTGGAAGGCTGACTTAGGGTTCTTACGCTTGTTTCCTACTGCCCAAGTTGATCAGATTTTACACATTCTAATAGCATGTGTCCTGTTAGCCAAGAGCGGGTATAATATTCTGTTGTTAGGACAAAAATGTCTTGATTTTACTTCACGTCTCTGAATGGATGCCCAACTATTATAAACGTCTAGTTCTTTAAGATGCCCAAATGAGTACAGTTAAAGCTGGTCCAGTTGCCAAGATGACAACTAGCTTGACAGTGGTGGTCCTTAAGCTCCAGGTTTGTTTCCGCTCTTTGCCAAAGCCCCATATTCATTTATCTTCTCTGCATGAGGTTGGGAAGCTCAACTTTGCCCTTGTCTCACTCTGTAACGAGCCTTGGGCCAGCTGATGGCAGAAATCCCCTTGGGCAGGTTTCATTTCTTTGCCGCTAAGGAAGTCCTAGAAGACCCTAGAACCCCTAAACTAGCCACCACACTCCAAATCCAGGGGAGGGATTCGTGATTTCTCTCTCTTTCAACAGTGTTCTCACTATAAACTTCTTCAGGAATATGTCCTCTCCAGGTGAGCTGGGTTGGTCCTAGGTTCTGGGCTATATATCCATTAGGAAGTTGTCCTGGCTTACTCCTCAACTTCTGCATGTGTTCTCTGAATTACCGTGATGAGGAACTCAACTGTGGCAGCTTAGGGGTCCTTCCCCACAGGGCACTCCTCTGGATAAACAGAGTGCTACCCCTCTGAGACCCACCTCCCCAACCCCAATTATCCTCAATTCAATTCAGCTTGCAAATGTTGAACACCTTTTCTATGCCAAACAAACAGTCGGTGTGTTCTTAACTATTTTTGAGTCTTGAATCTCTTTGGAAATCCCATGACAGCTATAGACCGCCTTTCTAGAAAAATGCATGTACATGTAAATTTTTCTAGGCAATCTCTTGAAGCCAGACGAAATGCCTAGATTAAGAAGCTGCTGAATGAAAAGAAAGAACATGAGACTTGGTAGCTCTGTCATTACCAACAATAGGACCAGTGGGGAACCCCCTCAAACTCTCCAACCCTTAGTTGAGACGAGTAATACTTGCCCTATCCTTGTGGGGTTGTAGTGAGGCTTTACCAGAGAACGGTTGTAAACAGAAAATGTTGTACCTGAGCACTCCCCACACGTGAAAGTTGATAAGGATTTCAAAATCTCATCTTTTGGAAAGGGGGGAAGTGAGGATTTGCGATTGCCATTGTTTTACAAATGGAAATTCTGAGGTAGACTAGATGACTTGCTTTGCCAAATAGAATCTAATCTTACAATTACGCAGGAACAAGAAGATAATCAAATATTGGGGGTTATGGAGTTTTCCAATCAGGCCCAGGCTCTGATTGCCTTAGGGAGCCCCCTCACTTGCCAACAGGGTGAAGAGCTACCTTGGCCCTCATCCCTGGAATCGTTCCTGTTGGTCAATGTCTCTCTGAGGACTGCAATACTGGAGTGGGGAAACTAATTCGGCTAAAAATCCAATACAGTCATGATTCATTTGTCTCAGAACTAATCCAGGGGGAAGTTTGTTGGGGTATTAAAGTATATCCCCTTTATCTTCAGTGCTTTAATAGTATTCTCCAGGGGTTTTGCTCTTACTTCAGCTTCCCCCAAACGATTTTAGGTTGAGAGTTTTGATGGTGCTGCCAGAAATGTGATTGGTCCAGAATATCTGAGCCCCCACGTTGTGTGTGAAGGAAGTGGTGAAGGGTCCAAGGTTTGGCTCCCATTTGCCTTTGATGGTTTTGTTGATACTCAGGCCTGGAGCAGATACTCCACTAATATGTGGGTAAGTTGGAAGAACTGGAAATTTTCTGTTCAAAATCTGTCAGAGCTGGACAGAATCTGTTCCCCCAGAGGTTTCCAGAAGCTCCTTAAAACAACATGTGATTGTGTTTACTTCTAAAAGTAGAGCACACTAGCTTGGTGTACAAAAGGTATGTCAGCAGCCCTGTGTGCCAAAGGTTTCAACATCACAAAAGCTTGGAAGCCAGGGAGGGAGGAAGGAAGTAATGAAGGCCAACAGAAAATCGAAGCCAGTGAAAATTCAATGTCAGCAGTTCCCAAATGAACAGGAACTTGATCTGTAGCTAAAGACTGGAGCAAGAACATGGTCTAGGAGGCACCTGTCTGTGCAGGCCCAGGCGTCCTCTTCACAGTGGTGTTTCATGGTATGTATCTGAGGACACTGACCCCCTCCTTCCGTATTTGAGATTTTTCTGAGTAGAAAAATATTTCACTAAGCCTTTTGTTTTCTTAAATGAGAAAACAGATAACAAACTGGCTGTTTGGAGAGTCATTAAAGATACTGTGTAACATCAAAAATTAAACTGTATAAAAACAGATAATAACAGGGAACATTTCTATTGGGCTTTCCACAGAACCTCAGACTTAGGTCGACTTTTATTCCTTTCATCTCTTAACAGCCCTGCAAGGCAGACAAAACAGGTAGCTTTTATTAATGTCATTATGGAATGAAACTAAGGCTCAATGGGATGTTCAAGGCTACAGACTGTCTGGTCTCAGCCTTGTGGTTCAACTGAAGTCATCAGGCCACAGCAGGGGAGAGGGGAAAAGCCCTAAATCAATAGCTGTCCAAGGGTATGGGGATGGGAGTTGGGACATGGGCTCTTATGAGGCCCCAGAAACACCAGGTACAATCCAGGACTGCTTAGGTCTTAGGCTGAGGAACAAATACAGGGAGGGCTAAGATGGCAAGGAGGCCATGGGAGTGATATGCAAGGATGTCCAAGGAATTTGAGAAGCCGGCATCCTGTTCTGGGAGGGTTTTCAGTGAAGGGTCCAAGGCTGCTTCCATTTGCCTTTGACGGTTTTGTTGACACTTGAACTGGGCTGCACAGGCAGAGATTCAAACCCAGGTTTTTTTTACATTCCTCACTTAGTCCAGTGTTCTTTCCACTTCAGTCAATGGTTTGTGAAGGAAAACCAAAAATATGTGTTTACATTTTAACAACTTGTCTCTGGCAGCAAAATGAAAACCATGAATCAGCTAGAGTCAAGTCCTGCATGCAGGGTATACCTGACCCTCATCGCACAAATGTGTCTGTTGACAAGGGGCTGGAAATGCTGGAAAGTGTCTGCATCGTGCGCCTGAGCCACCTGGGAACTGAGAGCGCCTGCTTGGGGGATGCTTCATTTCTACTGCAAGGAGGTAGGTGAAAATAACCTCCCCCTGCCCATTGGAGCCTAAATGTGGTTTTCCATAGGTGAGCCAAGCAAACTTTCTTTTCCACTGAACAAGGTTCCAGCGTGTTCATGGGAACACATGTGCTTTGGGACATTAATGGAAATTATCCAAAGGAAAGAGTGGGGGCCAAGCATGGCGCTGAGATCAACAAAGATTCAACAGGCTTTTCACTGCGAAACCTTCAGAACCCTCAATATGTCAAAGTGCATTGTACAGCTCCAGGAGGGGCACTCAGCATAGAACTGTTCCCAGGTTTATTTGGTCGTGAGACTCTTGTCATGAGCACCTTGGGAGAAGGACGTGCCACAGAACAAACTTGGGCTCTAGCACGACTTGGCTCTTCTCACATTGCATTCAGATGAGCAAAGGAAGAGGGAGCCTTCAGTTTTTGTTAGGAGAGGCCGCCCTGTTGGGCAGCAGGGTAAGGGGCAGAGCAGCCATGTTTATATAGTCCAGTGCATATGGTTAAATGCAGTCATTGACATAGTCTTTCTAAGTCTTTGGGGGAAAAATGCTGCACTTTCTGCTCCTCTGAGGTGATGTGTAAATACAGGGTAGAAGGCTGTATTTTACAGGACCCTGTGGTATCAGAGGGAGAGTGGGATGGTTGGATAGATGTGAGGGCCAATCTCAGCCATGGAGGAGTGGGCTGGGATTGCTGTGTGGATTGTGATGTCTGGGTCTGGGAGTCCTATTGGTGTCGGGGCTGTCACTCACAAACTGGTCTCTCTCAGGTTGACTTGGCCCACTGTTGCTTCAGCTGGCAACACAGTCTCCTGAGTGTCTGTCCCACTCTCCTCTGCTCTGGGGTCACCTCACCTTCACCAGGGGGTACCCAGCAGCTCCAGTGGCTCTCAATTCAGCTTCATTGTCCCTTGAGAGGGTACATGGGAACTGGTGGGCGGGGGGAGCTTCTAAATCACGTAAGAACCAAATTCCTTCTGCTAGATCACACTGTGCCTCTGAGTGTTCTCTGATGTGGCTTCCCGTGGAAGGTTGGGAGCTTATGGGGTCATCTCCTCCCAGGGTCCCAAATGAGACATGGGCCGAAGTGATGCCCCCACTTTCTCTCCATTCAACTGACACACTACATGAGCTGAGAGGCAGTGTTTAGGACACATACTCAACACTGGCTTCTCTCTCCCTGGCCCCCTTCCTCTTCCTGATTGAATAGGACTCTGTGACCTAAAAGGCTGAGGTCACCCTCAGGTCCACCAGGACTGACATTCTCCCTAAAGGGTAGGGATAGAAGGACTTACAAAACTTTTTCCCTAAAGACACTTCTTGTTTTAAAATCCTAGTTTGGGAACACCTGGGTGGCTCAGTCAGTTTCAGCTCAGGTCATGATCTCCCAGTCATGGGATTGAGCCCCGCGACCCACTCCTTACTCAACACGGAGTCTGCTTGTCCCTCTCCCTCCTCCTCTCCTTCCCCCTCTGCTCCAACCCCTCCACCCCCACCCCACACTTGTGCTGCGTGCTTTCTTACTCTAAAATAAATAATTAAATAAAATCTTTACAAAAAATAAAATCCTAGTTTGGATGCTAGAAGCTAAATGTTAACTCTTTTTCTTTCCATTTGTAAGATCCCTAAAATTCCCCAAGGATTCAAAGGATTCCCCTTGAAGAAAAGGGGGAGGCGTTAGTACAAGAAAATATATATTTTAAAATATTATTTTGATTAAACAGTATTTGCTGCTCAGAGAATTGTATAGCCATGCCAAACGCAGTTAGTGGGAACTAAATCATTTAATTGAACAAAATGGGGGGGGTCATTAAAAACAGTTGTTTTCGGTCAGTCTATACAATTACAAAAAGCACAAAAGTTGAATAGTGAAATGTGTACTGCACTCAACTGTCTCCAGGTTAACTGAGAAAGCCCGGAATGCCTGCTAGTGGGTGCCTGCCTCATTCTGCCCACTGCAAGACTTAACCATAGCCCAGTCCCACGTGCGCACAGGGGCCGGCACAGCCCTGGCCAGCTGCCGGCACAGCCCTGGCCAGCTGCCAACTCTGCACAATCCAAATGTGTGCTATCATAGGCTTTCAGTGGGATGATAACAACCCAATAGGTTTACAACTTTTCGAGTAATACAGGCCCCGATTTTAGGGGATGGATATGAACAGTTCTACCTGAGATTGTCCAAACTCATAGCTTCCACGGCTGGAAGTTTTTTTTAAATTAGTATCACAAAAAATTTCAAAAATACAGAAATGGAGAATAGTAGCATGAACCTCCATACATCCATCCTTAAGATTTAATAATTGTTAAAAAAAAAGATTTAATAATTGTTAGCATTTTTTCCATATTTGCTGCATTTCTTCTTTTGAAGTGTTTTTAAAGTAAATTACAGACATTATGGCATTTAATCCCTCAATACTTCTTTAAACTACAGAAACAATTCCCTACATAACCATAATTCCATTTCTTTAAAAGCAGACTTTATTTTTTTAGAGTAGTTTTAGATTTCCAGCAAGATTGAGTGGGAAGTGCAGAGATTTCCCATATACCTCCTGCCCCCACACATGTATAGACTCCTCCATTATGAAAGTCACTAGAGTGGTACATTTGTGACAATTGGTGATCCTACATGATGTATCACGATCACCCGAAATCCGTGGTTTACATTAGAATTCACTTTTGGCATTGTGCATTCTATTGTTCTGGTAACTGTATAATGACATATATCCCCCAATTATACCATTATGCAAAATAGTTTCACTGCCCTAAAAATCCTGTATGCTCAGCCTACTTGTCTAACTCCCTAACCTTTGGCAACCACTGATATTTTTACTGTCTCCATAGTTTTGCCTTTCCCAGAGCATCATATAGTTGCAATTATATGGTATGTAGCCTTTTTAGATTAGATTCTTTCACTTTGTAATATGCATTAAGGTCTCTCCATATATTCTCATGGCTTGATAACTCATTTCTTTTTAGTGCTGAATAATATTCCATTGTCTAGGTGCAACTCAGTTTATTTATCCCTTCACCTACCAAAGGATGGTAGTTCTTGGTTGTTTCCAAGTTTAGGCAATTATAAATAAAGCTACTATAAATATCCATGTGTGTGTTTTTGTGTGGACATAACTTTTCACCTAACTTGGGTAAATACCAAAGAACACAGCTGGTGGATTGTATGGTGAGAATATGTTCAGTTTTGTATGAAACTGACAAACTGTCTTCCCAAGTGGCTGTACCAATTTGTATTCTCACCAACAATGAGTGAGAATTCCTGTTGTTCCACATATTTGACAGCATTTGGTGCTATCAATGTTTAGGGTTTTGACCATTCTTATATGTATGTGCATAGTGGTATCTCGTTGTTTTAACTTGCAATTACCTAATGATTATATGATGTTAAACATATTTTCATATGCTTACTTGCCATCTGTATATCTTCTTTAGTGAGGTGTCTGTTAGGATCTTTTCCTCATTTTAAAAATCAGATTGTTCATTTTCTTATTGTTGAGTCTTAAGAATTATTTGTTTTGGATAGCAGTCCTTCATCAGATAACTCCTTTGCAAATGTTTTCTCCCAAGTCTGTGGCTTGTCTTCTTAGTTTCTTGACAGAGTCTTTTGCAGAGCAGAAGCTTTTAATTTTTTTTATTTATTATTTTAATGTTTTTTTATTATATTATGTTAGTCACCATACCGTACATCCCTGGAGGAGCTTTTAATTTTAATGAGGTTCAGCTTCTCAGTTATAAGGCATGGATTGTGCCTTTAGTGCTGTATCCAAAAAGTCATTGCCATACCCAAAGTCATTTAGATTTTGTCCAGTGTTAGCTTCTAGGAGTTTTAAAGTTTTTCATTTTACATTGAGGTCTGTGATCCATGTTGAGTTTATTTGTGAAGGGCATAAGGTCTGTGTTTAGATATATTTTTCTTGAATATGAATGTCTGATTGTTACAGCACTATTCATTGAAATGACTTTTTCTCCTGTATTGCATTGGATTGCCACTTTGTCAAAGATTGGTTGACCATATTTATGTGGGTCCATTTCTGGACTATTTGTTCTGTTGCATTGATCTATTTGTCTATTCTTTTGTCTATTTTTGTCTAATCACACAATCTTGATTACTGTGTTTTTATAGTAAGCCTTGAGGTCAGGTAGTTTCAGTTCTCTGAGTTGTTCTCCTGCAATGTTGTATTGTTATTCTGGGTCCTTTGACATTCCAAATACACTTTAGAATCAGTTTGTTGATATCCACAAAATAACTTGCTGGGACTTTGATTGGGGTTGCATTGAATCTATAGATCAAGTTGAGAAAAATGGGCATCTTGACAATATTGAGTCTTTTTATCCATGGATATGAAATATCTCTATTTATTCAGTTCTT
Source organism: Ursus maritimus (assembly GCF_017311325.1). Taxonomy (NCBI): domain Eukaryota; kingdom Metazoa; phylum Chordata; class Mammalia; order Carnivora; family Ursidae; genus Ursus; species Ursus maritimus. The sequence continues at coordinate 55,955,746 of NW_024424453.1, read as the reverse complement.
TGATTTCATTCATTAGAGTCTTGTAGTCTTCCTCATATATAGATCTTGAACATATTTTTTGGATTTATACCTAAGTATTTTATTTTGGGGGTGCTAATGTAAATGATAATGTGTTTTTCAAAAATATTTTTAAATTTAAGTATAGTTGCCATAGGTAATGTGTTTTTAATTTCAAATTCCACTTGTTCATTGCTGATGTATAGAAAAGTGATAGAATTTTGTATGTTAATCTTATATTCTGCAACCCTGCTATAATAGCTTATTAGTTCTAGGAGATTTTGTTGTTGTTGTTGTTGTTGTTGTTGTTGTTGTTGTTGATTCTTTCAAATTTTCTATATAGACAACCATGTCGTCTGTGAATAAAAACAGCTTTATTTCTTCCATCCCAATCTGTATCCTTTGTGTTTCATTTACTTGTCTTATTGCATTAGCTAGGACTTCTTGTACAATGCTGAAATGAAGAGGGAACATCTTTGCCTCATTCGTGACCTTAGTGGGAAAATTTGTAGTTTCTCTCAAGTAATGATGTCAGCTATAGGTTTTTTGTAGATGTTCTTTATCAGGTTGAGGAAGCTCCCCTCTATACTTCCATAATATCATTTTTATGCCTAAAAAAATTAACATTAGTTGTTTAATATTATGTATACTTGGTTTCAAAATTTTCCAAATATCTTTTTATATTTAGTTGGTTCAAACCAGAATCCAATTAAGGTTAGCCTAAAATTCTTTAATTTTTTAATTATTTTTTAATGTGGTGTATTCTTTACATTGACAATGATAAATGGATAAATATTTACCCCTTTTCAAAAGGGATAGATCCAGCATGTGGTGGTAAATGTTTAACTAGCTTTCTGGGTCAGGGTGGGGGGAGTTCTTATAGATTTTGCTGATTTCTGTGATGTAATTACCCTTACCATGCCTGATTTCAAGCTACCAATGTGATGCTATTGAACATGACATTTTGAAGAGCTATGTACAATTGGCTTTCTTAAGCCAATGGGAGCTGGCTCTGGCACACCACTGGTTGAAGTGAGGGATTAAACTAGCAGATAGGACCAGGGTGTGGCAGCTCAAATGAAGCTGGAACTGGCTAGACTAAGGAGTATGAGAGAAGTAGATGAAAGTGGGCCAGGCACAGATGAGAAGAGTAACTGCATAGAAATGTGGATGTACACAGGATTGGTCACCCACATGTTTTGTAGGTTGAATCTTGGTGCAGCTCAGATACTCTTTTGTGATGCAAACAGCCTTCAAAGTCACAGCAACCTGCTCAAGAGGCTGCTGCCAAGGTTCTGTTGCCCTATGATAACAGTGCAGACAGTTAGACCTAACTGTTTTCTCTGCTGTGAAGTGTTGCATGAAGCACGCCTGGGCTGACTTTGCCTCCAGCGGCTGAAATGAAATCAAAGAGACAGGATAAACGGAAGCTTTTCCTTCTCTTTGGTGTGGGCCTATGCGATATAAGCACATTTTCCATCAAGAATTAGTTGCTTAGAGAAGAAGGATCCAAGCGAATCTGGACCAGGTGTTCACTCTACTTAGTTCTAGAGCCAAGAAAAACCATTTTCTGGGCACTGAGAAGAAGGAAAAGGGGAAGGCCAATTAACGGTCCTCTTTCTAATTGTTTCTGCTTGTACCAGCGACTGGGCTTCATTTGAGCCTTCAGCCTCCAGTGGGCAATGGAAGCTTATTTCTGCAGAGCATTTTCTGATGGTCATGAGGGAAGTCACCCTGTGGGAGTTTTAAAGATAGGTGACTTCCTCTATGAAGTCAAACCTTTACCTGCAGCAGTGTCCTTAGGAAGCCAATATAGGCAATAGAAAATAAGAAATTCAGCTACTCAATCTGGGAAGGGCAAACAGAAGGGATGTCACATAACCAGGAAGATGGATTTTTCACAGAGTCGACAGATGTTTTGGCAGAATTGTCCTGAGTGACTGGTTGCTTAGGCAATGTGCAGACACAGCTTTCTTCTAACTCAATAGGATGCCGATTATCTTTCTCTTTACCTGCTAGACTCTAGGAGAAATAAGTCTGTATATTCAAAGAAGGTGCATATATTTCCTTTGTGAGTGAAATGAAACCAAGGGGATAATTTTAATAAATTATGAGTGCTCACTTATCCTGAAGGGGAGAAAAGAAAGGGTGATTCTCTTTCCAGAGCAGTCTCTTGATCTGTCCAATCTCTTAAAGAATAATTGAACCAGCAACAATCACTTCCATGAAGTATCTATTAATTATGCTGCTCTATAAACAGTCTCTGCATTCAGACATGCTGACTGCTAAAAACAGATCATTACATCAACAAGAGTGTCGTTAGAGTTTTAACTACTCCCAGATTCAGGAGATCTAACCCTGAAAAATCAGGGCTGATGATTTATTTTCCCTTTTCTTACTGTGTCCCAAATCTCATCTCACATATTCTGAAGCCTCTGCTTTCTTCCAAATTCAAATCTTTTATCTTCTTTTGTGTTTTCAATCTCATAAGGTATCCCAAAATACACCATTTCTCTTAAATGATTCTTTTTTTTTCTTGTTCAGCAAACTCCCAGACAGCTGGCAGAAAAGGCACCATGAACCAAGCCTGATATAGTCCATTCAGGCCTGCATTTTCATCTTTCAAACGAGGAAGTTTGATTACGTGTCACTTAGGATTAGGTTCAGCGGTAACAGAGACCAAAATAACAGTGGCTTAAATAAAATATGGGGTTGTTTCTCTCCCATATAATGAAGCCTGGTGGTAAAGAGTACGGGTTGGCACAGTAACTCCATGATCGTCAGGGACCCAGGCTCCTTCTATCTTGTTGCTCTGACATCCTCCAAACTTGACTTTCACCTTATGGTCTAAGACAGCTGCTTTAGAGGAAGCCAGCATGTCCACATTTATTTATGCCATCAGTAAAAAAGGGTGCATTGCCTCTGACAGGACACTACCAGAAGTCATACTCAACACTTTCACTTACAAGCCATTGGATAAACACAAGAAGGTCTGGGAAATGAGGTATTTATTCTGAGAAGCCATTGACCAGCTAAAAATTGGAGCTTCTATTATTATGGAAGAACAGGAGAATAGATACTGGGAAGAGTTAGCTATCTCTACCACACATTAGATCTGTGACTTGAATTCCTGTCTTCAAAGTCCTAAGGTTTGGGTATGTTGTACAGGGGCTACTGTAGGTTTGAGAAGGAGTGATGTATGGGTAAATTTGCCTAGGATCCCAGAAATTTTCTCAAAATCAGAGCATATGGACCCCTGTTTTGAATTGTATTGGAATGTTTCCGATGGAACAGAGTGGTCTGGACTGAGAGCCATGGGCAGCTGACTGGTAAGAATTCTCAGGGCCCCAGAGTAAGAGGTGTTTCAGGTAGTACCCTGGGTTGGCCAAGGTGAAATCTGATTCTGGAGCAGGGTGCTAATCTTGGACAAGGACACATTGAGCTGATGTTTAGACTGGTTTTCATAATTGACATCATGTAGCACTGACAGAAACAACAGCAGCTGACAGCTGGGCCCTGAAATTGAACCGATAAGATTCTGTCTTTTTCTCTCTGAATGGGTTGTGATCCAAGTGCTGGTTACAATAGAGTAGCATTCTCGACCTCGACACGATTGACATTCTGGGCCGGATGATTCTTTGTTGTGTATAGCTATAATGTGCATTGCAAGACGCTTAGCAGCATCCTTGGCCTCTGCTCAACAGACGCCAGGAGTATCCCTCCCATTGTGAGAACCAAAAATGCCTCCCGACATTGTCAGATGTCCCCGGAGGGCAAAATCACTCAGCGTCCAACCACTAGACTAGGGTCTAGGTAATGGTGCCCATTTTTGTATTTGCTCATGGTTGTGCAATTTGATACCCATCCTTTCAAAAATTAGATGGACCACATATCAAAGGCCTTAATGTGTTCATGACTTTGATTTAATAGTTCTATGTCTTGGCCTTTGCCCTAAGGGAAAATATTGCAAGAGGTTTTCTGTCTAGAGACGTTCATTGTAATGCCATTTTCAAGAGAAAAGTTGGAAACAACCAAAAATATCTAAAAGTAAGAAAAGAATTGAGTAAACCGTGGTAGATCCATGCACCCACCGAAATGCAGGTATGAGTTTATAATAACGTGGGAAAATACTTATGATAAGTGAGCACATAAAAAAACCATGCAGAGAAAAAAGGAAGGAATTCACAGAAACGGTAGACTCTGGGCAGTGGGATTGGGCCAATTTTTTTCCTCCTTCCATTTTCCTATAGTTTCAAAACTCAATACGAATGGGGTTATAGCAAGCTACAGAACGAAACTTAAAAAAAAAAATCCTGGTGCTCAAAGGAGGAAAGCTACGCTCCCAGCCTTCCTTGGGGAAGAGTGCCTGTCCGGGAGCACCCACAGACCCTTATAAACACTCCTGGAAGTGCATGCTGTTGGCACAGAGGCCAAACCGTATGTCACGTGACCCTGCCCTCCAGCATTGAACCGGAAATCCCTGGTAAAGGCTCTGATTGGCTAGGTGGAAAGAACCCGAACCACCTATGAGAAAGCTTGACCCAAGGCACTGTCAAATAACAGCCCTCAGTATTGGATAGTGAAAAACAGGGCCAATCAGATCCTGTCTCAGGAAGAGTGCATAGAAACAGTCCCCGAGGAATCTTCTCTGCCCACTTTTGAGAGATTAACAAGGAGGGTCTGGTCGGTAAGCAGCTGAGTCCTGAGTAGGGCGAGCTTTTATTCTGGTTCCTCACCAGACAGGGAAGACGGCTTTCGTGGCTCCTTCACTTTCTTACGAGAAGGTTCTGCCACACGTGGAGAGCAAAGCAGGGTGGGACCTGTGTCTAACAAAGCTTGTCTCCCTTTGGGTGCGTGTAGTAGATGCTGTCGGGGCAGCTGGAACCCTTCTCCTTGCCCCTGATGGCTATCTAGGCCACCCCAGAGATGAGTGGCACAAGAAACTTGTGTTAAATTCAAGATTCCCAGCTCCTCCCCCAGATAATCTCATTTAATAGTGTTGGAAAGCGGGGCACTCAGGAATTTGCATGTAAGAGTTCCCAGGTAATTCTGATGCGTCATCCAATTTGGGAACCATTGTTTTACCCACTCCTGGAAAAACTACACCCTGATGCTCTCCTTCTGAAGTAAGCCTTAACAATATGGAGGGTCCTCAAAAACCGAACCTCTGTATCCCCATGTTCATAGCAGCATTATTCACAATAGCCGGAAGGTGGAAGCAGCCCAAGGGGCCATCATAGATGAATGGGTAAAGAAACAAAGTATGGCGTAGCCACCCAGCAGAGTATCTTTGCTCAGCCTTCAAAAGGAATGAAATTCTGACATGCACTACATCAGGGATGAACCTTGAAGACCTTATGCCAAATGAAATAAGCCAAACACGAAACGACAAATATTGTGTGATTCCACTTCCATGTGGTTCCTAGAGAAATCAAATTCATCCAGACAGAAAGTAGAATGGGGGTTGCCTGGGGTGGGAGGAGTGGGAAGTTATTTAATGGGTATGGAGTCTCAGTTTGCGAAAATGAAAAAATTGTGGAGATATGTGGTGGTGATGGTTGTACAACAAGGTGAATGTACTTAATGCCGGGAAACTGTACAGTTAAAAATGGGTAACATGGTAAATTTTATGTTATGTATATTTCACCACACATACAAAACCCCAACAAACCAGCCAAGCAACCACCAATATAAACTATGCAATTCTTTCTAGCAAGGAAATAAGCCACTTCAAAGAAGCTGTAGCTGAGAAAATAGCCCTTTTGGGGTACAAAACACTGTCAGAGACAAAAATCTGTAGGAAAAAAGTTAGTACAAAACATGCTTCTTGTATCATATCGGGGTCCCTTATAAAATAAACAGAAACAGGAAAGCGGGGAAGAAAGTAAATCTGTTTAAAGGGGAAAAAATCATTCCTGAAAGTTTATGAGCAGATCTTTCTGGCTCTTGAACAATGTCTCTGAAACGTTGGAGTTTAAAGCTTTCAGAATATTACGGCCTCCTGCCCCCACTCTGCGGAATGTGGATATGCATTTGCTTTCTCCCTTGTAAACATAATCTGTCTTTGATGCTCGGGTAGATTCAGTGACTCTGGGGTCTTCTTGTGCTGGGTGCCCACAGAGAGCCCTGCTCCTTGCATCGCAAGGAAACCCTTCTGTGCATGAGGACTTGCTATAGACAAAAGAGAGCTTGGTCAGTCGGGGACTGTGTGATATAAAGGGATGTGGGGGGGGGTGTGAGGGCTTATATGAACGTGAAATACTACTATTAGGGTGGTAAGCTGCTAATCATTACTTTCACAGCTTTACATATAGCACGAGTGATGTTGAAGTTAGGACTGGATCTGTCCGTGAATGAGTGAAAATCTAAAACAATGGTGGCTTAAACACCACTGAAGTTTATCTTTCAGTCCTGTAAATAAATCCGGAGCTGGGGCATCTGGGCTGCTGGTGTGGCTCTGGGAAGCTGATCCAGGCCCCTTCTGCCCTATCACTGCCATCCTTGGTTCACAGCCCAGTATGATGATTTGACTGTTCAGCTTCAGCCATCTAGTTTCTGCTGTGGCCCAGGAGAAAGAGGAGGGGATGCAGAGGCCCACTCCTCCCCCAAACACCAGACGTGCATGACACTCCCATGTAAATGGAGGGTCCCACGGGCCAGAACATCCTCTCATGGCCACGGTGAGCTACAGGAGAGGCTGGGCCATGCAAGCTTTATTCCAGGGAGCTGTTGCCCAGCTAAGAAGGGAGGGCTGATACTGGGGGAGATGATTAGCTGGCTTTGTTCCCAGGAAGACCAGAGGGTAGGACTCTTGGGTTCTTCTTCAGCCCTGTGCTGCACATCTCTGTGAGACTTGTCCAGGCCCTTGGACCTCAGTGTCTCATTTAATTCTTACAACTTCCCTGAGTTTTTTTATTTTCACTTTACAAAAAAAGGTACTAAGACCCCAAGAGTTTGTCAGTTATCCAAAGCAGCTCCATAAACGGTGCCCCTGGCCTCCAAATTCTTCAGAATCGGCTTTGTGTTGTCCCAAAACCCTTGCTCTGTAACACCCAGAGGTGCTAAGTAGAGTCTGGCCCCGGGATGCCTGTGTTGGTCTCTTGTGAGTGTCTCAGCTCTGGGCACCATCACCTCTAAATATATGTGTCTTCCTAACTCCTGAGTCTGCTGTGCCAGAACCCAGGAGCCCATTGTGTGGAAAGCTGTGCACATCAGCCCTGCCTTTACCCAGGAAGCTCAGAACCCTCGGTTGGGTTGCTGCCTTGCTTGCTTTTTGAGCTCATGTGAGCATTCCAGGGTGGATTTACCATCCTAGATCCAGTCGCTGTACACACTTTAATTGAGGACATGCAAGTGCTAAGAGGGGGAGGACACTTATTCCAGACCTCAGAGGGACAAAGGGAAAAAGGAGAGTCCATTCAGAGCTAGGCTCCCCCAGCACTGAGACATCTATTGGTAGAAGGAAACACCTCGGAATGAGAAAGCTGAAAAAAAAAATCTGCCTTTGGCTGGCTCCATTCTCTCTTGATGTTTATATGGGTTCCTTCCATACTTTCAAAGACTGCTCTTGAGGGATTAAGAAATTACATGTTTAAATCAATGAGGAATAACCCAAGAGGAGTAACTTTTAAGAAAGATGCCAGTGGCCTGGATTTTGTTCCAGCCCAGGAGCTCCCCCTCCCCCTCGCCTACTCTGGTCCGCCCTGACCTGTGAAAGGCTGCTTCTTAGGGTGCTGGCTGGGTGCAGCCTGGCAGTTCTAAGGCACACCGGTAGCCCTGCATTGCTGTGCGAGGACCACAGAGGCTTCTTTTCAACTCCATTGCGGGGTCATTCCAATCGAGTCTGGGACTCAGGGCCTTAGCATCACATCTCCCTTGAAAGAGCACAGAGTTGGTCGCACATTCCTTTCACATACCTCTTTTCTTCCATGGATTAGACCTCCACGATCCTACCTTTTGGCCACTACAGAGAATCCTCCTGAAGAGCTCTTAATTTCTGTTTTTAAGTAGCCTTTCAACAGCAAACATAAAAGTAAATTCTTGTTTATTACAAAAAGTTTAGAAAACAGAGATAACTAGAAGAAGGAAACAAAACGTGCTTCTTATTCTAATACCCAAAGATTACTGTGACCGACTGTTCATACATCTTTCTAAACACCTGCATATGCATGTGTGGATAAAAAGCTTTTGAGAAGCAAATGTGAGGTCAGACTACTTTGTAACCAGCTTTCTGTCTTTCTGTGACAATAAATACATTTCTGCAATATTGCTCCTACTGGCTGAAGATATTACATTGCACCATCATTTTTAAAAATCCCCTACTGTTGGGCAATAAGATTAGTTCATTGCTCTATTTTTGAAAAAAAAATTGTTATTTTTATGTTTATTTTTAATATAAATAAGATCTTAGGGCACATCCTTGATTATTTCCTTAGAATAAATTCCTAGAAGTGGAGTACTGTGCAACTTTAAGGGTTTTTTTTATATATGTGGTCAAATTTATCTGGAGAAAAGTGGTAATAGTTTACACTCATTTACCATGTACGAGAGGATTCCCCATGTTCTGGTTCATACTAGACACTGTCTTTTTCTTTTTTCTTTTTCTAACATTTTTTTAAATTAAAAAAAAATATTTTTAAGTAGGCTCCACACCCAGCATTGGAGCCCGAAACAGGGCTTGATCTCACAACCCTGAGATCAAGACCTGAGCTAAGATCAAGAGTTGAAAGTTAAACCAACTGAGCCATCCAGGGGCCATGACACTGTGCTTTTCTTTAAAGTTCTGAAAAGTCAATAACATTCCGTAGTCTTTTGGAAAAGAACCACAATTGCAGATCTATCCTATACAGAAAGTTTTCCTTCCTTAGCAACTCCATCTGAGAACTCAGGACCAAAACCTGCCCAAAAAGGAGACAAATAAGACCCAAAGTCAAATATATCTGTATCTCAGAACACTCTCACTTCCATCAGCTTCTGAACACACATCTGACCAATCCACTCTCTGTTATTTATGACCTAGGCTGGATTCAACACTGACCTAGATAGAGAATACTTTGGATCTCATCACCAGCCCTCCAAACCATCTGGTCCTGGCTAAACAGGTTAGCCACGCAGTTGGAATCTTCCTCACTCAACCAGCTTTCTGCTTGCCAGTTTTCTAATAAAAAATATTTCCTTGCTCTCTACACAAAAATAGGGGGTATGGATATCTTTTGTATATTTTTACCTGATAGCCAAGTTGCTTATTTTTCAAACTTTGGCAATCCTGAAGATTTTGTCACAGCTCCCCCCAGGAGAGAGTGGGAAGAGAAGAGAAGGAATGGATTCCTGTAGTCATGAGGACTTGGGCTGGAGGAGTTGCCTCTGCATGTTATTTCACTTACGTTAATATTTAAAATATTTGTGCTTGGGGGGAAATGCCAATTATTTTCAAAACCGAGATTCTGTTCTTCACTACAAACCATTTTTTCAAATTCCTAGAATTAAAGCAGATTGTTCTTCCAAGCTCACAAGCTATTTTTATCTATAGCAATATGGAGCACACACACACCTGTTTGCATGTACACCTACCTGCATGGACACTTGGGTTCGTTATGTTGAAGGAAGAGCTAAGAGATAGTAAGCTCGGTGTTTTACCACCGATATGGAAATGTATTGCTGGGACACAAAAGACTGTCTTCCTTCATAGGTACTCATTTTCTCAAATAATACTTTGGGGTCTTAAAATCAGTCATATGGGAAAAAAAGACCTAGTTTTAGAACCTTCTATTGTTAATTGTGTTGTGTTGTTATGGTCTCTATTTAATCAGGCAAAACATCCTTACTGAGAGCCTACTGTGGGCAAAGCTGGGTGCTGTGGAAGCCATCAAGACAGAATCCCTAGTCCAGCTCTGTCACTGACCAGCTATCATGAAGGTGCCCCTTCCCTTCACACAGTCTCAGTTTATGCACCTTTAAAACAAGGCACCTGGACTTATTGCCCACGGGGCGTTAACTTCCCTGCACTTGTGGGCTCCTCCCCTGCCACAAGTCAGAGAGACCCGTGGCTCATTCTGGAAGTGAAGCAGGTCAAAGCCACAACCCCCAGCCATGGATGCAAGCACTGGTCATGCCCTCCCTCTACACAACCTTCACTTCAGAGAAGCAAGAGGGGCTTGGGTGTCACTTTCTTCAGGGTCCAGTGACTCTTCTTCCCAAGCACTTAGTTGAGAATGCCAGTCACATTTGCTCTGGCTGTGGTCAGTATCCTGTGGGAAAGGGTCAGCTGGCTGTTCAGAGTGGGAAAGAATTTTTTGTGAGGCCTCCCTTTTCTGCTCTAATTAATAAAGGCATTTGTACTGCCCAGTGGGGCCTCCTTGGTACACATTCCTTGTTGCTGTTATGGTTGTTGATGTGGTTGGTGTTTTGGCCTTTTAAATTTAAAAATCATATTTTCTGCAACTCCAGAAGTCACATATGCTCATTTTGAGAATATTAGAAAAATAGAGAAAAGCATAAAGAAAAGAAGAAAGCTTCTCCAGTCTCCCACTGCGCTGAGTCAAGCGAGGCTTTGGTGGGTTTCCTTCTGTCTTCTTGCTGCCTATGCCCCTCCAGGTCCTTGCCCCACACTGCTCTGTGTCTGGCACCATGTTGGCAGGCCCTGTGCCCTCTCTTAGGGCTGGCTTCAGCTACATGGGAGGCCTGCCAGAAGGAAAGAGAGTGAGGTTGAGGAATTTATGCCCCTGGCGCTCTCTCTGCAAGATCACCTCTGCTGAAGGCCACTGCTCCTCTCAAGACCCAGGGGCCTAACAAGACACCCTCTCCCCACAAATTCTGTTAACTACCCCAATCTCCTTCCTTTTGGCCAGAGAGTGGTGAGGCCCCAGCCACCCTACCACTGGTTGTGGCCCCACACCCACCCCTCCCCAGGTCATCCTGCTATGAAAGTGCCATCTGCTTTTCTGTTGGGAATCTGATTGATTTACCTTCTGACTCATTGACATTTTGGGCCTTTCCCTCGAAATTCTCTAAGGTTTCCAAAGCATGTATGAAGTGCCTGGAATAAACTTGGGGTCCTGAGGAGGGAAGACATTTAATTTCCTGACTATTGCCTGGTACCCGCCCCCCCACGGCCCTGGCACAGAGTAGGATTAGGCCCATGTCCATGTGTTGTGATGTGAGGGATTCCGCACCCCCACCCTCTCCCAAACACCTCCAACTCCTGCTGCCCTTACACCTCCATTAAAGTCATTCCTTCTATCTCCAGGATTTTCTCCATAAGGTCCCAGTTGGAGAGGAGGAATGACTGGCTTGCGCACACCGAGGCCTCAGCATGTAATGCCACCTCAGGCCCCCAGTCACTGTCTGGCTGAGCCTTCTTGCCCCTCTTGTCATAGTTTGGTTGAGGCCTCCTCCATGAAGCCTCTGAGCTCTCCACCCAGCTAGGGGCCCCTCCTCATGTCTCTTACTAAGATGTCTTGTACCTCTCCTGAGGCTGTGAGGCCTGTGAGGTTGGAACTGTGTCCTGCTCGCCCTTCTCCTGGCACCTGCCATAACACTCGGCACATGATACACACTCCATATAAATAGGTTGGCTGTTGCATGTTTGGGATATGCTCCAGAATCAAGTTTCTTTACTGAATCCATTTTGAAAGGACTGTTTCCAGTTGGAAGAAACTTGATTTGAACCAGCCAGCCACTTCTTCCTTGAATATTGTATGCATGACAATCCACTCCCACAGGCACTGATGTGATAGGCCTCTAGACGGGTGAGTTTGTTGGGGATGGAGGCGGGCCTTTGTCAGAGACTCTGACCCAGGAGGACGCAGAGGAGCCAGGGAGCCAGGGAAAAACTATTCTATTGTTTTCCCAAGAGCCGAGTATATTTTAAAAAGGTCACTGCTGCTGACAGTCATAGGAAGATAAACCTCAGAGGCAAATTCAGTTTCCTGGGGTCACTTCTGAATTTGTCTACCTTATTTAACATTTCCTTTTAATGTGAGGTCAGGGGAGCTCTGTGAAAATTTTTAAATTTTCTGTGAAATATTTAAAACCTCTCTTTTTGAGGAAAATACTCTCTATTTGCATAAAGCCACACTGAAAGGTTTACAAGAAACAAATACAGTGGTGACTTCTAGGGTGTGGGGTGGAGGATCCATGTAGACTGGGAAGCAGTGGGAACGAAATGTCTCAATTATGCCTTCAGTATTGTGTTGACTTTTGAGTCACAGGAATTTATAATCTATTTAAAAAATTAATTTACATTTAAAAAACGTTCCTGGAGAGAAGCAATAACCTTCAGACATTTTTTGACTCCAAGCCACTTAGGTGGGGTGATAGGCCTCCCTGTGCACGTGTTCTCCCCTTTTATACTTTCCAATGGAAAAAAAGATGCGACTTGCTTGCAACAGTGTCACTGTACAAACTGTCACTGTACAAGAAGCTTACTTTTTAGGGAGAGGAGTGGCATTACGTAAACGCTTGCTTTTGCAGTAGGGGCATCGATGATTCCTATCTGAACCACAATGTAGGCATAGTTGGCAATCTAGTTATTAGACAATTACAGGCCCCAACTACCAATGGGGTGGATATGGAATCCTAAATCCTGGAGAGAAGATCAGATAATCTGTAACCAACTGCAGTGCGTGGATAACAGTAGCAACAACTGCTGAAAGCGATAACAGAGCCTGCTTCCTCCTCAGTGTGGGCATTCTGGCCACGCACGGTGATGCATGCGAACAGGGGCTTTGCAAGTTGCCACAGGTGGCATGGATGACAGAATCTGGGATAGAATGTGGAGTGAAAATATTCTAGTCACACACTAATTTTGGTTTGCAAATTCCAAATTCGGTCATCTTTTGTCATTCACTTAAGTTACTGGTAAGAAGCGACAAGTTCTTCATAAACGACAATTGAAGGATTGTGTGGCATTCACTCAGACAAGCAGAAGTAAGGACTCACATGTTTGGAGAGCAATTTGCATCCATCAGAGAATTCATGCATCTCACCAGTGGCCTTCCAGCCCATTTGAAAATGACTATGTTGGAATTTCTGTATTGCCAAAGTCATAAAGAATTTGGACTCTGATGGAAAGAATCACTCATCCAAATCATGCTTTTTCCCAGTGGGAAGTAGCCCTTTGAATGAGGAAGGCCTCTGACATGTCAGTTTTGGCATTTGGAACAACCTTTCTAGAAGGAACTTGCTATGTGAGCTAGCTGCAAACACTCGTGAAAACCTTTTCACCAGCAGGTTATTAGGTAAGTATTGAATAGCTCCACCTCTTCCTTAAACTGAACCACAGCTAAGCTTCCCAAGGCAAGGGTGGTAGAGTTTTCAAAGCAATGGTTTTAGACTCCCTTGTTTCACTATGCTCTGGTCCTCTTGACCCTCTAGAACCCTCTAAGACCTTCCCAGCATCTGCCTTGATTGTCCTGTCTCTCAGGTCTAACTCTACACTTGTCCTTTGGTCTTAGGGACACTCTTTGGCTTCTCCAGCTTTGACCATCTCATGCTATCATTTGTCACTGATGCCCACTTCCTACATCTGTCTACCCAACCCATCTCCAGTTCCACTTCTAGCTCCAGTGGCCAGAGGGGAGGTGGGATGTATTAAAATGAAACCTTCAAGGCTCTTGAATCCAAACACCTCTGCTCCCTGGCCTGCCATAATCAACCATCACGTATGCTTAGGGACAAGTCTATGTTCAGCCATGTGATATGGATCTGTACTTTCTAGGAATTGAGAGTATGTGTGCATTTAGCATTGATAGTCAACTGGTTAAACACTGAATTATTTCCCTGTCACGTGGCACAGCCATTGTCCCACTGCCCTGACCACCTAGACTCCTTCTGTGGAACTCCCTGGACCTTCCTCTAATCCTGCAGCTTCAGGAGCACTGCCTGGCCAGCAGGGGGTGGAGGTGGGCGTAGGGCCCTTGGTTGGGTACCCTGGCCAACATCTATTCTGATTGGTCAATGCCTGAGCATACTAGTTGCTATATATGTTAAATATGCACCCCGTGCAAGTGAGCCATGGACAGGATTTCCATATTAAAAAATGAAAAAAAAAAAAAAAGTCAAGTGGCTGTTGTGTCAGGTACTCCCAGCCAGCATCCTCTTCTCTTTAAGGCTGCCCCAGAGGTGTGAGGGTTTGTTTGCAACAAGCAGATGGTTTAGTAAATATTGCTTTTGCCAAATCCCCAGAGGCTCTCAAATGTTAGGTGCTAATAAAGCCCATGTTATTATTAGGCATGTGGTCTATGTAGGTCATTGCCAACCACTGGCATGATGCAGAACAAAGAAAAGAAAAGAAAATGAGCTAAGCCCAGATAGAAGGTATCCTGATGGGGAATGGCAACCCCTTCTCCAAACAGGAAACATGCTTGAAATCTCTTTGTCTTCAGAAGGACCCGGTTTCTTCACCTGTAAAATGAGTGTCATCTGAATAAGCCCTTTTGCTAGTGTCTCGGGAGTTTGGACAAAAAATAGGCCTCTGCGGTAGAGAGTGGGGGAACCCATGAGGGAATAGTACTGGGAGATGCGGCCTCATCCTGTAGCTGTAGACTTGCAGTGGTGGCCACGGTGGAGCAGTGTTTGGCTTTCGTTTTACCTCGTGGCCCCAGAGAGGGAGCGTGGCCCTGAGTGCAAGCAGGAAATAGCTCCAGGAACCCGAGCTCTGGACTGAAGGAAACAGCAGATGTGTGCATCTGATTCTGCTTGGACACAGGCTTTTTTCAGATGCTTGCAGGAAGATGACTTGTGTCAAGCTCTCAACCGTTTGGACAAAGTTCAGGATTGTTCTTGAGGGAGACCTCTTCCTGAGCAATAAGGAACACACGCGTTTCCCAAGCATCCTGTTGGGTGGTGACGTGCCCTTCCTTCCCAAGGTGCTTAGAGCTGGATGAGTGTCCGTGCAGTTAGGAGAGGCAGCTGGATGGTCTGGCACTGGGGGAGGGTGCTGGGATTTGGGGTATCTGGGAATATTGCTGGATCCTGGATTGAGTAGGATGTTCCCAGGGCTAAAGGAAGAGAGAGGACAGAAGGAGGCAGTGAATCTGCCTGTGCTGATAACAACTCTGGTGGAGGTTTCCAGGCTGGGGCATCTCATCTGAACCTGGCAAAGGATGGGAAACAGTCGAAGGGCAGAAGGAGCAGAACTCAGGCCGTGCTGCAGGGAGGGAGCAGGTTGCAGGGTTTACATGATAGCGGAGCCCAGAGTGAGCCTGAAGCATGCTCCTGTTTTTTGTTTTATTTTTTTAATAGGAGTGTAGTTGACACACAATGTTGCATGAGTTTCAGGTGTACAACTTAGTGATTTGACAAGTTTATACATGATGCTATGTTCACACAAGTATAGCTACCATCTGTCCCATTACATCCCATTACAATATCACTGACTGCATTCCTTATGCTTGGGTTTTTATAACTGTGATTTACTCTGTAACTTGAGGCTTATATCTCCCTCTCCCCTTCACCCATTTTGCTCAACTGCCCCCCACTCAACCATCAGTTTGTTCTCTGCATTTATAGTTCTGATTTTGCTTTTTGTTTATCCATTTTTCTTTTAGATTCCACTTAAAAGTGAAATCATATGGTATTTGTCTTTCCCTGACTTATTTCACTTAACATAACACCCTCTAGGTCCATCCACATTGTCTCAAATGGCAGAAGCGCATCCTTTTTTATGGCTGTGTAATATTCCTGTGTGTGTGTGTGTGTGTGTGTGTGTGACATTTTCCTTACCCATCTGTCTACTGATGAACACCTGAGCTGCTTCTATGTCTTGGCTATTGTAAAAACGCTGTAGTAAACATAGGGGTGCATGTATCTTTTTGAGTCAGTGTTTTCCCTGGGTAAATACCCAAGAGTAGAATTACTGGATTGTATGGTATTACTATTTATATTTTTATATCTCCATACTATTTTCCACAGTGGCTGTAACAATTTACATTCCCACCAACAGTGCACAAGGGTTCCTTTTTCTCCACAACCTCCCCAACCCTTGTTGTTTCCTTCCGTGGTTTTATTTTTTTTTTAAAGAAAAACAAAACTCAGCTAGTGTGTGCTCTTCTTGTTCCATAGAATGTGTAAGGTGGACTCACACCTTTAGTTTTATGTATTAGCAGCCCTAGCAGCACTTACTTGGTGCCAGGCACTCTTCCAGAGTTTAGTCCCCAGGACAAGTGGAGCTACTGTAATTATTCCCATCTTACAATGAAGAAACCAAGACACAGAAGGGTGAAGTGGCTTATTCAAGGTGAGGACAGACGGGATTGGACCCAAGGCAAACTGGCTTCCAAGTGTGTGCATATGGCTCTTGATTTTTTTAAAATAGACTTTATTTTTTAGAACCGTTTTAGGTTTACAGAAAAATTAAGATAATACAGAAGGTTCCAGTACATTCTATACCCTATTTCCGGTATTTATAAACATCTTACATTAGCTGGTTCATTTGTTGGAATTAATGAACTAATATATTTTTTAAAGATTTTATTTATTTGTTTGTTTAGAAAGTGGAAGGAGGGACAGAGGGAGAGAGAGAATCCCAAGCAGACCCTGTGTTGAGCGAGGAGCCCCACGCGGGGCTCATTAATTAACTAATATTGATGCATTGTTAACAAAAGTCCATAGTTTATATGGTTTTCCTTGGTTTTCACCTAATGTCTCTTTCTGTCCCAGGATCCCATCCAGGACACCACATTACATTTTGTCCCCAGGCCTCCTTAGGATCCTCCCGACTGTGGCAGTTTCTCTGACTTCCTTGTTGTCGATGGCCTTGATGGTTCTGAGCAGTGCCGGTCAAGTGTTGGGGGAAGTATCCGATGATTTTTCTCACAATTAGACTAAAGCTCAACCCTTGCTTTTGATGGTGACAGGGAGCTCTTGCGAGGCAGGTGTAAAGCCAACAGGGACATCTTTGTTGCTTCCACCATTATTTGGCAGAATTCTATACTAGGTCAAATTTTTCTCTTACATCTTTGCTTCTTTTCAGAAGGAAAAGGAGACTCCTGTTTTGTGGTTGTGCTAAGTCATGTGGTTCCAATTAAAAGGAGTCATCTTAACCCAGGCTCCCTGCTGGTGAGGGGGCCTATGCTGGGCCCCATATTTCAGGGTCACAGATTGCATTTGGGTCCTTCAGCCCTCCTGCCTGGCCTTGTTAGTCACTTTTAAGACTGGGACCCTGAAGCCCAGGTCCCGTGCATGGCCGGCTGCTTCCCAGCTCCCAACGCTAGGCTCTGCCTCTGCAACTATCCATCTCTGCTCTCTCTGTGGGGGCATCTCCTCAGCCCTGATCACGCACATCTGCAGAAGCTTCCTCTGGTGCTATCCTTGTAGGTGGACCCCCATCGCAGGCAATAGACCCCACCATCGGATGGATGCTTCCAGGCCGGCCTGGGGACACATCCATTTGATCTTCCCAGGGAGGACTCCAGTCCTAAAGATGTTTACACACCAGAGAAGTGCTTGAGATGCGGTCTTGAGATGATAAAAATACACACAACCTTTTAAAACCATGGCAACACAAGAGGCAGGAATGCTGCCAATTAAAAAGCATTTAAAATATGGCTCCAGGCTGCAGGTTTGGAAATAAAGTAGATGAGGGAAACAGATGGATGGCATAGAGTCCTGCCTTCATGCTCGCCTGCACTGTGGCCCAGGTGAGAGACCCATCGAGCTCCAAGCCCAGCCCCCTACAAATATTGTTCATGAGTGAAGAAGGGGTGTAGCACAGGCACAGCCCCTACTTCCAATCCCTCCTCTCCTTCGGTCTGGATGGGCAGGGGGCTAACAGCTTCCCAACCGTCCTAGTACCATGTTAAGTCACTGATCTCAATTCTCCACCTTTGCCTGTATCCACACCCTTAGCCGTGTGATTTTGCAGATCTCCCTACAGTTTTCAGAAGGGAACACTTCTCTGCCCTGAGACTTTGGGCTTGGCCAGGGATCTTAGCAGAGCGACGCATACAGCGGTTTGAAATGTGCTGGTATGATTGGGTGTGACCTCTTGTGCCTCTGCCATTGACAGGAGAAGAACATGCCCCAGCTAGCTTGCTGGTCCCTGGAGGATGAGAGCCATGTGGCACAGACCTGGACCCAAACGGCAGCCTGGAGCCCAAGCCTGCTGATGCCTGCCAACATCAGCCGAAACGCCGCTGACCTGCAGTGTGTGATTAGAGGCTCAGTGGTCTGCTGCCGAGGCTTGCAGTCATTTGGTACCAGCAATAGTTGATGGATAAACAAGTCTCCCTCCTGCGCCTCTTGGACACCTAACACAGGAGGAAGATTTCTGGGAAGAGACGCATCATGGGAAACCCTGTCCCAGGAGACCATTCCTTCCTCATGTGAGTCTCAATAGTGATGTCACAGTCACTGTGACTCACCTCTCCCAGAAAGTATTAGTGTGTTAGTAATAACAGTAATTAGCATTCACCTGGGGTTGTACAAGCAGGAGGTAACGGCAACATAGAACTGTCTCATGAGGTGGAAAGGCCAGGATTATCATGTCCATTTTGCAAAGAGAAAATAAAAAACAGACAAGGTGGGTGACTCACCAGGACTGACCAGGAGGCAACTGTCTGGAGGAACAATGAGATAAGGAGTTTCTTATACCCAGGGGGAAATCACGTGTGTGTTTTAATTTTTATAACCTTTTCATTATAAAAGGAATACATGCCAATTGTAGAAAACTGGGAAAATACAGAAAGCATAAAAAATTAAAGTTCCCGTTCTACCTCATAGTATTTTGGATTATTTCTCTTGTTATTTTTATTTATTTTTAAAGATTTTATTTTTTTATTTAACAGAGAGAGACAACAAGCAGGGGGAGCAGCAGGCAGAGGGAGAGGGAGAAGCAGGCTCCCCACTGAGCAGGGAGCTCGATGTGGGGCTCGATCCCAGGACTCTGGGATCATGAATGACCTGAGCTGAAGGCAGAGGCTTAACCGACTGAGCCACCCAGGAGCCCCCATCTCTACATTATTTTTAATGCATATATGTTTATTATATGTATTTTATAAGTTAAAATCTTACTGTATATATAAGAGCATTTCCTGCAGCATTCAAAATTCTTTTAAAAAACAGTTTTTAATGCATAGTACTATGTTCTGTGGACTTACTCTAATTTGTTAAGCATTCCTTCTTATTGCAAATGTCACTTGTTTCTGATTTTTTTGTCATTAAAAACAATGTTTTGGTGAACATCTTGGCTGTTAGAGGAGATAATTTATGCATTTGATGCGCGGCGCATGGTATATGCTTAATAAATAGTAGCTCATATAAATATTTGTCTAAATCCCCAATAACTTGCTTAGAATAAACTGTCGAATCATTTAGTTCTGATGCACACTGTCAAATTACTTTCCAGAGGGATGTACCAGGCGCTGTTACTAATGATGGTGCTATAGGTTTCCATCTCACAGGCCCCACACTGTTTCCTTTACAACAAAGCATTGCTAATTTGACAGGTGAAAAATAGTAGTTCATTGTTACATTCTTTATTACTACTGAGGCTAAAAATTTTCGCATAATTATCAACCATCAGTCGGTAATGAGGGGGATTTGGGTCAGGGCCTGGCAGAATAAATACTTTCAAATGAATGAATTATCCAAGGTGGGCCATGCTGTGGGTATGAGCGGAATCACTAGGGCTGCATGTGAAGGCCTGGAGTTGTTGGACTGTTGCTTATATAAACAGGGATTTATTCCGAGTCTTTCGTTATTCAATTGAAATACTTTGAAATGGACAGAATCCTGTGGTAGAAGGGAGGTCTGAGAGTGTGTGTTGGGGTGACTGTACCGAGAAGCAGGTGCTCAGCTTTGGAGCTGGCCAATCAGCCAGTGAGAATCCCAATCAGGAAAAGGATCCCCTGGTCAGCGACCAGGGGCTGGGGCAGCCAGTGGTGCCCTTACTCCTCCAGTCTCCCGGCTCACAGCCTAAGCACACGCTGGAGGCAATGGGGTGCATTGAGGCTCTGCAGTCAATTCTGCTCTCCGAGAGAAGGCAGGGATGTGGGCTGGAGCTTTCCCATCTGATGCATCATGATTTGACTCAGCCACCAGACTGGGTAAACTGGGTTAACCCTCGCCAACCTCCCATGTTTCCTTCCTCCTGGTTGGGCTGAGACCCGCTCCTCCTTCCTTCCCTATATCTCCTTCACCCTAACCCACCCTTGTAGTATTTACTGCCCTGCATTGTAATGTTTCACTTACAATCACACTCCTCTCCTTGATTGAAGCTACTTGAGAGTCTTACCATCTTTGTATCTTCAGCAGCTGAGCATGAGAATGAGTAATGAATATACAGCCACAGAGCCTCCAGAGTGCGCCAAGGGTAAACTAAGGGCTCGGAACCTATTTGGGAGAAGTACCTACAGTTTATTCTTCATTAATATGTTTCATCCCAGAGTTCTGTTGAATTGGAGAAGTGACAACTCAGATGTTAGGCTCAGTGGTTGGTTGGGGTTTTGGCATCACATATCCCTATGCCCCGAAGGTTTCTGTTTTTGCTCTGGTTTGACTTTATACCGACAGCCAAGCTTTAGCTAAAGCAGGATATTTTTTAAACCCATCTGCCCAGCTTTCTTTTAAAGCAGTGGTTCTCAAACTACTCAATATCAGAATCGTCAGGAGTACTTGTTAAAACATGGAAAGCTGAGCTCTACCTCCAGAGTTTTTAACTTAGCATTTCTAACAACGTCCCACTTGATGCTGATGCTGATGCTTCCGGTTCGGGGACCACAGTTTGAGAACCACTAGTCTTAATGTTCTAACATGGCCCCTGGATAAGGTGACAGATTGACCTTCTCCCAAGTCCAAGGAGCTGGGTGTATGAGATGTTTGGCCATTGTGCCAGGGCCCGGCTCTGTCCACCTTCCCATCAAACTTGGACTGTCTTTTCTTGGCAGCCTGCAGAGGCACACTGGTACATTCCAACCTGTGTCAAAAGGCCACCAGGGCCTAAAAATTACTGCAGCGGGATCTGAAGCCTTATCAGGGTACCTACTAGCTTTTAGGAGAAGCACTTGAAGCTTCAGGGAAGAGAATTTTATATCCTGGGAAAACCCCAAGCTCCAGGAGCCAAACTTTGAAAAGGAGGCAGCAGCCAGGGACCTGCCCCCTTCCAAAGGCCAAGGGACTCCTGGCCCTCCTCTGTGAGGGTCTCCATGTACTCTCCATGCCACCTGGTCTGCACCTGAGCCCACATCCTCTTTCTTTCTTGACCTTTACAGGAGAAGGTGAGAGGGACTAGGATGTGCTTTCCCCAACACAATTCAAATAAAATCCAAACTCCTGACCATGGCCTGGCTGGAGCTCACACCTCATCTCCCTGCTCCGAAGCTTGTCAGCTCCACTCCAACCTTCTGGCCCCGCTGCTGTCCCTCAGACACCAAGCTTGTTCCCATCCTGGAGCTCTTCAGCCCCTCCATCTGCTAAGGCAAGGACCCAGATGGCACACGACACTGATGGTTCAGGCATCCCCTCTCCAGAAAGAGCTTCCTCTTCACCCTCCATAAAGCAGCCTCACCTCCCCCACTTTCCTTCTGTTCCGATCTTCAGAAGCACTTGCCACCACCTGACACCACCTCCAGGATGGAAGCCCCATGAAGGCCAGAACCTTGTCTGCCTCTCCCGGCTGTGTCCCCAGCAGCTGGACCATGCCTGGCACACCACACATATTCAATAAGGATTTATGGGATAAATGTGTGGCCTCGACCAGATACACTATGGGAGGCAAGGTCTGGAATCCTTAAGCATTATATCCCAGACCTTGACTCTAAAGTCCAGAATCTGGCTCCAGATCTATTTCCTAACAGCTTGTTCAGATGGGAAGGACCAGGGCCGTAAATGAGGTTTCTGCCCCCTCCAGCCCCTGTCACTCTGGACAAAGCCCTCAACTCGTGTTGGCCTGACCTGCCTCACCAGCCAAAGGGTGGGATAAACATTTGTGTTGCCTGCCTCCAAGACCATCTCGAGGCTCAAATGAAGTAATTGCTGGGGAAATGCTATGCCAGGAGAAAGGGGCTGACAGATTTGAGGTTTGGGGTGGCTGTACTTGCCTATGGCTTCAAAAATCTGCGCGAGGCCCTTAATTCACATAAGCTCTGCATTCTGGCAGTTATAAATCATAAAGCATCACTGTCTTCATAAGCATCGGGTAAGCTGATCACAGACGAATCAATTTAAGGAGTTACTTTCAAAAAAGAAACCCTGGAATTTGAGCCCCTGCTAAGAGAGTCTTACCTTGTTTATTTCTCTGCCTCCTTTTTCCTGCCCGTGAACACCTTTGCC
The DNA here is from genome assembly GCF_017311325.1 of Ursus maritimus. NCBI lineage: Eukaryota > Metazoa > Chordata > Mammalia > Carnivora > Ursidae > Ursus > Ursus maritimus. Next base: position 55,933,480 of record NW_024424453.1, on the reverse strand, counting down.
AGCCATCTCCCCAAGGCAGCTGGGCTTTCTGCTTGGCATTAGGAAATGTAAGAATGAGTTAAAGAAGAGTTTGGGGAGTATATTCCTCATCCCAGCAACAGTTGAGGATCTTAAAAAGTAATTTTAGTTGACTTCAGATAAATGGCTGGATTGGAGAGATCTGAACCCCCCATGGGGCTAAAATGGAGTCCCCCATGGTTATCTGGGCTTCCGTTTCTCACATGGGCAGGGAATTAAAGGAGTAAGGTCTTCCTGGAGAAGACCTTGGGGGTAGGGTTGCCAGATAACTCTGGCAAATAAAAATATAAGATGCCCAGTTTCATCTGAATTTCAGATAAGCAACGGATCAGGTTTTATTATAAGCATATCCCATGAGCTATTTGGGACATACTTATACTAAAAAAAAAAGTATTCACTGTTTATTTGATATGTGGGTATAGCTATGCGCCCTCTGTTTTATCTGGCCAGCCAACCTTGATCCTCAAGTCCTCAGTCCCAAGAGAGGAGGGGCAGGGACACTGTACTTTTCCTAACCCACTTTACCCTACAGATAAGAAATGTTTTGCTATCAGTCTCCGCTCCAATTCCTTTTCCTTCCTTCCTGGCCCTGGCCTGTTGGTCGAGGGCAAGAGGTGGATGTGACCTTAGGTAACCCATCTGCCTGGGCTGCTGCTGAGATGTCGCCCACACAGCCACAGTCCTTGGAATCAGCAGGGCACTTACCGAAGCGCGGATGCCAGAAAAATCCTCAGGTCCTAAGACAAACCAGGGCAGGAATGTTTTATAGATGTTGGGAGCATTTGATTCTTAGATAAAGGGCCTAGGAGACCCAGAACACTTCCCTGAATGCAAAGCAAAACTCCTGTCAGCCTATTTATTTTGGTGTTACTAAACACTACCTTTATTACTAATAATACCTTGCACTCATGTTGCGCTTTTCATCCAGAGATCTCTAGGTGCGGTATTAGCATGAAGCAGCACAGCCCTATGACCCCTGCATTATGTAATTATACAGAGGGCTTCTACAGGTAGAAGGGTTGGCCCTTCTTAGAACAGACCTAGATGGAGGCCAGGAATAGTTGGGTCAAAACCTGAGATGGGTGACAGGCATTTTAGAGCATGTTCCCCCACCCACCTTAGGACACTGTTAGCTTCTCAACTTCAAGATTTGTACTGTTTTCTTCTTCTTTTGCATCTCCAACATTTAGCACAATGACTGGAATATAGCAGGTGCTCAGTAAGTGTTTGCCAAGTGAATGAATGAGTGATGAGCAAACAAACTGACCCAGAAATAAGCTCGGCCTTCATTCCTTGCTTTCTTCCCTTGCAGATAGGATGTACAGCAGTGGCTGTCAGTCCTAGTTTGCTATTCCCTCCAATCATTTTGCTGTTTCTGGGCACATGGGCTCCCCTGGTGCTTCTGCTCCCAGGCTCACCTGCATCTCTATGTCAGAGGACAAGCCACAGGCTAGTGGAGCAGCTTTGGCTGTGCCCCATATATCCCGTTCCTGCAACCCTTAATCAATGACTGAGGGGTATAGGCTACCAACTCATCAAGTCCCTCATCCCTGATGGGGACACTTCAGTGTGACCTATGCTGTGCCAACACTACCCTCCTAGGGACTTGGCTTGAGATCATAGCCTTGTTTGTTCTTGGTCCCTTCCCAGGCCTGTTTCCCACCCTACAGAACACGGGGGATACTGGGAATACTTCCTAATGAGTCACTTTCACTAGAATAATCTGTCAGGATCTGCTTCTGGGGAACCTAGCTTAAAACTGGAACATTTTGATTTCTTGACCGTGGCTCATTTTCCCCATGATGCTGACTCTTCTTCCTGCACCAGGAAGGATCTTCTAATAGAATACAACAGCAACAGTAACAAACACTCTTCCTATTGGAAGAGAAGCAATGGAAGATAACGAGCAGTCAAGACTTCACATCTGTTGGGCCCAGAATATAGAATTTCGGCTTGGAATTTTCTTGAGCAAAGACAGGGCAACAAAGTGAGCTTCTAATTCTTATACCCATAAGCATGTGGCCCTACTTATAGACTCCCCACCTGGGGGCTCTCTTCAGACAAACCTCTGCAGGAGTCTGAGTGAAGACCAGTGGTTCCTAAATGGCCAACACAGGGCCCTAGGATGGGAGGCCAGGCAGGACCCAGAACACCTTCCCCATTCAGATCAAGGGGACCTTGTAGCAAAGCGGTGGTGGGTACTGGACTGAGGCAATGTGATGGGTTAGTGGCCATGTTTCCCCAAAAAGACTTTTAAAGGGTCATTTCTGCATCCTCTGGGGCTTTCTCATCCCAAGACTTCCCATCTCTGGAGATCAAGTTCAGATATGGAGGGGCATGCAAGAGTTTCGGGCAGAAGAAACAGAATGGCATTTAATAACTTTCCCGACCGTGCTGTAAACACAGCGGCAGGGGTAGACGTTCCTGATCTCCCTGGGGTCTTATTAGTTTGTTATACCTCAAAGGGCTCTGATGATGCTGCCATAACCTACTTGGGAAGAAAACATTTATTATTAACACTGGTTTAACACTTAACTTTCTAGGGTATTTGTGGATGACACAGTCATACATCTGCCTTTTTATAGTGCTTCGCAGCAGAGCACAAGACCTTCTGGCTGACACCTCATAGATCATCAAAATTAAGACCTCTAGGCAAACAGAAGAAAGTAGGGCGGGGGTGGGGTGGGGACAGCAACTGGGGATGACTCAAATGATTTCCCAGTTAACTTTCCTTCAGAGAGAGATTGTTTCCATTAAGGAGCAAATTATTCTTAACATTAAGACATCCCTGTTTCCATGGCAACCTATAATAACTTGAAAGGAATGGTCCACGGTGGCCATGCAGCCAAGTGATGCTTTCTACCTGACTGGTAGCTACTGGAGATTAACCCAGATGTGGGGACAGCCAGCCAGGGATCAACCTCCACCTGCTTGGCATTCAACGCCCTGGTTGTCCTGTGCTAAAACCAGAAGAAATCTGGAAATCTGCAAGCCAGGATGAGAGCAGGCTCTCCATCTTTTATAAACATAAACCGTATCTTCATAGTGTCAGGCTCTTTGCTGGAGACTTTGAAAATGGTGGCAGAAAACAATCAACAAAAGAAGAAAACTACTCATTTTATTTTCACTGACTCCCCTTCGTGGTCCAGCACTGCCAGACATTTTGGGATCTCTTTGGCCTATCTATAAAAAGATAAGCAACAGGCCATAACTGCATGATTTCATATGCTCTTACACCCATGAGCCTTTCTCATTCAAATTGGCTGAATGTGGCAAGTAGGGAGTGAGGTATTTCCTGAGGCCCTTTAGTAGAGATCATGTTGGCCCAACTTGATGTGGGTCATAAAATCTTCTTTTACAAAGGACCCTGACCTTTTTTTTGAGAGGAACAACAATTATTGCTAAGCGCTGAGACCAGCAGTATCTTTGAGGAGGGGGGAAAAAAGAACCATGAAAAAGAAAATTTACTGACAAGTGGGTAAGGACCCCAAAATAGCCATTTGGGGGAATTCTTGCTTGAGACGACATAAAACTTTGCATCTCTCCCATGATAAAGTGGTTGCTGTTTGCTCTGGGCTGTCAGGAATCAACTGTGTGTAGTATGAAATGTAACACCAAGCCATCTGCTGGGAGCCTTTTCTTGTCTTCTTTTGTCAATGGTATGAGATTAGCCACACCATATGACATTTGCACCACGTGTCAAATACAGGCCTGTTGCTTTCCAAACACCCTGTCCAGAGGGAAATAGAGCATATTACAACCCAAATAAGGAAGCAGTTGGGGTAAGGGCACTCTGCCCCATGCTGGTGCTGTCAACAAGAGTACCATAAAGGGGCTGTGCAGTGGAAGATGGGAAAAGCAGAGCGAGCCTTCCATGTTCTGGAAAAAGGAAAAATATCAGTGGGGAAAAGCGTGGCTGCTCTTATCAGAATGATGAAAGCAATTGCGTTAAGCCACAGCTTCCCTTCCCTGATGTTCTTTCCTCAAGTCCGGATATCCACTCTGTACTGGTCAGTACCCAGTGAGGTTACATTTGTTGTTTTCAATTCCTGAAGGATGGGACACTGTCTGCAGGAACGCTTCTGGGAAAAACACAAACTGTGAACTAATGCACATGACGCAGAAGTGTTTTTGGTAGGGGGGCTAGGGGTCTCGTGCTAAGAGAGGGAATATCCAGCTGCATTTGACATCACCCTTGTTTGGACGGCCAACCAGAGAGCACACACTACTCTAGAGGAAAGGTAACTAGTTTGGTTGGTCATAAAAATGGCTGAATGGGACTAGACTGTTTGGATACTGATACACCAGTAAGGGTCAATGCAAGACCACTGGGCAACACATTGAACTCTTCATCTTCCAGGACCTTGTGCAAAGTGCTTATCTGACTTCCTCTGCGGCCCCCACCCTCCCCAAGCCCTCCATTCCCTTCCCTTCCTCCATTCCCTGCCCTCTCCTCTCCTACCTACACAAGCACCAACAGGGAGTTACCATGTCCCTCCATCCCGGCCGGCTGTCCTCCTTCCTCCTGGCTGATGCGCGCAGGCCAGTGTTCTGGATGCAAAGGGCAGCCCGGGTGAGCCTGCTCAGCGATGCCTTTCCTGCTTTCGTGGCGGCCAGTGATGAATGCCTCTGAGTCACATTGAGAGAGAGAAGATGCGGGGGTGGTAAAGGGACGCGGTTTCTAAGAACGTCGCCCGGAGGTAGAGCCTGTACGCGTGCGTGCACATGTGCGCGTGCGCACTGTTTACTAAAGGACAAGAAAAACCAAGCCAGGGCTTAAACAGCTGGGTTCCTGTGCAAAATTCCCAGGCCCCTGAGTGTAACAGCAGCTGGGAGGAAGGGGCTTCCTCGGACCCCCCGCTGCTCTCCCCTGACTTATTTGGACCCGTAGACTCCTCGGCCTCCCAGTGTGAAGTTCATCCCCAACCCCCTCATCATCTGTAAAGTTGCTAAGCCCCTTAACCCGGGTTTGAGTAAAGGCAGCATTTTTAAAGAAGTAAAGTTATGGATTCCCATGTGAAGGGAAAGATTCCTCAACCCTGCTGTATAGACCTCAGTACAGACACAAGAGGAAAAAATGTGTGACTCCCCCACCCAAGTCTTTCCTTGATTTATCCTAAGAAGCAGTTTAGCCTAGTGGTCCAGGGCATGGACTGGGGGACCACACTGCTTGGCTCTGCATCTTGCCTCTGCCAATAGCAGGTGCTGTGACACTGGGCAAGTCATTTAATCTCCCAGGGCCTCACGTTTTGTGTCTGAAAAGTGGGGTAATAACTTACCTGCTGTATGCACTTGCCAAGAAGTCTCAATGAGTTCCTGCATATAAAGCACTTGAACCAGTGCCTGGTCACTGTAGGCTCTAACTGTTCGCTCTCACATCCCACTATCCTGATGGGCAGGGCCAGTTACATGGGAGCACACGGCTCCCCGCGTAAGGTTTTGCTGTCATCATCTTGAAATTCTTAATCAGTTTATCTTTGAACTTGTGTTTTATAAGAGAAGTCAGTGAGACAATGGAGCATGCATGTAAGCAGAGGTGTGTGAGCTGTATGTGTGTCTGTCATTCCCTGCTGCCCCATCTCAAATAGCATTTTCTATGCCCCGTGAGCACCGAATTCCTACAGACCCACAATGAGTACAGGGGAAGCGTGTTACCAATATGACCAGCTGAGCAGGGGAGAAGTGGGGGGAATCAAGCTTACTGTTCAACCGGAACTGGATTTGACTGCAGAAAGAAGACCATGGGGTTCCAAGAAAGGCCAAGGAAACCTATTGTATTCTTATGTTACCTCCCTGTACTAACCAACCACCACCATTGAAAATGAGGACATAGTAGGAATGGTGAAGACAGGGCAACCATAGTATCTTTTCCTGTCAATCCTTCCCTACCTGTCAGTAAGAGAAAGGTACAAAGAGTGGGGAGAATGCGTGTGTTTCAAGAAGCAAAATAAGAACAGGGGCCTGGGAGGTTCAGTCAGTTAAGCATCAGACTCTTGGTTTTGGCTCAGGTCCCTGTCTCAGGGTCATGAAATTGAGCCCGGCATTGGGCTCTGGGCACAGAACAGTCTGCCTGAGATTCTCGCTCTCTCCCTCTCCCCCTATCCCTCCCCCCGCTCACACTCTCTCTCTCCAAAATAAATAAATCTTCAAAAACAGGAAGCAGGCTAAGAACACTATAATGCCACGTTCCCGTTGTTCTGATAGACACGAATTACATGTGCGTTACGAGTTAGGAGATAGGAATCGTGTCCTTTTGGTGATTCCACACCTGAGTTTAAAGCTCTTACAAGTTCATTTAAAACTGTCATTGTGTGGTGTTATACGCAACTAATGAATCATCGAACTTTACATCAGAAACCAGGGATGTACTGTATGGTGACTAACATAATATAATAAAAAAATGTTTAAAAAAATAAAAATAAAACTGTCATTGTATGACAGAAAGACGAGTGGTAGAATTCATGATAATTAATACTTTATTCATTTATTTCTGTTTGCTTAGAACAGCATTATATGGCAAATAAAAAACACGATGACAAGTCAGAGAGAGACCACAGAAGAAAGGTAAAAGCCTTGTATTTTAGTACCTTTAATACTTTTCTCTGCTTTTTTGAACCAGGGGCCCGAATTTCCATTTTGCAGTGGGCTTTGGAGATGACGTAGAAGGCCGTGCCCACAGGCTAACTCCTTGCTTCAGCCTCTTGTGAGGCTCCTGGTTGTGTCATTTCTCTGACAGCTGGGAGAGTTTAAAGAGAGGGGGTGCAGAGGCAGAAAGAGGGCTACTGCAGAGGGGGCCTAACTGGCTCAGTCAGTTAAGCGTCTGTCTTCAGCTCAGATCATGATCCCAGGGTCCTGAGATCGAGCCCCCCATCAGGCTCTCTGTTCAGCAGAGAGCCTGCTTCTCCCTCTGCCTGCTGCTCCCCCTGCTCGTGCTCTCTCTCTGTCAAATAAATAAATAAAATCTTAAAAAAAAAAAAAGAGGGCTACTGAGGTATTGTCAACTGGAGTCTGACATCCCAGGGGCCCCTTAATTCCCCTGGAGAGTCCTTGGAAGCCCCTCGGCAACCTGTGAACAGCGCTGCCACCGGCTAAGAGAGTAGCATGGTAGCCACCCACCCCCAACCTCAGCCCTTGTCCAGTGTTCGCCAGATGTAGGGTCCGAAAGGCAATCCAACTCGAGGAAGGAGAGGATACTGAAGACCCACGTGGTGTGGGTGGATATTGCCAGCCAGGACCCAAGCCTGAGGACCAGCCTGGCATCTTGGTTTGAATGGCAGGAGTAGAGCAGGGCTGTCACTTCTCTTCCTGGGATCAAAATCAGACAAATCTCCTATCAGGCTTACCAGGCAGTAAGTGGATCACGCCAGTGAATGTCAGTGCAAATTACAGCTCCAGCCTCCTGTCGTCAGCTTTGTGCTGCTTCTTGTCACTTTAATGCAAAGAGACAGCATGGAGCTGATAACAAGCCAGAAGGGTGGGGGATTGGAGGTGGTGGCTGCATCAGGGACAAGGAAAATGCATGTTGGAGAGACTGATTCAAGACAGTAAAAACCCATGGCAATGATTTCCTTGATTGCCTGTTGGAAAGGGGGCATTTAAGGGTGTCAGAACAGCGCTTCTTAGATATCCACGAAACTGAGCTGCTGCCCCATCCATTCATTCACCCACCCATTCACCTATCCATCCATCTGTCCGTCCAGCCATCCACCCATCTGCCCCATCCAGCCGTCTACCAATCATCTATCCACCCACCCATCCATCCATCTACCAACCATCCATCCTCATTTGCTAGCGAGCGCTGGCCTAGGCCTGTCACACTGGAATTTGGAGGGACTCATGGTGCCTCCATCTGCCGCTTGTAGCCATTCTCCAAGGGTTGCCTCTAAGAAGAAAGTTTGCGAACTCTGGGGAAGAAACACTATTTTTCCTAGCAAAAAAAAAAAAAGTGGGCTTCAAGGCCTTTTAATCTTGTCTAAAACAGCCCAGGGATGGATCAAAAGCTCCAGCTCTACTCAATTAAGTTGCCTTTTCTAAGCTGGTGGGTGAATGTGACTGTTTCAGAGACCTCCCTCCAGCCAGAAGAAGAGGAAGTCTCGTATTTTGCAAGCCAGGGTTTGAGTGTGACTGTCTGCCTTCAAGGCTATGAGGGTGAGCTCACAGTCATATACAGTCTTGTTGCATCTCCACCCATGTTACACATTTGAGGAACTGATGCAGTCGAAAGAAGAATCCAGGTCCTCCTAGGGCTGTGCTGGTGAGCTAGTATCTGAGGAATTCGAAAAGGGACCAAGATGGTAATGATACGGGACACACATCTTTCTTCTTAGGTTGCTCAGTGACTTTGTTTATTTCTTGGCTAGTGCCCCACTTGCTCCTGGATGCTCTCCAGTTCGGGACTTGGATGAAATGCCTGACTGTGGGGCATGGGTTGTAGCTTCCTGGGCAGTTAAGAAGGGCTGGATAATCGAGGGAGCTAGCTCCCTGAGGGGCAAATACTGACCTAGGAGATAGAAGATGGGAGAAGGCAGATAAATTCCTCCACCTTCCTTTCTCCCATGATCACTAGATCATGGCTCCCTCCCGCTTTTCCAGAGAAGCCCCATGCTAAGAGAGCCTGGTGTCCCCTCCCTACTCATGAGGGCTCTCGCATTGCATCGCATGCCTTTTGTCTCTTTCTTTCTTCCCTCGACTCATTGACCTGGCCTTGCTCCTTCTAATGAAATTATTAGAACCTTAATCTTTTGTCTGGTTCTGCTTTCTGGAAGGCCTGGACCAAGGCAGTGAATATTTATTCAGTGCCTGCTATGTGCCCACAGATGCTTGCAATATATTTGAAACTGACTATGGAACAGGAGCACTCATTCAAGAGAGCAGGACAGGAGTCCCCCGATCACCTAGAAAATCCGAAGCAGAGTGGGAGTAAAACTGGAGTGAAAAACAGCTCATGAGAAAAAGAAGGAAAAGAGGGGAGTGCAGTGGGGATGGGGCGATAATTAGTCTCCATGAGGACCTCTCCCAGGGCTGAGTGTTCTCACGACATGGTGGTTGGCATCCCCTAGAGCTAGCAATCCAAGAGACCCCGGCAGAAGCTGCCATGCCCTTTGTGACTTTGCTTCAGGAGTCATACACAGCGCCATCCACCCTACTGTGCTGGTCACCCAGAGAGCCCAGATCCAGTGTAGGCAGAAATCTACAGGGCTCGGATACTGGGAGGTGCGGATCCTGGGAGAATGAGGAGCACTTTTGGAGACCGGACCACGACAGCATCCTGGAACTTCAGAGTCAGGGCAGTTTTTAGAGATCTCTGTTTCAGCAACCTCATGTAGTAGCTGAGAACCCAGAGGCCAGCGACATTAAGGAAGTTGCTCCAGGGCTCAGTGAGTCTTCTGTTCACACTTGATTCAGGGCTCAGCAGTGCCTGCAGAGAGCACCTGTCATGAGGCCCTGTGGGGATTGTAGCCCAGGGTTAGTCGGCATTCCTGTGCTGACAAAGGAAGTCAGAGGTAATGCTTTAAACAAGAACTGCCAGATGAGTCCAATGCAAAGCTGATTATAAGAGCTCGCTCTCATTCCCAAACTATTTCTTGAGCGCTTTCCTCAGCCTGGCAGTGGTCTGGGCGCTGGCACACCTGTGAGCAAACATGGGCTCCTGCTCGCGTGGACCTTCCGGCGTGGGGGAAGGCAGGCATGCACTGGATAGTCCCACAAACAATGGAAGTAGTACAAGGATGGCAAGGACTTTGAAGGGGAGGTTGAAGCACTGCGAGAGCTCGGAGAATGGAGTTTGCTCGAGACAGGGACGCTTCTCCAAGGGAGTGGTGATTCAATCATCACTTGACAGCCCACAAGTGAATCCCGCCGTCAAGATAATGAATGTTGTTCACAATGTGTTTGTCAAATATTGTATTTTCCACCTCCAGGAGTTTCATTTGGGGGTTCTTTTGTAGCTTCCATTTCTCTCATAGTCAAGTTCATGTTTTGCTTTAATATCCTTGAATCCATTGATAAGATTTATAACGGCTATTTTAACATCCTTGCCTGTTGGTTCCATCATCTCTGCCACTTCTGGGCCTGTTTCTGTCTCTTTTTTTCTTCTGGTTACAAGCCGTATTCTCCTGCTGTTTGGCATGCCAGGTAATGAAAATTTTACAGTGTTTGGTATTGGGTTTTGTTTTATTCCTTGAAAGAGTGTTGGACTTTCTTCCAGCACACAGTTACTTGGAAACAGTCTGGTCCTTTTGGGGCTTGCTTTTGTTAGGTAGAAGCTAGACTTGAGCAGCAGAAGGAATGCCCCAAGGCAGACGAAGTCTCAGGTCCATAGTGGGGGAATGATAGAGGCATGAGCTGGAGGCCAGAACAGTGATAAATATGCTACACATTGAAAGCCTAGGTGCACAGCATCCTGACCTTGCAGCTTCCAGGACCTTGGGCCTGATGGGTCAGGAACCACAGGTGCCGAGCTCGCACTCTCCTCCACGGACAGCCCAGGGTAGCCCCTAACGCGCTATAATGCATTTGCTTTCGGGTACAGCCCCCCGCCTGTTGGAGAGAGCTGCCTTGACGGTTCCAGTACAAACCTCATAGGGTTAAAAACTCCCCTACTGACCTGTGGGAGGAGTTTTCCAAATAACTGGAAGCAGCCTCCTTGAGAAACCACCCCACTCTCTGTCACAGCTCCTCCCAGCCCAGAGAGACCCAATAATACCAAATCCCCAAACAACCCAGGGACCAGCTCCACCTTCCAAACCTGCCCGGTTCTCCCACCTTGAGAGTGTATTTCCACCTTAACGAACTGCTTTGTGCTTGCTACTTTCTTTCTGGCCATCTGTCCTTGAGCTCGGATCCCCACGTAAATGTTTTCAGGGGAATCCAAGGACCAAGACCTCCATTCGCACAACGCAGACTCTGTCACCAAATACTTTTAAAGTTTGTGCTGGGACCAGGACTCATTTAGCCCTATTATTAAGGCAATACCCTTCTTTAAAAAAAAAAAAAGATTTTATTTATTTGAGAGAGAGAGTGAGAGAGAGCACAAGGGGGGCAGGGAGGGAGAAGCAGACTCCCTGTTGAGCAGGGAACCAGATGTGGGGCTCAATCCCAGGACCCTGGGATCGTGACCTGAGCAGAAGACAGACGCTTCACAGATTGAACCACCCAGGTGTCCCCAAGGCAATAACCTTCTGAGGATGCTACCCATGTGTTAGAGGGTTTCCACTTCGGCTAGTGAGAATACCAGTCCTTTCTAGCCCTGTAAGCTCCCCAAGAATTGTCTTGTCTGAGACTTTCAAGTGGTTCTTTCCCCTGCCTGCAGGAATTTCTTCCTGTGCAGCCACTGATCAGAAATTAAAGCCTTGAGGTTTTTATGTGACAGTCTCTGGAGCTGTCTCTGTATGTAGAGCTTCTCCATTCTGGTACTCTGCCCTGCAAAGTTGAGCTGCCTTGACCTTCCAGAACTCAGAACTCCTGTCTCCTCACTCTTCAAGACCACCAGGCTTCATTTGGGTTCTTTCTAGGCAATGAGCTGGTGCCGTTGTAGGATTCACCTTGTTTGTTCCCCTTCTCTCAGAGATCACAGTCCTGCCTTGACTGTTGGCCAATGCTGGAAGTTATTGCTTCATTTTTTTTTCTGGTTTTCTAGTTAAGGCAGGGGTATATAAGTAGTCCCTGTTAGGTACATATCATGGTTGGTTTGGTTTTAAAAAAGCCAGCTTTATTGAGGCATGATTGATATAATAAACCGCATAACACGTACAATGGACAAGTCTTGACATATGTACATACATGTAAACCCATGATCACATTCAAGACAGTGAACGTATCTATCACCCCCCAAAATTTCTTCAAGTCACCTTTCCATCCCTTCTTTCCCCGGACCCTTCCCCTCAAGGCAAACACTGATCTGCTGCAAGTTACCACAGATTAATTTACATTTTTTGGAGTTTTATATAAATTCCTTTTTGTCCGGCTTCTTTCACCCAGCATAATTATTTTGATTTATCCACCTTGTCGTTTGCATCACAAGTTTCTCCTTTTTCACCGTTGAGTAGTATTCCACTGCATTGAAAATACCACAGTTTGTTTGGTTCTTTTGTTTATACCGTATTTGTTCAGTATTGATTGGCATTTGGATTGCTTTTAGGGTTTAGCTGCTGCAAATAAAACTGCTATTTCACAGTCATATGAAAGTTTCTGTATAGACATGTGTTTTCTTTTTTCCTGGGTAAATACCTAGTAGTGGAATGGCTGGGACATATGGTGAGTGTACGTGTAATTTTTTTAGGAACCCGCCAAACTGGTTTTGCAATGGCGTTTGTTTCAAAGCCAGTCTTTATTTGTTTGTAGCTCCATGTGGTGATGTGGCAAATCAATGAGACGTTTGGATGTAAATGTTCAACTTCTTTTCCTCTGAACCAATAGCACGCTTCCGAACTGTCAGCTGGATCCGTGTCAGCCCCCGCCGGTTTGGAACGTAGACTTTCACCGCAAGATGGAAAAGTAAGAGGGGACAATAACGAGGGCCTTCTCTGTCAAGGCCTGGCTGACAGCAGTGGGGGAAGAGGCTGAACCCTTGGACTTTTTTGCTTTGAGGCATTTCAACAGAAATTAAAGCGAATTTGCTCTTTTTTGGACCGTTCATCTTTTTCTTGTGATTTTTGAAAATATGAAATGTGGGAGAACTTAGGTCAGGCTGTTTTTTGAAGTTTGAACTGTTTCCTTGATGTTTTGACTTTGAAGCTTCTGTCTGTGAGTGAATTCAGCCTTTGTTTCACCTCTCCCTGTTGAACAATGCCGGTGAATTAGAAGGAAATTTCCAGTAGGGATAAGTAGCTTTTCTTTGATCCACACACAAATCAAGCTTCCTGCAGCCAATAGGGGACTGGGATTCACAAATGTCCGTCTGGCTCTGAACCACTCATCATATTTAATGGGATGGGCGGTGGAGGCGCCATCTCCCCACCTCCTCCCCTTTCCCAGATGCCCCAGCACAGGTGGCTTCTCTTACAGGAGTTTCCTTATGGCAGCCACACATGCCAGGCAGCGTTTCCGTACTTCCACCAGTATTTCGCACAGTTTGGGATTTCTGGCACTTGGCAATATGTTTAAGTGCAGAGACCCTTGAAAGTCCCAATGCCTGGGGAGGTGGGAGGAATATGGTAGGAAGAGCGCTGATCGACACCTCCATTCAGCCTTGCTTGGCGTCCTAATGGTGCAGAATAAATGAGAGCTCAAACGTCCAGGGCCGTCATGTGCTGCCACGCGCTCAGAGCAGGTGGCGCCTTCGCTGGAGACAGAAGTCACCGCTCCCTCAGGAACACCCCGCCTGTGACTCTGTGACTGGCTTAGCTCACAGTGCGGCTTGAGGGGATTCATTACAGAACATTCATGTCCACGTGGAGTCACAAGCTACCCAGGACAGAAATGTAAGTGACCTCCTCGTGGCCTTTTCTTAGCTGGACCTGATAAATCTGTGATTTTGGCTACAGCCAGAACAGGGCCTGGGTAATTATTTCTAGTTTCGTATGTTGGTCTTAGGCTTTGTTCTTAACAATGATGCTGCTTCCTTCTGAGTTCTGTGGGGTTCTGTCTCCCACCCTCCTGTCTACAAACATGGTTTACACTGAGCCATCCAGCCCTGCAGACCATGGCTAGAGACAGGGCCATTCGCCCCAGCTTAGGGCCAGGCCTCCTCACCTGGGCTCCCTGTAGACTCCCAACCACTGTAGTCAACCCAGTTGACATGGGTGAAAGGCACAGCTAAGAATGATGTCACAACTGATCAACTGATGGTAGATTGGAGAAAGGAGAGCCAACCCCCGCAGCACACCCTACTCAGGGAGGTGACAGGTGGAGGACCCAAGGCATCTCCTTCTTGGCTTCCACCTCCTTAGGGATGCTGGTTGTGCTGGGGAAATAAACGTTGGACTGATTTTGTTGCCCCTAAACTATTGGTATTGTGGCTGAATGATTGCAGTTGTCATGGCAGCGAGCACCCATTTATTATCATCTGTAGCCTTTTTCCCTCTCCTGGGAAACATCTGACATGATTCTGGCCCATCATCCTAGTTCTGTTCCTTGTCTTGTGGTGAGGGCTGCTTTCTCCCTGCCTCCGATTGTGGGGGGTTCCTGGTGGTTGGCAGGGCCTGGTTGAGGCATGGGAAGGAGGGGTGGGGGTGGAAGGAGAGAAGAGAGTCAGAGGAGGGACACATTGTGTGTCTGTGGGGGGGACCCTGAAGCATGCAGACAGCCTGTCACTGGGAGACAGAGGAGGAAGGAAGAGGGAACAGAGAGAGGTGGGGGAAGACACGCGGAGGGGAAGGGGGCCCTTGCTTGGACACACAGCCGATCAGCCCCCCTCCCATCTGCGGGCACCCAGCTCTCTGCCCTCCACCAGCCCGTAGGTTTTTGGGGGCAGGGACGCTTGTGGTCCTCGGTCTCTGCCCCACGGCCTCCACTACGTGCCCCATAATAGCCAGCTCAGTTCGATGCTGAATGAATAAATGCATGAACGGACATTTGAACACCGTTTAAAAATTGTTATTAATGAATAAAGGAGCCTGATTGATGGGAATCAGAATCACTGGAGACAGATGGTCAGACTCGCATGCCAGTTTGTGGGTTTGTTCTGAGCAGTGCCGCTTTGAAGAAGAGTGGGAGATATGCATCGGCTGGTGGGAGGGTGCTCGTCCTTGAGGGAATCCCCCATTCCAGGCACCTGCCCTAGTGCCACCCCTTTCTGTGCCCACTATGATGGAAGAAGAGCAGGCATCATTGGCCGGGGTGGGGGCAGCTTTCCTGGGGTCTTCCGCTCTGAGCGCCCCACCTGGAGACACTTTAGGCTCCTGCCCTACAAGCCTCTGAGGAAGAGGCTTCTTACCCGCTCAGCGCCCCCCACCCCATTTATGAGTGTGCGTGTACGTGAACACACCCAGAGCCCCCTTGATTCCTGCTGAAGTCAGGTACAGACGACTGAATCAGGGGTTTCTACGCAGGGGAGCAAGTTTCCCAGCCCCCTGGAGGGAGGCGGACGTGGCAGAGCCCTGTGTTCCCTGGTGCTGGCAATGGTCAAGGATGGTGGGCCCTGGACCCCCTACTTGGGGAGTGAGCCTCGCGGGGCAGCTGTGGTAGGGGCGCTCACACTGAAACTGCTCTGGACACCTCTTTCCATGACAGGGCCCCTCCCTGGTGCTGTGCAGGTCGGCAAAGTCAGCGGGTGGAAGGAACCTGGGCCTGGGCATAGCAGCCGTCGCTGGGACGGTGGGGGACAGCCCAGAGCTCCAGGAGGCCAGGCTTGTTGGCACCTGTGTACGAGGGAGGGAAGGACCCAGCAGCAGTGAAGAGGGGGGCCTCACAGCTGGCAGACACCCCAGCAGAGCTGAGCAGGGTCTTCATGGCCTGATGTGTAGGTCAGGGGTTTAAACAGTGCCTCTGGGACTTTGAGATTCCTTGGCTGTGTCCCAGGGGCCACCAAAGGGGTCAAGGGGACTGCAGGCCAGCTCCATTCTATCCATATGACATACCAGGGGCCCCACAGGACCAGGGGGTACCCTCAGAATGGTGCAGTGAAGAACAATTTAAGGAAAGGATACATCAGTGGGGGTGGTAGGTTGCAGGGTTAAGGAACCACCCCTGGGGTGGGTGAGGCCCCCAGCGACCGGCCACAGTGAGAAGCAGACAGCCCCCGACGACATGAGAGCAGGAATCGGTGTAGCAGAGCCTAGGGGGGCTGGAGACTTGGAGGAGGGCTGGGGCCGCAGAACACAACCCACTTGCAGGCCCCCAGGAAGCCAGCGGAGCATCAAGGCATGCTGTCGACAAAGCCGGCCCCTTGGGCACTGAGCAGGGCAAGGGGGGGCAGGAAAAGCTCAATGTGAGGCATAAAGGAAGAACACGCAATGTCTGGAGCATCCACGGAGCCAAGAGTCTGTTAATAAACAGGAAAAACCAAACCTGAAAGGCCCTTACACTAACCACAAATCTGCGTCCAACTCCTGACTCTGTCACTCGCTTGGTGATCTTGGCCAAGTCCCAACCCTGTCTGATCCTCAGCCCTCACTGCACCGAGGGATGGTAAGGACTTCCCTGCTAAGTCACAGTTGTTGTATGGTGGCATTAGGTAATAGCTGTGACCACATTAGGTAGGGCATGGAGCTGTGTCACGATTGTCCCCATTATGGCCCCAGAGCATCTTCTGGAGTGGGGATCCTGACTGTTCTGGACACAGGCCCTCCTGGCGTGCTCCTTGGAGGGGGTGACAACAAAATGAGAAAAGGGAGGGGAGGATGCCTCTGTTCTTACATCCTGGGAATGCCCTGCAGTTGTGAGGCTGAAACTTCAATTCTTTCTGATAGGATCAGAGCTCTGTGTGACCTCGTTCCCAGCCCAGCCCTGGGAAGAGGAAAAGGATTACAGTGGTAAATCCCAGCTTATGTCCCGTGCTGGCAGCTGCCAGTCTATGGGAACAAACAGAGCAAACAGGAAAACTGATCTACGCTGCCTAAACTCATAGAGGACTGACGGATAAACCCAAATGCTACTTACTTGGGCTGCATTCTTCAAGTTCTTTGGTATCTGAAAATCTGCTCCAGTGAAAAAAGGTTAGAGTTTTTATATGACTCAGCAGGTAGCATTGTCTATAAAAGAAAAAGATCCGTTAAGCCTTGTTCTCAAGAAAGGCAGGAAATGGGGTAGAGAACAAGTTTGTTGTTCTTTGCATTTAATAATTCTAGCTTTTTGACTCAAGCAAGGGAACTTGATTACAGGGGAAAATAAATTTGCACTAAGTACCAACCCTTATACTTTCCTTATGGATGTAACACAGATAATAGCCCCCACCCCCAGACCCCTCTCCACCTCATGGAGATTCACGTAGAGTTGACTTGAGCCATCAGATTTGTGGCCTTTAGGAACGTAAAGCTCCCCCAAAGACTTCTGTACGCCCTATGGGGCTCGTGTGCTTGTGCCCCCTTCTGTCCCCTCCTGCCCTGCTCCACCCTGGCTCCTGCTTCCGTGTGTGGCTCCCATTCTGGGCTGTTACCTGCACAGCTTTTGTCAAGTATATCGTGAACCCTTCTGACACAAAATATTTATGAGCAGAGAAGAATTCGCCAACTATGGCAGGAGCGAAAGCGCTGGGGGGACAAGAGCTCATTTAGTCACAGCAACAGAACTTCAAACCAACAGAAGAGCGTGTCTGATCCTTCAGCCTCTGGCCTCCCCACGTTGACCTCCCCCACTCCCTCCGGCCCCTCTCCATCTTCCCCTCCCCCATCTTTCCTTTATCCTCTCTCAGACTCTCCTGGGGGCTGAAGCACAGCTCTCACGTTGTTTTGTGTGCCACAGGAGCTTCCCCTCAAGACCTCGCACTCTACCCCAAGCCTATATTTATGGGAGGGGCACTCCCATACCGCTGAGATGAGAGGCCTTGCCTCTCCTTTCCTAGACAGACCCCTACTGCACGTCACCTTCCTTTGCTCTAAGCACTCCAAGGGCTTAGCTGTCATCAGCCCAGCCCAGATGCTGCTCCCCTTAGGAAAGCCTTCTGACTTAACTCCTTGTTACTTCCTGGCTGTTTGTGGGAGAAGCCAGCTGTGGCATCTTGGACAAAGTGCCGAACCCCACCCCACCCCCAGGCCTCCCTGGGGAAGGGAATGACAGGTAACATACAAAGGATCCAGTAACAGGATTCATGCGAAAATGCTGTCAGCCACAGAGCTCCATGAAACTTACAGTGCTCTGCTCAAGGGGCCACGCTAGCCAGGATACCAAGCAAAGGGGCCAGTGGTTGAGTGTGCGACTTCCTTTCTCGATGACAGCAGATGTGCTGATGCACCAGCCTTTCTCAGCTGTAGTCAGAAGCTATTCAGCGGGTATGCATAAAGAACACCTGATGGGTAGAGAACTAGCAGTCCTGCCAGATGTGGAGCGTCTTGGACTAGGGAGAGTCTCTATTTGAGGGATTTAGAAATGCCCAGATGTCCACAGACAATCCTCACCTCTGGACATATAATTTATAGCAAGCACCAGTTTTTTAAAAAATTTTTTATTTAAATTCAGTTAGCCAACATAGTACATCATTAGTTTCCGACATAGTGTTCAGTGATTCATCAGTTGCATGTAACACGCAGTACTCATCTCATCACGTGCCCTCCTCCATGCCCATCACCCAGTTACCCATCCCCTCACCCTCCCCTACAGCGACCCTCAGTTTGTTTCCTAAGAGTCTGTCATGGTTTTTCTCCCTCTCTGGTTTCTTCCCATTCAGTTTTCCCTTCCTCCCCCTATGATCCTCAGTGGTATTTCTTATGTTCCACATATGAGTGAAACCATATAATTGTCTTTCTCTGCTTGAGTTATTTCATTTAGCATAATCCCTTCCAGTTCCATCTCTGTCGATGCCAATGGTGGGCATTCATCCCTTCTGTTGGCTGAGTAATATTCCATTGTATATATGGACCACATCTTTATCCGTTTGTCTGTTGAAGGGCATCTCGGCTCCTTCCACAATTTGGCTATCGTGGACATTGCTGCTATGAACATTGGAGTGCAATTTCTTCTTTTCACTTCTTTTCACTATATTTGTATCTTTGGGGTAAATAGTAGTGCAATTGTTGGGCCATAGGGTAGCTCTATTTTTAACTTTTGAGGGACCTCCACACTGTTTTCCAGAGTGGCTGCACCAGCTTGCATTCCCACCAACACTGTAAGAGGGTTCCCCTTTCTCCACATCCTCTCCAACATTTGTTGTTCCCTGCCTTGTCAATTTTAGTCATTCTGACTGGTGTGAGGTGGTATGTCACCGTGGTTTGGATTTGTGTTTCCCTGATAGCAAGCACCAGTTTTAAAAAAAAATTACTCCTCCACTTTTACTTCATTACGCAAACAATATGTTGTAGATTAATTAGAAATAATGAATAGATAAAAACAGAGAGAGACAGAAAGAATGTTATCTGCAGCTCCCTCTTGCCCCTGCCCAGGGAAAACCACTATAACATTTGAGTGTCAATGCAGCCTGATTTTTCCTGTGTGTACTTCCTGTGAACTTCTCCATGACACTTTTGTGCACAATAGGTCATACTTCTTTTATTTTTCCAAATTCAATTAAAACTATCAGTCACCCACCTTTTAATCCACTCACTCATTCAACAGATATTTATTGAATGCTTATCATGTGCCAGGCACTCTTCTGGGTGCTGGGGAAACAGCAGTGAGAACAAAAGCTCTGCCATTGCCCAACTGACATTCTGATCAGGGAAGACAGACAATAAACAAATGAATAAGAAAAATAGTATGACAGCTGAGGATAAGCTCAATGGAAATATCATAGCAGCGGAAGGGCTTTGGGAGGGTCACACAGGCTGAAATTTTCAATGGGGTGATCAGAAAAAACCTGAAAGAAACAACCCAAAAGAGACAAAGGACTGAGCCATCTGGAGAGGATGGGGAAGAGTGTTCCAGCAGAGGAAACAGCATGTGCAAAAGCCCTGGGGGAGAAGTGTGCCTGGCATGACTTAGGGACAGAGGAGGTCAGTATGCCTGGAAGAGATGGTGTGTCAGTGTCCATAGGGTGTGGGAGGCAAGATAGGGAGGTCATGGAGCTGGAACGTGCAGGGCCTTGGTGCCAGTGAAGGGATCGGGCTGTTCTCTGAGTGAGATGGGACACTACTGGAAGATTCAAGCAGAGCAGTTAGGCAAAAAAGATTTCACGTTGATAATAAACTGCAGACGGGCAAAGGTAGGAGCAGGGGACCTGTTCTGAGGCTATTACAACAATCCGAGTGAGAGACGATGGTTTTTTGGACCAGGAGGATCTCGGAGGTGGTGGCTTGATGTATATGAAGATAGAACTGAAGTGGTTTCATAGTGGAAACGCCAGACGGGAGAGAAGGTCAAGGACTCCAAGATTGCCCTGAGGCAGCCAAAGAATGGAGAGATGGGGAGATTTCCATTCTGAAGTGATATTCCCTAATAGTCCACTAACCTACTGCTGCTCTTGCTTTCAGTGACCACACCACGTCATGGGGAGCACCGCACCGCTGTGGCCACATAGAGGCCTCGCAATGACTCACTCCTTGCCCAAGGGCAGACAATGACCCTAATCCCTCCGGTACCATGCCTTCAAGGCCACCCCAAACTTAGGGTCCCTCAGTCCCACACACAGCCCGCCCCACATGGGTCCATATGCTCTTGGAGCGTATAGCCCAAATACTTCTGAAGTCAAGTCCCAGCTGCCTTTCCTCCAGGGATAAGGCCCCAGCAATCAGACAGCTTAGCTTCCCAACCTTTGAACAAAAGGAGTTGGTTCCACTCTCTGGCCTCCAAATGAGGGCCCAGAATGTTGAGACGTTTGAGTGGGCCCTGCGAATAGCATCCCCTTTCTCATGTCCTCACTTGAGTCCCAAACCCATTGAGAAATTAAACAAAAGAATCGTAAGGCAGATGGAGACTAGAAGATCACTTGTACCAATAAAGCTAATGTTGGAAAAGAGGCTACATGTCCTTCCACATTCTGAATCCCAGAATTCGGCATCTAACTCACCCAGTCCTGGCAAAGCTGGGCCAAGATGCCCATCCTGTGAGCTCTACAATGTGGGAGAGTAGAGAGACCCAAGAGGATTTGGGCTATTCCTGTCCAGTTTCTCCTTCCAAACTCTCCATCAGATTAAGTCCCTCCCTCCAAGGAGGGTGACAAGGATGGGGAGCTGGAGGGATGGAGAGAATCCTGTCATACCAGGGGCACTGCCTCCACGTGGATGGAAGCATCTTAGAGATAAGCCTTCACCACTCCTCCCCATCCCCCACGAGCACACCTTCTGAGAGGCCCCTTTAGGTCCCTTGGAAGTGGTGATTCACTCTTCCGGGGTGAAGAAGGGGGCCCTGGCACAGGCCTTGTCAAGATGATGGAAAACCAAACACTGGGTCATGTGTAGACTTTGAAATGCAGAGGGGTGTGTGTGTGTGTGTGTGTGTGCGCACACACCCGTGTGCACACACAGGATCCTGATGTATATATGATCTGTGTGTGTGCACGCACACCCGTGTGCACACACAGGATCCTGATGTATATATGACCTGTGTGTGTGCGCGCATGCCCGTGTACACACACAGGATCCTGATGTATATATGATCTGTGTGTGTGTGCGCGCGCCCGTGTGCACACACAGGATCCTGATGTATATATGATCTGTGTGTGTGTGCGCACGCCCGTGTGCACACACAGGATCCTGATGTATATATGATTTGTGTGTGTGTGAGTGCACACACCCGTGTGCACACACAGGATCCTGATGTATATATGATCTGTGTGTGTGCACGCACAGGATCCTGTGTGTGCACACGGGCGTGCGCGCACACACACAAACAGATCCTATATACATCAGGATCCGGTGCGTGCACACGGGTGTGTGCACTCACACACACACAAATCATATATACAGCAGGATCCTGTGTGTGCACACGGGCGTGCGCGCACACACACAAACAGATCCTATATACATCAGGATCCGGTGCGTGCACACGGGTGTGTGCACTCACACACACACAAATCATATATACAGCAGGATCCTGTGTGTGCACACGGGCGTGCGCGCACACACACAAACAGATCCTATATACATCAGGATCCGGTGCGTGCACACGGGTGTGTGCACTCACACACACACAAATCATATATACAGCAGGATCCTGTGTGTGCACACGGGCGTGCGCGCACACACACAAACAGATCCTATATACATCAGGATCCGGTGCGTGCACACGGGTGTGTGCACTCACACACACACAAATCATATATACAGCAGGATCCTGTGTGTGCACACGGGCGTGCGCGCACACACACAAACAGATCCTATATACATCAGGATCCGGTGCGTGCACACGGGTGTGTGCACTCACACACACACAAATCATATATACAGCAGGATCCTGTGTGTGCACACGGGCGTGCGCGCACACACACAAACAGATCCTATATACATCAGGATCCGGTGCGTGCACACGGGTGTGTGCACTCACACACACACAAATCATATATACAGCAGGATCCTGTGTGTGCACACGGGCGTGCGCGCGCACACACACACACAGAGATCATATATACATCAGGATCTGTGTGTGTGTGTGTGTGCACGCACGCACAGGATCCTGATGTATATATGATCTGTGTGTGTGTGTGTGTGCACGCACGCACAGGATCCTGATGTATATATGATCTCTGTGTGTGTGTGTGCACGCACACCCGTGTGCACACACAGGATCCTGATGTATATATGATCACAGCAAATTTTACAACTCCTTTCCCTTAGTAATAGACCAGGACTCCTCTTCCAAGAAAGACACTTTGACAAAATCACCGTAATGGCCAAGCCCCACTCTGTCGTATAATCCCCCGTCTTTGGTAACCAGCCCCCTCTGGTCGCTCATCTGACTCATTTCCGTCCTTTGCTACTATTAAAAACAAATAAAAAGTAAAAAAGAAAACCAAAAACAAACCAAAAAAATCACCTGAACCTTCTTGCAGTTATAAGTCTTTTGTTAAATTTTGTAAAATTATGCAGCAGGTACCGCTGACATTGTCCAACGTGCAAAGGACAAAAAGAAGGGTGCAGGCTGGAAGCTCCTCACTGCCCTTCCTGTGCCCTCCCTGGGGCCTAGGCCTCGCATTGCGCTGGCCACGACGGCACTTCGGCTCCCTGCACGTGGGCCCGTGGGCCGCAGAGAACGGATGGGAAGGGATTTAGTTCTGGGCCTTCTGTCTGTGACAAAGGCAAGTGCATTTTCAAGGGTGAGCAGGGGCGTCTCCTACGGGGTGGAGGTAGCTGTGCCACTTCCTGCTCCCCCCACGGCCACCCATGCTCCTTCTCTGTGCCTGAGCAGATCTAAAATCGGAAAAGCAGTATCTTCTGACTTTGTCTGTCGTGAGACTCTCCCTGATGAGCGGCCACCAGCACAGCCCTCTGTGGCCTCAAGTGCAGACACGGTGCTGAGTTGTCCCCAGATCTGGGCCTGGACCTGGACGTCTGGGGGCCATTTTCACTCTCAGCGATTCCTGGAACACTTGTGCCTCTCTGGATCGCATCTCTGAGTGGTTATTCAGCTCGTGGGCTCATATTTTCCATGAAGCACCTCCAAAGAAAACACGAGTGCACATCGCCCCATGAAAGAAGCCAACTGCCAACACTCCTGGTTGCTGGAAAGTTTTTCTGGTGTGGAGACAAGAAGCTGCTGAAGGGTTTCCAGTTTCTCAGGGATGGAAGGAGGAGGGTCCCACGGTGCCCAGGGAAGGGGGCCGTCCAGAACAGGGAGGTGGGCCCCACAAGCAGAGGAGGTCTTAGCTCTCCCAGGCCTCCTGGAGCATGGCAGAGAGGTAAGGAGTGAAACAGGCACCTGTTCAGACCCTGGTGCTGGCCCCCCTCCCTGCAAAGGTGTGGGCCTGTGACCCGACCTCTCCATGCCTCTCTGTTCCTTAGCTGAAAATGAAGGTAGCAACACTTCGCACCTAGGCCTGTGCTCGGATCTAACTGGGTAACGTGTGTCTGAATGACACGGGGGGCGCCCAGGTAGTGGCAGGTGTTACTCTAGCATCAGTGCTAGCAAGTGTTGACCATCAGGAAGCCGGACTAGAACCCCGAAGAAATGGGTAAAAGAACCACTGGACGTCCCTCATGTGCCGCACATCCCTATGTCCCCAGGGCAGAGCCCCTGGTGAGCACCCAGCAAACGTTCGGTAAATGTGATGGGTGACTATGTGCTAGGCTCTGGCAGACAGGACGCAGCAATGCGGGGAAGCAGCTGGGCCCTGGAGAGCTAAGACAGCTCCCGGGGCAGTACTAACACCACTAATGAAACTAGCAGACGGTTACGCCACCCCTACTGGACACCTTACACTAAACCTCACTACACCCCTTCTGAAGTGGTGCTTCACCTCCATTTTACAGAGGTGGAAACTGAGGCACAGAGCGGTCACACAATTTGCCCCATGTCGCGCAGTGAATGATGGTGGAGAAGCGGCCGAGTCTGGATCCCAGGGTAGGAGGGGGGCCGGCCGGGGACTCTCCTGGCTTGGCTAAGGTGGTGGCAGGCAAGCACAGCGAACTCAGCTCAGGGCTGAAGGTGGGCAGAACATGGACACTAGCTTACCCAGGAGGGGTGGACCAGGCTTGGACCACAGAGACAGGTGACAGAATAGAAAAAAGACAGAGGAGCCCTGTTGCCTCATCTCTGAGCAGTTTCTTCCACCTCACAGCCACCCTATGGGCCAAGTACCATTATTCCCCCATGAGGAAACCGAGGCATGGAGAGGTGAAGGTCACACAGCCCACAGCGGAGCACCTGGGATGTGCTGGCAGTTCGCAACCCTCCCGGGAGCTTCCTGGGTGAAATCTGAGCTGGCCTCTGAGTGCGAAGGGCAGGGAGAGGTGGAAGAAAGAGGCCGGCGCCTCCACGTGGGTAGGTGGCAGGTTTAATAGCAAAGGGAACTTACATACGAGGCTTGTCTTGGGCGGCAGCAAGAAGAATGGATCCCTGCACCCGCTCACCGCATCAAAAGTTTTTATAAACAGAGGCCTTCACTGAGTTTAGTCAACTATACCGTGCAGTTGTTCTCAGCACCACCTCACCATCTCAAGCCAATGTTCTTTTTTTTTTTAATATTTTATTTATTTATTTATTTGACAGAGAGAGAGAGACAGCCAACGAGAGAGGGAACACAAACAGGGGGAGTGGGAGAGGAAGAAGCAGGCTCCCAGCTGAGGAGCCTGATGTGGGGCTCGATCCCATAACGCCGGGATCACGCCCTGGGCTGAAGGCAAACACTTAACGACTGAGCCACCCAGGCGCCCCTCAAGCCAATGTTCTTGTAGCAGCTTCTGGGAGCGGGAAAGGCAAGCCTCATTCCCACATTCCAAGGACAGGGGAGGAAGTGAGAAGCCTCTGGTCGCCTGGGTCCGGCTCATGGGTCAACTGGCACTCATGTGTTTTCGATGACCTTCCCCACCATGTGCACCCAGGCACTGTGAGGTTGGTGACAGGGCTGCCATGGACTTAGCAAGTGTTCCTAGGGACCTGTTCTGTCCCCGGCCCAGTGCTGGGGAGGCAGTGGTTAACCAGGTGGGGACAGCTCCTTCTCGGGGAGACCTGGAGACAGGGACACACACTCTGCACGGCGCTGCCACAGCAGAGACCAGTCAGCATGTTGGGGTGCCGAGCCCTTGCAGGCTTGCTCTTCTGCTTGAGGTTGGGGGCTGTGTGGCCATTATTAGGCGACCCCGAAACAGCCTGCCATACTGCGAACCCCAAGGGCTGTGGTTTGCGTTCATCCCTTTCAGCTACTCAGGAGATCTGTGTTAACGACATTCCTATTGCAAGCAAATGGCATTGGTGTTACACATCGGGAACTCTGCAGCCCACAAGCCTCTTTACCCTTTTTCTTTCTTTTTACAGCCTTAGAATACAGCTTGGTTCATGCAGTTTCTTAGGGGCCTTTTTATCACCTCTACCTAAGGACAAGCAGGGAAACTGTGAGGACCAAAGAAGTCCTCTCTACATGGCCAAGGGTCTTCCGATGAGGAGCCACCAGGGGCCTGGCCCCATTCCAAGTGAGCCAAGCCACCTACCTCCCCATTTGCCGGGCCTGTGGATGAGGTGACTCAACCTGAGCCTCGCCCAGCTCCTGCACTGTGACCACAGTGCCAGCAGGATGCCTGCCAGTGTGTCGGGTTGATCCCCAGGGAAGACACTGGCCGGGTGAGGGGCGACCCGGGGAGCTTCACCCATCCTTGGTGGCTGGCCCATGCAGTGGATGGGTCATGAGAGCTGAGCCAACCATAAGGACTCCCTCCAGGATATGACCCAGGCACCCAGGAGGGCGAGACTGGCCCACTGGGACATGCAGGGCCCCACAGCTGACGGGGGTGTGGGTTCCCTGCAGAATTGGGCTAAGAAATGTGAGCAGGAGGGAAATATGGGAGCCCTGGGGGATGTACGGTGGGACCTAGCTTTGGGGACCGGAGAGGAGGCCCAAGATGGGTGCTTGCGGAGGATGACGCCAGTCCCTGTGGCCTGCCTGTCTGTGGTAGGTACACCCTCATCGCTTGAGCCAGCATCTGCAGGTGCCTCCTGGGTCTGATCCGATCCGATCCACTCTGCACCAGCCTGCCTCCTCTCCCCCTCCCATGGCTGGGAAACTTCTCCACAACTTCTGTTTCCCTCCTGAGCTTTCCCACCTCTGAGCCCCTGGGGGAAGGATGAAGTAAGGCAGCCATTCGAAAGCTAATAAATAGGTCCGTACGGGTGCCTTGCAAGGAGGCAGTGAGTTTGGCCTCGGTCTGCTCTAGGTGCTGGTGGCCTCTCCCGTGCTGCCATAGCCGACCCCGCCGAAGTGGGGCTCCGGATTCCCTGTTTCCCTATCTGCCTTCTGCCCTTCCTCCACCTCCTTCCTTACTTCTTCCGTCTCCCTCATTGCTGTGCTCTCCAGTCCTCGTCCTCCTGGAACCCTAGCCCTGCCTCAATTTCCTTACCCCTGGGGGCTGGGGCGTGACGAAGCTCCAGCCACAGGGCAGGGCCCAGCCTCCGCAGCTGCACGTTACATATTATCTACTGCACGAACAGCATTACTCTTTCTATTGTGTGACTTTGAGCAACTCATTTAACTTTAATGGGCTTGAGTTGTCTGGTCTATAAAGTGCACACTAATCATCGCCTCGTAGTGTTACTGTGGAGATTACATGAGATCACAGCTGTAGGGTGGCCGGGGCTTGGGGCTCAGTCACCCTCCTGCTTCCCCACATGCTTGCCTCTCGCCCGTCCCTGTGCCTGGGACCTGCTCTTCTAGGAGGTGATCCAGAGCCGGGGAGGACAGACGGAAACATCTCTGCTGGCATGTGCTGCCTCATGGGCCCAAGGATCCCATCTCCTAGGTTATTCTCACTTTTCAGTTCCCTCAGTGTCTCTTCCTGGCCACTCCCCACTGGGCCCTCCCAATTGGAGTTGGGAATGACCAAAAAGGCCCATCCATGATGGGCAGAGGCTGAGTGATCATGGCTTGGGTTCCCAGTTCCTTCTTCCAGGGCTGTGGTTTCATTACCAAGTATCCTAAGCCAGTGTCGGGAATGAGAGTTCAGGCCTGGTGGGCTTCAGGGAGGAGGTGTGGCATAATTCGGCTTAGAGCCAGACTGAAGTGTCAGTTAGTCAGTCAGCCAGACTGACTCGTAGTCCCCAAACTCCATGACCTTAGGCAAAGTTATTTAACTGAGTCCTTATCTGTAAACTTTGGTGATAACCTCTTTCTTAAGGGATCCTCGGGAGACTTTGAAGGAGATCATCTAGGGAAACTCTCTGACACATAGAAGGTGTGCAATAAATCCTCCCACCCCCTGCACCATGTGATCTCCACAGGCTCGCCAGAACAAGTAATACCAGCACGCTTCCAGGGCGCTCAGTGCCCCAGGACTGTTCCAAGGGCCTCGCATATCTCCCCACATGGTATTCCCATCAAGAGCCCATGAGGTAGGTTATGTTGTTGTAACACTCATCTTTTCCAGATGAGAAAACAGACACACAGTGAAGTAACTTGCTCAAGGTCAGCTGGCATGGCAGAGCAGGGAATGACTGTCACTGCAATTGGTGGGTATTTCCAGCTTGACTTGCATGGCAACTTCTCCTGTGGAACTTTGGAGAAGGGATGGGAGTCCTACACCCCAGAGTGGACGCAGCTCCAGAAACTTCCACGGCCCCCTCTTGGAGGGAGCTCACAGGGAATGCAGAAGAGTCAAACAAGGCCAACCCTCCAGGTACCTGGTCTGTCGGCAGTGCTGGACTTGTGATCAGCAGCTCCTGCTGGACCTGCCTTCCCCCTGCATCACAGTTCGGCCATGCTTTATCGGGATGGCCAGCTCATCTCGGGAGCATCTTCCAGCAAGTTCCTTCGATGCAGGCACCAAGTAAGCAGGAACAGCCTGGATCTGTCAGAGGTCAGGAGATTTCTGGCTACAAAGCCTGAAGCCTATTTGCTTTGTTACCTGAAATTATTTTCTTAAATGTCAAAGGCTTAATTCAGGAAGAGCCTGATGTTTACCAGGGCTCCAATTGGTGAAGAAAAATGTATTTTAAAGGCCAACTGTAGAAGCAAATACCTTTTCCTTTGCCATTCTTTCAGGCAGCATCCTGGCCTTGACATTAAAATAGCTCGGTCCGTGTGCTGACGGTGTTCTCTGCACACCCGCAGGATTTCCTGGTCTCCACCTCACCCTCACCGTTTCCTCTCCGCCTCTGAGCTTGTCCCCTTTGTCCCTCCCTCGTTCCCTCCCCACAGCTTGCTCAGATCTGGGGGTAAGTGTGGGGGCATGTTCTGGGAAGTGGGAACATTTCAGCTCCAGCCAGACAGGGGAGTTCAAATTCCAGTTCGACCATTTCCTGGCTATGCAAACATGGGCAGCTTACCTCTCTGAGTGTCAGATTTGCAACTGGAAACTGTGAGCACGCATGAAAATTATTTATCCTGGAGCCTGGCACTGGGGAAAGGGGTAACACATGGAAGAGACTGGGGATATGCTTTTCACCCAAAGCTAAATGTGACCCTGAGGCCGTGGGTCCTGAGTGCTCTCCGGCACTGTTTCCTTCTGCCCTCGGTCTGCCTCTGAGAAGGGTGGCCCCACCTCCTGAGGGTGGCTTCTGGGACTCCCTCCTGCCCAAACAGAACTGACCTGTCCCAGTCTCTGCCCCAGATTCCGCCTGACCGATGAACGGACCTGGACTGACACTTCCAGAGCGAGGTCATGTTTGACCATGGCCCCGGGGAAGATGCTTCAGGGAGGCCCGGACTGGCACTTGTTCAGTGTTTCCTAAGTGTCTTGGACCAGGAGCTCACTTTGGGCCACGCCTCCATGAACGGTGCCCACCCCCCAAAGGGGGACTATTGCTAGCCTTTCGGGCAGCTGTGAGCCCATGGGGGAAGATCTTTGACCTTGAACTTAAGGTCACACTGCTCAGGTAACTGCTAGGCCCCTCTGTGCATCTTCCATCTACCTTCCCACAGCAAGCAGGGAGGCCTGGAAAGGAAGGGAAGAGCAGCTTCCAGAGCTGTGTGCACACGGGCCCTCTCCCCCTCCCGCTGCTGAGGGCCAGGAGAGAGGGCTGCGCCAGGGTCCAGAGAGCAGGGGTTAGACCCCACTCTGCTCATGACTCATGCATGACACAAGGCAGGTCATTACCCTTCTGTTCTGGCTAAAAGGCTATAATAGCATTTGGCCTCTCCCTGCCTCGTCATGGTGACTCGGAGGATTAATAAGGGAATGAGTGCTAAGCTTTGTGAATGTGAGCTTTGTTCCCAAGTCAGTTCCTCTGATTATTCCACAAAACAGAGAAATAGCAAAGGTCAAAGTTCCCTTGATGTGAGGCTGAAGTCCGAGGTGGCGGGAGGCGCCTCTCCAGGTGTGGCTTGAGCTCTGCGTCTGTGTCCCTGTCATGGGAGGCCCAGAGGACACACCAGAACTGGAGTGGGGGGCGAGTCTAGTAAGGAAGGGGGTGAACATTCTCCAAGCTCAGGGCACGTGCCTAGGGCATTTCACATGGCAAGTCAGCCAAAGGAATGGATCTTACTGGGCCTTTTGGAAGTTTCC
This sequence comes from Ursus maritimus, assembly GCF_017311325.1. Lineage (NCBI taxonomy): Eukaryota > Metazoa > Chordata > Mammalia > Carnivora > Ursidae > Ursus > Ursus maritimus. The sequence goes on along the minus strand of NW_024424453.1, from coordinate 55,903,850 downwards.
AGTAGCAAAACCCACAGACTAAGCAGCGATTCTTAAGGTGGGAGAGAGCAGTACCGACGTTGTTCCTCCAGAGATGTGCCTTTTGGGGTTCCCTTGTTTTCCTGATGGGCTTTCTTGTGTCATTTGGTTTTGCTATCTCTCCCGGATCCTGGTGGCTGAGGCGGGAGCCCCGGAAGGACAGGAGGAGGGAGCGCGGCAGGTGGGGTGCTGCACGGAGCCCACTCGGAGAGCCACGACTTCCATCCGTGCTATGGCTTTTCTGGCTCAAGACGTGGAGTTCCCTCAGTGAAAGGTCTAGATGGAATTAAACTCCAACTTGGGGTGGAGCAGATTCTTTCCTGTTTAATTTTGTCTGATGGATGAATAATTTACGTGGTTCAAAATCAAAATAATAAAATCTTACTCCGCCTCTGCGCTAGCTCGCTGTGTCCTCCCCCTGCCCCGCTACGGTAAGCTACGTTCACTGGTTTCTTTCTTTCTTGTTCAATAACTGCAAGTGTGAACCTCCTCATCCCTGTCACCTGTTTCACCCATCCCCCCTTCTCTGTATTTAGGATTTTGTTTCTGTTTGTTTTAAGATTCCACAAGTATGTGAAATCTAGTATTTTTATGCAAATTCAAACACATATTTTCACTCGGCCTCCTCCCTTCAGTGCACAGAAGTTAGCATATGGTATGTCCTGGAGATCTGCCGGTCTCTGTTGGAAGCAAATGGCAGACCGGAAGCAAGAGGACCGTGCAGTAGCCCAGGGCTGGTGACCGTGGGGAGCCCTGCCAGCAGGGATGAGGGGAAGGAGCAGATCCTGGAAGCCAGTGAGAGAGAGAAAGGGAGAACCTTGTGGAAGGGGCTCAAGAGGAGGGACAGCCTGCCTGCAGTACTGCAGAGAAGGACTAGGACCTCAGTACCGCCCCCTCACTCCCTCCTGCCCTCTGGACCTTCTGCAGGGCTCTCACTGGCCAGTCCCTGCCCAGAGTCATGCGGCAAGGAGGCTGGCCAATGTCAACTTCACCAGCCAGCCTCCTGAGCTGCAGAGCAGGCTGAGAAGGGGGTGGGTGTCTCAGGAGGGACACGTATGAGCTTCCCACCTGCGAGCACACAGTGCTGTTCCCATCACCCGACAGTGCATCCTGGAGACCTTTCCACGTGATTCACTGGTGTGGATTTTAATCCTGCTTTGTTGCAAGTCCTCACCTTTCCAGCCAGCACTGCCGCCAGACTTCCCTGACCCCCACTGCCCAGCACGCCTGAGGACACTACCACATCCTCGCGTTGGCCAGCCTCCTAGGGCAATCCTTCCTTTTCAAAACCCAGATGAAACACTCGGCTGCCTTGCACATCCCTGCCAGCAGTCCAAGGCTCTGCTGGACCCTTGCAAGGATTTCTGGGTGTCATACTGTCCTCATATCGCCTGCCCTTTCAATCTCTACCTTTGCTCTTCACCTTCCCTCCTCACCTCTGGCTGTCAGGCTGTGGCTTTGTACATTGCTGTCCTCACGTGGCCCTGCTTTGCCCCAAGGTGGACAATGCTCCCCCAGCCCACGCAGCCCCCAGACTCTCCTTGGGGTGTGGAGACAACAGAGGAGTCCTACGGCGTAGGTCTTCATAATTTACGAACAGACCCCACCGCTGGCAAAGCTCAGTGCTGGCCCTGCCTCAGGACTCAGGGAGCCCTTCCTCGGCCATCTGTCTCCCTTTTATCTGGCTACGGCCATGTCCCTCCCACCCTGCCTCCATTTCCTCTCCCCTGAGACCTGGCCCTGGGCCATACTCACCTGTCTTGGTCCCATTCTATTACTTTCCCTTTCTTCTACTTTTTTTTTTAAGATTTTATTTATTTATTTGACAGAGAGCACAGCAGGGGGAGCAGCAGGCAGAGGGAGAGGAAGAAGCAGGCTAGCCTAGCAGGGAGCCTGATGCGGGGCTCAATCCCAGGACCCTGGGATCATGACCTGAGCCGAAGGCAGACACCCAACGACTGTCTTCTCCTTTCTTCCTCTCTCTCTCTCTCTCTTTTTAAGATTTTATTTATTGGGGCGCCTGGGTAGCGCAGTCGTTGAGCGTCTGCCTTCGGCTCAGGGCGTGATCCTGGCGTTCCGGGATCGAGTCCCACATCGCGCTCCTCGGCTGGGAGCCTGCTTCTCCCTCTCCCACTCCCCCCGCTTGTGTTCCCTCTCTCGCTGGCTGTCTCTCTGTCACATAACTAAATAAAATCTTTAAAAAAAAAAGATTTTATTTATTTATTTGAGAGAGAGAGAACAAGCAGGGGGGAGTGAGGAAGGAACAGAGAGAGAAGCAGACTCCCCACCACGCAGGGAGCCCCATATGGCTCCCAGGATTCTGGGATCACTACCTGAGCTGAAGGCAGACGCTTAACAGATGGAGTCACCCAGGCGCCCTGGTCTTCTACTTTCTTTCTTTTTTTTTTTTTTTAAAGATTTTATTTATTTATTTGACAGAGATAGAGACAGCCAGCGAGAGAGGGAACACAGGCAGGGGGAGTGGGAGAGAAAGAAGCAGGCTCTCAGCGGAGGAACCTGATGTGGGGCTTGATGCCAGGACTCTGGGATTACACCCTGAGCCGAAGACAGACGCTTAACGACTGAGCCACCCAGGCGCCCCCCCCCGCCCCCGTCTTCTACTTTCTTACACAAAGCAGTTGACCTCCCATTTGCCTCAGAGGCTTCCCCAGATCTAGATCCAAAAACTTGTTTTCTCAAACCAAAGGGCAGTTTTCTCTCTAGCTGGCTTCCACTGAATTTCCAGTAGCTGCACTTTAAAAAGGGGTGCCTGGGTGGCTCAGTCGGTTAAGCATCCGACTCTAAATTTTGGCTCAGGTCGTGATATTAGGGTCATGAGATCGAGCCCTGCTTCAGGCTCCATGCTCAGCACAGAGTCTGCTTGGGATTCTCTCTCCCTCGACCTTTGCCTCTCCTTGTCACCCCCCTCCTCCCTCTCCTGCTCTCTCTAAATGAATAAATAAGTAAATAAAATCTTTTTTAAAGGAAAGAAACAGGTAAGATTAATTTTAATATTCTCTATTTAACCTGATATATCCAAAATGTTATTGTTACAACATTTACCCAATTTAAAATTATTAATGGGATATTTTAATTCTGGTGTGTAACAAGATATTTTAAATCCACTGTATGTTTTGCACATACGGCACGTCTCAATTCAGACTAACCACTTTCCAAATGCTCAATAACCACATGTGGCTAGTGGCAACCATGTTGGGCAGAATAGCCCTGAAATACAGAAAGACCTACAACCACCTTTTAAAAAAAAACCAGAATTACACCACTTAGTGGGTACAGTGGATTCACATTAATGGTAACGGCCCATATTTCATTGCCGTTGCTCCTCTTGCCATGAAGACCTCCATGCCTCTCTTTGCAGCTCACTCAGGTGTCACTGGAGAGGAGTTTCACACTCTTCTTCTCCAGATGCCTGTGTCTTTGTCTCCTGCCCAGGAAGGCTCCCAGCCTAGGGATCCACTCAACCGCTGCTGCCAGCACCTCTGGAGAGCATTGGCACCTGTCCCAGGACCCCAGCGGCATTCTTCTGGGTGCCCCAGTGGCCTGAGTTTGAATCTAATCTCCCAGTGGGCACAGCTGCCTCGGGAGATTTAAACACTGGTCCAGAGGTCTAGGGAAAGGACCAGCACCTTCTTCTCTCTTCTGAACTTGCCCCATTCCTGTACATTACTTGGGGGGGGGGATGGGAAGAAGCACACATTATTATTTAAAGTGGATTTCCAAGATGTTAATTGCTATTATTAGAGAAAATGTGGGGTGGTCCATAATCAAATAGGTTTGGGGAGCATTATGTTCACAGGTGTCTGAACTATGGCTGCTGGGCCTCTAATAGCCTAAATCTACAGTTGCTGGGAAAGGTCATTGCAAAGACATGACCACCAGATGACGTGTGAGCTGGACCCAGGCACTTGGAACTCCTCACCTCTGCCCTGTCTGTGGAATGTGGGTTCCCCTTGCCTTTCCAGCTCCCAGAGGCTGCTCCAAGCATGTAGCCTTGAGATGTGATGTGGTGTTGAGAACACTTGCATGGTATACGTGAATGAGCCCACTTAGCGCCTCTCTCTATAAACTTTTAAGTGTGGTGAGTGAGTGTGGGATCCACTCGTCTTGGTGCCACCAAAGACTAACCTCATATGCTTATTAAGCCTGCCACCTACCAACCTGGGGTGGCTTGCCTCCTTCTTCATCTCTCCCTACCCTCCATATGTGGCTGGTTTCAGATCTCACCGGTGAAGCTCCCCAGAGGGCTGGGAATCCCCCCTTTCCACAGATTATTATGAGAGATGAGAATTTTTGGAACTATTTCTCAAGTATCCCAATAAATAAATTAAAATGTCTCTTTAAGTCCAGTTGGAAGTTCCCTCCCTGGTAAGAACAGGGCTTTGGGGAAAAAACTCTCGGCCTCTTGAACACCTGCTATCCTGCTCCATCTCCCACTATAACCTCTGCAATCACATCCTCTATGGGGACACCCCACACACACTGAGCTCAAGCCAGACCTTTCTAGGCTAGAACCTGGAGCTGCTGCCTGTCCCGGGAGCTTGGGCACAGCCACCTCTGCCAATGGTTTGTTAATATGTTCTAATTGACATTTAAACAATGAATCGCCCTTAATATCACTCAATCTCAATAGCTACCTGGGGATAACAGCTAGTATCAGTTTGGTCTTTGACCTTCACTGTTTTTAATGCATTTATTCACATATGTAAGTACCAATAGAAATGCCGATTTTGTGTGTGGATTTATTTTATTATTTTATGTTCACATCTGCAAACAAAGTTGCAGTAAACATCTCTGTGCACACGGGTGAGTATTTCTCTAGGGTTCCAAAACTGAAAGAGGAATGATTAAATCAAAGGTTATACACATTGAGGGATGCCTGGGTGACTTAGTCGATTAAGCATCCAATTCTTCATCTCAGCTCAGGTCTTGATCTCACGGTTGAGTTTAAACCCCATGTTGGGCTCCATGCTGGGCATGGAGCCTACTTAAAAAGAAAAAAAAAAGGTTATACACATTTAGATTTTAAATGTATTTTCAAATAATCTTCCAAATGGCTATCAACTTATACTCCCACCAGAAGTGTGCAGCGAACCCATATCTCCACATCCTAGACAACTCTTGGATTATCAAAATTTGGATTCCTTGCTGATGTGAGAGCAGACAGAAGCAGGAAAACAAAGTATTTAAGAGCCCACATCACAAAAGTTAGGCACCTGGCCCTACCGGTAGTTGAGCCCAACTCCCAAGGAAACAAAGCTAACAAAGCAAACGTAAAGAGACTTTATTATTTGCAAACGCAATTAGTATCCCCAAAAGAACTGAAGAGGACATTCCATCCATCAAAGACCAGGCTGATATGGAAATAGAAACAAAGACAATGGAGATGAAAGTTTGACTATTAAAAATTCTTTTAAACTCAGTAGTTAAGAATGGAACAACTGAAGAACAAGTTATTTCTTGTAACATCTGGTTGAGGTTTCTATTAAAAAGGGCACACAGATAGGCAAAGATATGGCAGATGTGAGGTTGGAAGTGAAGAGACATAATCCTCAAAGTCTGAACATTCATCTAATAAGATTATCAGAGAAGGAAACAAAATAATCAGAGAAATAGTCAATGGAAACTTCCCTGGGCTGAAGAAACACTGGCAAGAAGAATGAAAGTAGCTCCATATCTCAACACTGATATTTTTTCACTTGGAGATCATCTTCTATCAGAGCACAAACATCTACCTCACCTTTTGGATGGTTGCATGGAACTCCATAATGGGCACACACATGCATAACAGACACATTCACACACCATAATTTATGTTTCTGTTAATGAACTCTTACTTTTCCCAAAAGTCATGATTACAAACAATGGCCCAATGAACATAGGTCTTTGTGGACATGGGTGAAAATTTCTGCAGAATGGATTCCTAAAAGGGCGCCTGGGTGGCTAAGTCTGGTAAGCGTCCCACTCTTGATTTTGGCTCAGGTCATGAACTCAGAGTCATGAGGTCGAGCCCTGTATTGGGCTCCATGCTCAGCTCAGAGTCTGCTTGAGATTCCCTCTCCCTCTGCCTCTCCCCCTGCTCACACATGCTCTCCCTCTCTCTCTCTCTCTAAAATAAATAAATAAATAAACAAAATCTTTAAAAGAAAAAAAAAGAATGGATTCCTAGAAATATAAGTGTTGAATTACATTTAAGATTGTCATAGCTGCTGCCGAGATGCCCTCTGGCAGGCTGCAACAAGGGACATTTGTGGAATTGCTGATCTATCATATCACCGACACTGGATAGTGTGGTGTGTGTCATTTATGCCAGGTTGATGGGTATAAAGTACTTGTATTTCCCTGATGATATGTAAGATGAAGCTCTTTTCACTTATTTACTAGCCACACTCGTATTCTCTTTTGTGAATTATCTGTCTACTTTATCCATTTTTCTATGAGATTCATTGCCTTTTTTGAAAATTGAGTTTTAGAAGCTTGCTTTATTCTTGCTCAGCTCTCTCTGGGTTCTTTCCTACCTGAAGTGTTTCTTCAGCACTAGGACATTTTCTTCTACTATATCTTTTTTTATTTCCTTCTATCCGTCTTCTGTGTTCTCTCCATTGGAACTCCTATAAGAAAGATATATCAGTGTTTGATTATATACTTCATACAACGTAACTTAGTAAATGACAGCATCTCTTTACTTTTTTCTAACACATTTTTGGAAAATCCCTTAGCTTGATCTTCCAGCTTACCAACTTGGTTTTCATTTGTCTATTTAGCCCATGTATTGTGTTTTTTAAATTTTGGCCATCATGGCTTTAATTTCCACGAAATTGGTATCTTTTCATAGAGGCTTTATTACATTTTTTAAATGGATAAGATAGTCCCTTAACTCTTTCAAGGTTATTCATTTTAATTAAAGTTTTCTTCTGTTTTAGGTATTAATTCTGTTTTCTTGGAGTCAGTTCTATTTTTGGACTTCTTTCAGGTTCTGGCTTTTCGGAAATGTCTGGCAACTCTTGGTTGTCTGTTGATACTTGTACATGAACATCTGGGCAGACCATCTGAGTGGTGGCTGGAGGGCACTTCCTTACCCTCATGAGAATCCCATTTGGCTGGCCAGCAGTGTGGTTTGGGATACAGGAGCCAGCCTCAGGTGACTGTGTGTGTGTGCAGGGGAACAGATGGTGGACAGTGGGAAGGAACTAGAACAACCACCCTCCAATCCATTGCCTGCTCACTTCTGCACCCAGTGTTTGTTGCCTTCCTTCTGGAACTCCACAGGGAGAAGTCACCTGTGATGGTTGTGCTGTCAGCTCTACAGCATTACAACTTCCCGTTCATCTCATCATCAATTTTCTATTTTCCAGAAATTCCTTCTTCTTCTGGACAATGCTCCCACACCTTCTGACTGTCCACAACCACCAGGATTCTACTTTTATTTCTGTATTTGTTCTATCATTTCAGTGGGATTTGGGGAAGAAGAAGAAGGGTACACAGTAGTGTGTCCTTAGCCATGTTGAACTGTAAGACACTTATCCCACATTTGGAATTATTGCATGAGAACAGGATACCAGACATGGGATTGTTGGATCAAAGAGCAGGGACATCTTTGAGGTTGTTGATAACATATTTAAAACTGCACACTAGACTGAGGAGTAGGACAGAGGAAGGCACTAGCTCTGACAGAGAGGCAGCTGGCTTATGATCTTGGTTCCTTCACTTGCCAGTCGTGTAACCTAAGTGAGTCAGGGAAACTCTCTGAACCTCATTGGTAAAATGGGCACAGAAATGGTACCATCATTTAAGAATACTATGAGGATGAATTATGCAAACTATCTTCCCCAGGGCCCAGCCTATAAAAGGTGCTTGATAAATGCTGTTAGTCAGCATTATTTCAAATAAGTAATTTGTCAGCATCAAATAATTGTGCATTCAATCAGGTGCTTGGAAAAGCATTCCCTTTCTTGGTCATTGGCATTTCATGCTCTCAGATAAATCATTTCTTGGCTTGGTACCTCCATCTTCAAAGAGAGAAGCCTCTTTCCTACCTGCCTGCTTCTCTGTGAAGGCTTCTGTGAAGATTTGCTGTTATTTATAAAGCTCTTAGAGATGCTCCAGTGAAAATCCCTGTGTGTACCTGGGTTGTTTTCATTGGAATGGTGCATCCTGAGGCCCTTTCTCCAGATCCAGACTGAGCCTCGACAAGACAATTGCTCCTTCTGAACTTGGTCAAGTCAAGTGTGAACTCCTGTGGAAGAAAATACCTGGTCTTTATTCTGGGCCAACTTCCAGAAATTTAATTTCTTCCTCAGCTGGGATATTGGATCTTATAACTCCTTTTCCATTTTGACAACTTATTAATCAGAAAGAAGAGGCAGGCTGAGCCCTCACACAGCCACCTACTGGCCCAGGCCCAGGATGCCAGGAACCCGGTGTTCATGCCCAGCCCACAGGAAGGGCTGGAGGTAGCTCTGGCTAGAACCTCTGAAGTCAATGTCCTGGGGGGTAGGTGTCAGAAAGCATAAGGGGTAAGAATATTTACAAATAAACAAGCTCAATGACAAAGAGAGGGAGAAGTTTGTACTTGCAGAACCCAGGCAGTGGTGAGCCAGGCACCCGGCACCATGAAAGTTCCCTGAGGCAGATTGGGCTAAGGCCACGTTGGGGGTGGGATGGAAGGGGTGGGGAAGGGGAGAGCTCATCTGAAGAAATAACAGGAAAGTCATAAGGCAACCACAAGTCCTGCAGCATTTTATTTTTGTTTTGATCCAGTAAGCAGTAAACAAATTACATGCTGGGCATGAACTTGACCAGGACCGGACCTTTACACAGCAAGAGTAGCCACTAGGGGAGTCTCTTCCTTTCTTCCTCTTTCCTGCCCCATTCACAGCAGGGCTGGAGGCCACCAAGCTGGAGAGGGGCTGGATGCAAGCAGGGAGAGCCCGTAGGAAATGCCTTCCGGAAGCGAACTAGCACAGTACAAGAGGACATGGGGACTAATGAAGATGAAGGAAGAGTTCATTCACTGAGGGGCTCTTTGCCTCCCCATCCCTTTAGCCCCTCCCTTCACACAATTGGCCTTTCTCTCTGCTCCCTGAAGGGCTGTGGGCAGCCAACACACGGAGTGCCATCTGGGAGCCCTCCCTCGGTGCCAGAATGACAATAAAGATGGCTAAATCTTCCCCTTACACCTGCCTTGAGATAGGAGACCGAGCCGCAGAAAGACTGGGTAACAGGCTCAAGGTCACACAGAGAAGAATGGGGACACTGGAATCAAAGCCAGGCAGTTTCCCAAGTTTCTGCATGGTAGAGGTTAAATGACCTAAGAAATTCTAGAAAGAGTGCAATATAAAGTTCCCAGAGGGCTCTCAAGCACCGCAGTGTGTGCTCAAGGGCAGAAAGTCCTATTTAGAGCTGGGCTGGGGGGCAGGGAGATATTACTGGCGCAGCCAAGGCAGGAGAAGCCATGCCATCCCCTGCCCCCAGCAGATCTCAAATTCTCCTCATATCTGGGGGGATTAGGTGGGAAAAGGGAGAAGGAGAGATTTTTAAATGCCTGTGGGGACTCCTTGCTCAGTCCCAGAACCTCTCACGGGCCCCTCCCCGGTGGCAGAGGACACCCCCTCTCTCCTGCCCTCCTTCTGTTTTCCTGGTTAGGGTTCTAGGGCTGGCTCCTCATGCAAACGCCCGCCCCGCCCCCCACCCCTCTCACTCTTCTTAGATCTGAATCCCCAATACATGTACTTCTTTTGGAGAAATAGCCTAATCTCTTTCTGATTCCCAGTCAATACTTGCTAAGTGCAGAAACAAGAAATGCATGACTATAATCTTTCAGTGGTACGTCTGCAGAATGGAGAGCTACTTAACCATAACAAGAAGAGCGAGGACTCCCGTTATAACTCAGTATGGACAAGATTCACAGTTAGTGAGTACAGTAAGGTGCTAAGCAGCATGCAGAGCAGGCCCCATGTGGGTCACACTCTCCCAAAGGACACTCAGGAAACTGGTAATGTGAGTTGCCACATGGAAGGACAACGGGGTGGTTTGGCGATTTTTCACTAGATAGTCTTTTAGGGCTTTTGACTTTTATGCCATGGGATTTTATTACTTTTTCGAAGATTAAATAAAAATTTGAAAAAGAATATTATGTGGTACTCAGTGAAAATCACTCTTCTCATATATATCCTTCCAAATTTTATTTTACACACACACACACACACACAGACATACACACACGTGTTTTATTTCTATAAAACTGAGATCGTGTTGTAAAAAAACAACTGAGATCATGTTGTAATGAATCATAACCTGCTTCTTCCCCCTTCACTATATTGTGGATAACTTTCCATATCAATGTATATACATTGCATTAAGGAGCTACAGAGTAATCTACTGTATTCTTTCATCATAATATTTGAGACTAATCCCCTAGAATTTTAACAGCTTTATTGACACTTACATGCCATAAACTTCATCACTGACAGTGCACAGTTTAGTCGGTTTAGTGTATATTCAGAGTTGTGCAACCATCACCAGTATCTAATTTTAGAACATTTTCATCACCCCAGAGAGAAACCCCATACCCATTAGCAGTCGCTCCCATCCTTCCTCCTCCCCCAGTTCTGGCAAGCGCTCGTCTGCTTTCTGTCTCTGTGGATTTGCCTGTTCTGGACATTTCCTATAAATAGAGTCGTACAGTAAGTGGCCTTTTGTGTCTGGCTTCTTTCACTGAGCATAAAGTATTCAAGGTTCATCCATGCTGTAAGATGAGTAAGTACTTCATTCCTTTTTATTGACAAATAATATTCCATTGTGTGGCTACTCCACAGCTTTTAACCCATTCATCAGTTGATAGACACTTGGATTTTTTTCAATTTGACTGTGATAAATAATGCTGCTATGAACAGTTGTGCAGAAGTTTTCGTGTGAACATATGTTTTTAATTCTCTGAAAGGTAGATGGGCTGGGCCTAGGGAAACAATGCATTTAACTTTTTGAGGGACTGCCAACTGTTTTCCAAAGTGGCCACCCTAGTTGACATTCCCACCTGCAGTGTAGGAGGGTTCCGGTTCCTCCACAGCTTCACCAACACTTGTTGTCTGTGCTTTTGATTATAGCCATCCTAGTGGATGAGAAGCAATGTCATTAGGGTTCTCATTGACATTTCTCCAGTGGCTAACGATGACTGAGCTACTGAACATGTTTCTGTGTGCTTGTTAGCCGTTTGTCTCTTGGCGAAATATCTGGTCAGATCTTTGCTCATTTTCAAATTAGGTTACTTGTCTTTTGATTATCGAGTTGTAAGGGTTCTCATGTATTCAGGATATGAGTCCCTTATCAGATATAAGATTGGCAAATTTGTTTTCCCATTCTGTGCGTTCTCTTCTCATTTTGTCGTAGTACCATTTGCAGCAAAAAGAAGTTTTGATCTAGACGAAGTCCAACTGATCCGTCTTCACTTTTATAAACTGTGCTTTTTGTGTCACGTGTAAGAAGTCATTGTTTAATCCAAAGTCACGAAGATTTACTTCTATGTTTGCTTCTAAGAGTTTTATAGTTTTGGCTCTTACGTTTAGGTCTATTATTATGTAGCGTTAATTTTTGTGTAAAAAGTGAGGTACAGATCCCACACTCATTCTTTTGCATGTGGCTATACAGCTGTCCTGGCACCATGTGTTGAAAAGACTGCTCTTACCCACTGAACTGTCATGGCACCCTTGTTGAAAATCAATTGAGCAGAAGGATAAGGGCTTATCTCTAGACTATTGATTCTATTTTATGGATCTAATTGTCTGTTCTTATGCCAATATCATGCTGGCTTGATGACTGTAGCTTTACAGTAAGTTTTGAAACAAAGATATGTGATTCCTCTAACTTTTTCTTCTTATTCAAGATTATTTTGGCTATCCTGCATTCTTTGTATTTCTATAAGATTTTTAGGATCAGCCTGTCAAGTTCTGCAGAAGAGCAAGCTGGTATTTTGATAGGCAGTACATTGAATCTATATTAGAGAGTTTTGGTATCAGGTTAATACTGGCCTCATTTAATGAGTGATGAAGTCTTCCTTCCTCTTCTAATTTTTGGAAGACTTTGTGAAGGATTAATATTTATTCTTTAAATGTTTGGTATCATTCACCAGTGAAGACATATGGGCCTGGGCCTTTCTTTGAGGGGAGTTTTAAAATGACTGATCCAGTCTCTCCATTTAGTAGAAGTCTGTTGAAAATGTTTATTTCTTCTTGAGTCCATTTTTACAGTTTTTGACTTTCTAGGAATTCATTTCATGTAAGTTATCTAATTTGTGGGCATCCCATTGTCTTAGCAGTCCCTTAAAAGCCCTTGTTTTTGTAAGGTCAGTAGTAAAGTGTCACTTTCATTCCCGATTTTTGCTCTTCTTTTGTTCCCATTATTGCCCATTCCTCTCTTCTCTCCTCCACCCCCAGGGTCAGGCCTGGACTCTTGGGAAGGTCTCATCCCATTAATCGCCTCGTAAGCCAATATAGCTAAGTGCCAGTGGAAAACTTTCCTAGACCAACACTCAAGCGGTAGAATCCTCACCAAAATACCTTAGCACGATGGGACATTGCAGCTTTAGCGGCCGGGGCGTCACTGCCCTGGACGGCTGCTCACACAGCCCGTTTCCTGGGGTTGCACGGATGATACTCTCATCTGAACAAGAACGAGTTTCTCCACTTCAGAACCAGGGATACTGCCTGCCTCACCTCAGGCTATTGTTAGGTCTTTCGTTCTCCGTTCTCCGTTCTCCGGACTGAGAGAGGAGGGAGTGTGGAACCTGGATTAGCTAGGGGGCACAGGACAGCCTGCAGCAGCCCTGCCCAGGCACAGCTCTAGCCCTGATCACCGTGGGGACAAACTGCAGGACCTGGACTCATCTGTTCCTTGTGAGGCTCCGTTGCAATGCCCTGCCTCCTGCACAAGCAAGACACCCAGGGGACTCAGGTTCCCATTGTGGCTCTCCCCTTGGAGAGGAGGAGGACATCCTAGAGCAGCCCCCTCAGCTCTTGTAGACCAGCTTAGTCAACATGAAGATAGGCTTGCTTGATCAGCTGGCTTGAAGTCCTGTCTAGCCTAGCCACTTAGGATTAGGTTACAAGAGAGCATGCAGGCCTTGCTTGAACACTCTAAGCCTAGGGAAACTCACCCTCCCCCAGCCTCTGCAGCAGGCCCGGTTTGGGAATCGAGCTGCCTGGGCCGGAATCCCCGCTCCACCTCCTACTGGCTTGCATGTGACCTTGGGCACAGGATTCAGTTTCTCTCTTCCTCAGTTTCTTCATCTATAAAATGGGGACAATACTAGTACCTATCTCAGGCAGTTGCTGGGAGCGCTTGTGAATGAGATAACATATTACATACAGCCCCTTCAGCTGGGCCTGGGAGACAGTACGCACTTAAAAGATGTTAGTGTTGAAAACAAATCTGTGCCTTGCCTTTAGAGTTCACCCATTGCTCCCAGCCCTGCCCTCAGCAGCCGTCATCCGTCTCAGCAGCCGGAAATCTGCTGGGCTGGGGCCTAGCAAGCTCCGGGCCAGGCTGTTCGCCAGCCAGGGAAGGGTAAGGAGATGGGCCATGGGTTCTCGGTGTCTTGCTCCTGCACTGTTTCAGCGGAGGGGACTTCAGACCCCTCCCTAGTGCAATACCCAGAGCTTAGTGACCCAACTCTGCCACCTACTCACCCTGAGACTCCATGAGGGGCAAATTCCCCAACCTCTGGACGTCGTTTGTTCGTTTTTAAAATGGAAAGAACAGTACCTACCCCTCCCTGTGTCAGGAGGGGGAAGATTAAATTGCTAACGCTTCACACCTGGTAAGCACCAGCTGACACATACTAAGAATTCATTTCAGGGGCACCTAGGCTGGCTCAGTCAGTTAAGCATCTGCCTTCAGCTCAGGTCATAATCCCAGGGTCCTGGGATCGAGCCCCTCATGGGGCTCCTTGCTCACTTCCCTCTGCCTGCTGCACCCCCAGCTTGTATTCTCTCTCTTTCTCTCTGGCAAATGAATAGATAAATCTTAATTTTAAAAAAACGCATTTCAGATAGTAAAAGTCGTTGTTCTGCTCTTCCTTTTTCTCTTTCATTATGAAGAGCCCCCTGCCCACCCCACCCCACCCCAGCCACCCGCCACCTGTTTCAAATAAAGGACACACTAAAGTTTCAGTACTTTGGCCTTATTCGCGATCAAGCAGAGGTGGCTTTGATGTGATGACAAGATTCAGACTAGGCCCCGTTCTACACACACTGCCTCCTCTTTGGGCTGATAATGTGACCTAGCTGCTCTCCGCTCCCCACATCCCCGGCGCTCAGGCTGCAAGCTAAAATCAGGAGTCCAAGGTTAACTCAACCTGAGATTCTTTCACTGTGATGTCCTGGGGGCCTCGGAGCCCGGCGTGCAGTGTGGTTGGGCCACCTGCTCTCCTTCCCCTCGCTGGCCCTGGGACCTGGGGTGCGAGAGAGGGGGCAAGCGAGCCAGTGCCCAGAGAACGGCCACCTACAGCCCCACATAGGGACCTCACAAACACCACCACCTCGTCTCCACAGAGTCAGGGCCCTCCCCGCTGTGGGACCATTTCCAGAATGCAAAGCGGCTCCTGGGGAGGCTCCGTCCGGAGCCCGTGCGAGCAGATCCGGCGGGGAAGAACGCGACGGCACAGTTGGCAGCCACAAGGGGAAGAGGCGCATTCCGTGCCATTTTTACAGAGTCACGTTTCCCACTTGATTGAAAGTAGAATCTTTAATAATATATAGATTTTAAGTGACTGAAGGCTCGCTCTTGCCAAATACTAGCATAAAGCGGATTTTTACAGCTGGGATGATAAATCCCAGAAAGGCGGCGCTTACCATGGAAACGCTGACACAGCCTTTCATTCCCCTTCACAGTGATTAAAATCCTCATTTCAATTTGTTTTTCTTTATTTTGAGCCGGAGTCATTTGCAAGCCCAGGAATAGATCGCGCTCTGCTAGAAAACGAAATGCTGCCCCCTGTCGGAAATACGATGGAACTGTTCTCAACCTGCAGGAGTGGGCATTTCTTCCCTGGTAGAATTATGGAAAAGCCGGAAAACTGGTTTTCTTAGTGATCATCTTGCCAGGAAGGAAATTCCTGCAGAACTTAACCTTGTTCTCCTATAGGGCAAGTGAGGCAGGGAAGGGAAAGCAGCTAATGAAGGGCGTGGTATCAAACCAGAGGTCGCTATGGGCAACTAGAAATCCAGCCACTGGGGAACTGGCCGCATCGTGGACCCTGCACCTCAGCCCTCCCACCCGAGAGGCAGGGGAGCCTCTCATGGGTTGCAGGCTGCTCTGCATCAATTCTTATACACCCCTGGCCTGCTTGCCATCGCAGGCTCCTGCGGCCAGGGGAGATCCTCAGGCAGAGATGTGGAGCAAGGCAGACAGGGGTCCAGCCCTTGCTACATTGAGGCCCCAGTGGGTATGGGCACCATTGACCTGTCTGTTGCACCTACTCCCCTTTATTCCCTGTATTCTCCTTTGGGGTGTTTCGTTTGCAGGCATATTTTATGCTCCTGGAATGCATGTGCCCTCTGTTTAATAACCAAAAGCTCAGTAATCCTATGAACCAAATGTCCAGGAATGTCTTCTACCTTCCAGATCTCTTCTTCTTTTTTTTTTTTTTTTTTAAGTCACGCTCTGTGTTTTATTTGCGGAAGTGGTCCTTATGATGTCAAACCAACCAAACTCTTTCCTAGCTCAGCTGCTCTTCCACTTCCAGAGGTGAAAAACGTGATCATAAAAGGAGTAAGTAGCTAGGAGGGCAACGTCCAAGTTCGCTGCTTCCGGAGAGAGGTCACAGTCACAGACCGTGGTCCCTGCAGTGTGCCACCAGCTGCCACTCTCTATCTGTCCTCTGCGAGTGGCTGGAGAGGAGTCCTCAGTTTGTTGCCACTCTGAAGTTTGGAATGACCCTCTTCATCATCCTTTGCTAAATGATGAGAAGAGTGTGCCGGTAACTGGCGTACAGCCTTCAGGTTGATAATAAAACCCATAACGGATCCAGCCACACTTCTTAATCTACCAGTGAGATCCCAGCAGAGTTTCTGGTGTGGGCGCTGACAGTGTCTCAAATTTCTCCACTAAACACGGCTTCATTCAATCATGCCGATCACGTTAGAACGTGGCCGAAAGACACTCGAGCATTTCCCTGATTCTGCACATGGCCAGCGCTTCGGAATAGGGTTTTCCAAAGTGTGTCCCACAGATAATCGGTGGGCAGAGATACTCCTCCCAAGAGGGGTTCAGAGACTGAACCAGGTTAATAACATTGCTAGCTATAGCACTCTCTTTAGGTCATGATACCCCTCAGTGTATTCAAGGCTCTGAGAAGTCCTGAAGGGAAGAAATCCAATGAACTTTAACTCAGTGTTTCCCAACTTGCTTGCTCACTGGACCATGTCCTCATCCTGCAACACACTAGGTCACGCTGCACATAACATGCTTTGCCTTCTATTTGTCCTTTTTGTTTTTGGTCTTACAGGGTTTAAAAATCTTTTTATTATACAAGTACTACCTGTTCACTGTAGAAACTGGAAATATGCAACTAGGCAAGCAGGAAGGGAGAAGGACTGAGGCTGATTACCGTGGGCATTTTGGATTCGATGGGCACGTGTTTGGGTTGTAGCATTCCTTTGTGAGAGGGAGTTCCGTTGTCACAGGAGCCAATCTGTTCCCGGGACTATGTTCAGTTTTATGGCCCCTGATTCTATGTAGCAGGTTTCATAAAATAAAGCACACATTTCAGCCAACAGTGGCCAAAGAATCATTTTGAATTACTTCCAAACCCCAGCTGGAGGAAAATTCCTGTACCATATGTTGCACCTTTTACAGGGAGTGGCAGGCCAAGAAAACAAACAAGTTGGTAGGAGGAGAAAAAAATTATATATGATGATTTCTCAACTCTGTGAAAATATATATTATAAAAAAGATGGGAATGAAATTCTTCCCAAGAATTAGGAAGGTGATTTCTGGAAGATGGGCTCAAAGGCAACTTATTTTCTCTGCTGTTGTCAAAGCAAACCTTAAAAGTAAGTATTTTTAGGGGCGCCTGGGTGGATTAAGCGTCTGCCTTCAGCTCGAGTCATGATCCCAGGGTCCTGGGATCAAGTCTTGCATTGGGCCCCTTGCTCAGTGTGGAGCCTGCTTCCCCCTCTGCCTCCCACTCCCCCTGCTTGTGTTCTCTCTCTCTCTCTCTGACAAATAAATGAATAAAATCTTTTAAAAAATAATAAGTATTTTTAAAAGTGTCCCCTACATACACCAGGCCAATTTCAGCGGGGATTAAAGCAGAGCAGGGAATGTGGAGTCTGGTGGGGGGCCCTTGCCTAGGAGGAGCAATTGCCTGGGGTGGGGGGCCCTCACATCTTTCCCACTTGAGAAGCACTGGACTTGCTCAGGGTAGCATCACCTCCTTCCCCTCCAAATAAACAAGCCATATTTGGGAGTCATGGGTGGCTCGGGGTGAAGCGGGAGGTGTAGCTGGCTGCACTGACCCTCTGAGCAGCTGTAGGACGGAACAGCTTTATCACCCCTTTTCATCTGCTCCCTGAACACAAGCTCGCTTCTGCCCTAGAGGCTTTGTACTGGCTGCTCCCTCTGCCTGGGACACTCATCTTTCAGGTCTAATCTCAGAGAGGGCCTGTGAGGACCCCGAGAACACACCGCACAGGGTTGGCCAATGTCTGCCTGACTGCAAATCTGGCAGGCATAAGCTAATTCCAAAAGGGTTCTCAGATAGTTACTGTTTGAGAAAATTCCCACCCTAAGTATGACATTGGAGGCCAGGATGCTATCTGAAGTCAGGGGAAGAACACCTAACCTGTAACTCCAGTTCTCCTTTTCAAGATAATGGCTTCTCTGAATGGCTGAGGACAACTCTGATGCCATCCTTGGGTGGCAAGAAGGCTGTTCCCGGGGGGTACAAACTCCATGTGCACAGTGAGAAGCTGCAGCCCCTCGCTTCCAACCATCTCCTTGCCCGCTCGGAGCAGGAGCCCACTGGGCCTCCGGGCTGTGCAGCACCCCGGCATAAGCTGTGGACCCAGAGGAGGCCCACCAGGCAGACGGCCAATGTCCACCAAGTGCCCACCAGCTGCCTCGCTCACTCCGCCACTGATGCTTAAGCAAGCGTTCTCCTGACACAGGAGAGGGGACCCAGGGAAACGACGCTCAGGTGTCTCATGCTGTTGGATCCCCTCCTCGTGAGGCCCCCCCCCCCGCTGGCCCCCTCTACAACATGGCAGCTTCGGTCACTCTTGAACCCCTGGTCCCTGGTGTTTTCTCTTCTCAGCATTTCTCACTCACTGGTGTTCTGTTCTCTCTCTCTCCTTGGTGAGAGGCAGGTATATGGGTTGTTGTGTTCACCTTGATTTTCCAGCACCCAGAACACTATCTGGCACAAACAGATGCTCTAGAAATGTCTGTTAGTTGAATGGCTGCCAGTTATTTTAACAACATGAAAGCCTATCAGAGCACCAGGAGTCCAGGTGAGGGCTGTCCTGGGTGGTTCGGTCGGTGTGCTTCAAGTTCAAGCTCCCACTCCCGCCTCGGTGATTGCAGTGGACTGCCAAGACTTTAGGAGTGGAGACTCCCTCCTGTCACCAGCTGTTGGATCAGCAGAGAATAACGCTCAGGAGCCTGAGTGCCGGGCTTCCTCTGCCCTGTGTGATCGCCAGCAAATGCCTCTCCTTCCTTGCCCACCCAGCAGATAAGGAAGTGGGTACACTCTTTAAATATCATGGGGTAGGTTCCTGCCCCATGACAAGTATTAACGGAAAAGCAATTTATTAAAAAGGAAAACCTGGAGTGTGGAAGGGGGACCAAGGAGGAGGGGGGCCCTACTAGAGTGTGGGGAAGTCCCCTGGAGGCTCCTATTTGGCCCCATCCCACAGGGACCCTCAGGGACAGCGTAGGTCACACCCATAGTGTCTTAATTGGGAGTGAGAGCGCTGGAGCATTTATAACCCTGCACTGACGATCCAGCCGGTGCCTCTGGAGGTGGCACCTCCATCTTACCAGGGGCACAGGCCAGTGGACTCCCGCAGCCTGCAGGCAGCCCCCAGACAAAGAGAAAGATGCTGCCTTTTATGGGTGAGAAATGAGGTATCTGAGGCAATATGGATGGGGTTTTGACATGGTCTCTAATGTGATATGGAAGTGGGCCTGTCCCCACACAGTACAGTACAAACCTTCTGGAAATGCAGGTTTGAGTCCTGTAAAGCACTGCTCATTGGCTGTCTCACTGGACCGTGAGTGTCCCAAGAACAGGGAGACTGTCCCATCCATCTTTCCTGCCTCAGCACCTGCAGCCACGGCTGGCACATGGTTCCCGCTTCATGAGTACTGCATGAGCAGATGAATGAGAGAATAATGATGGGGGGAGACTGAGGTCCTACTCTCAGTCCTTGCCTACCTCCCATGCTGCCTGACCTCACAGTGTTCTACAGTGGGCAGAGTTGATTCCCCTGCTCCTGATGTCAACTTGAACATGGTCACCAGGCAAAGGGACAGAGCCAGTTTGGAGTCAACGTCTTACAAGGCCTCCTGTATTTTTGCTCAGAGTTCTGCACTCCTGTGATCTGGGCCAGAAAGAACAAGTGAGGGACACACAGAGCAGGCCTGAACCAACTCAGAGCCCAAAGCCAAGCCAGATGGCCAGTGCTTGGAGCAGAGCTGCCCCTGCTGCCCCACACGCCTGTAAGCAGGAGGTTAGATGCTTGCTCTAAGCCACTGAGTTGGAGGGGTTTGTTGGGTAGTTATGTCAGAGTAGTGTCTCAGGCCAGAGTCTCTAAGAAGCAGACTCTGACACAGAATTGTTGCAGGAGGTTTGTTACAGTGTCTTTGGGACCAACACCTGTGGAAAGAAGGAAAAGCAAACTGAGCTCAGCAGAGGGGGAAGCTGAGCTGAGCTGTGGTGCAGTCCCAATGAAGGCTCAGCTCTGATACTGTCCCAGGTTGGGGCGAGTAGTTATGGGTTGACCGGAAGTCTCATTCAATTGCTCCAGGAAGGGGTGTGACCTTGGGCAAAGCAGTTTTCTTGAGTGGAAGCACTTCCCTGGGAAAGCTATTGACAGTGCTCTGTGCGACTGAAGGAATAAGTCCTTCATTCCCTAAAGGGGATCGGGGCAGTACTTCCAAAGTCCTCAACTGTAACTGATGATATGATGGTGTCCATCAGATTTCAAGGCTGCCTCCCCACATCTTTATGGCTATGTGATCAAACATTTCAAATACATTTGATTATTTCTAAAATACCATTGAGAAAACAGACCTGCTACTATCTAATAAATTGCAAAGAAAAACGTCATTAGCGTTGGCTTACAAGCTCAGTTTTACGATGCTTGTACGTCCACTCATCACTCTTCATTTAGCAGTCACCAGGAAGCTGTCCGGGGTGTGAGCTGCACAGCAGACAGCAAAGGGTTAGCACTTGTTAGATTTCTTTGGTGCAAATATGTCTATCTTGGAGCCACTGAGATGACTCTCCTTATGAAACTACAGTACACTCCCTCCTGCCCCTGGAAACCCAAAAACAGTGACATGAGTCCTGACTTGTTCCAAACCTCCTAGCTGACGAGGCTTATAGAGAGGGGGGCCCTGAGGGGTCTACTCACAGCCCAGCAGTTGTGGGAGGAGCAGCTCGATGTGACCTCCATAAAACAGAAAAAAGCCACACCCGAGGGGATGAGTTCCTTGAACTCCCCCCACCCCATGGTATCACATAAATAGTTGGCCTTATCCCTGAGCACCTGGGAGCCTTGAGTCACTCCCCAAAATCACCCGGTGACTCACTGGCTGATTGTTGGCATCATCTATCATTTCTGTCCTTCTTAGAAGAAAAGCTGGAATGGAAAGGCTATGTCAAAGAGGTATTAGAGCTGCCATCAGGGAAGGCAGTATAGAAAACTCTGGTGGCTGCTGCTACTGCTTTTTTTTTTTTCCTGATGGCTTTAAATAATCAAGGCATAAGAAACCCAGCTCATAAATCAACACTGCAATCTGTCTATAGAATCCCATGAGGGATATTTTGCAAGTCACCCAGCCTTCTCCCTCAGTTGCTCAGGGCTGCGCTACATGCTGACATCTGAGCCCTGAAGAGGGCAGGCGCTCCAGCCGCACAGCGCAGTAGAACCAAGAGTGCAGGTCAGGTGACTGGCTCTGAACTTAACCTCTGCACACTGTCTTCAGAAGTAAAGAACTAAAGCAACCCTCAGGAGATTGAAAGGGACTTCTAACCTTGGTACCAGGAATCCTTCATTGCTAATCTCAATACACTAGCCAACCAAACAAAAACCCAACATGAAATATGCATTCAGACCCCACGGTTCTCATTCCCCATTCTTCAGTCTACAAGCGGCCGACCATAATCCCTAAAAGCAAATTCAGCTTCGAGGACTGACTGGATACAACAGGTAAATGCACAAGCCACATAGGTCACAAGAGCCAGGGACCTGGAACAGGACAAGTGACTGGTGAGTCCTGGGCAAGGGTATGGGCTATTTGGGATACCTATATCTGCCTCCTGACATGCCCTGGTCTACACAAATGAGCACACTGCCCCTGCAGGCAGAGCTAGAGGCAAGCAGACTGCCTTGCCAGGTAGGGCCAGGTTCACTGGTGGTGGGCATCCTTCGATAAGAGACACCTGGGAGCCTTGATGACTGTAGGGCACAGGGACCTCATCAAGCAGCTGGTCCAAATGGACAGTAACTACAGCCCTTCGGGAGCTTCTGCCTCAAAAAGAACCTCAGGGGTAGCATCTCTCCATCCAGGAGGCTAGGGATCCACCCAAGCTCGTCAGGACTGAAGGGCTCCGGCTGCCCAAGGGAGGTGTACTGCTCATGCACGACCTGCCAGTGCGGGGTGGGGGGTGGGACACAACCAGGGTCTGGAGAGGACGGTCCCAGGAGCAGACTTTTGGAGGTACATGCAACCGCCTCCCTCCAAGCCCTAACCTACACAAACTCGCACGCATATTCCTTCTGAAGGGGAAGCTGGAGGAGTGTGGATGGCCTTGCGCAGCTGGGGCCTGTCAGGCTGCTGGGCCTCCTCCAACAGGGGACACCTGGGAGCCATGATCACTGGGAAGCCCGGGACCCCATCAGGCGGTCAGTGGAGATGGGACTGAGTGGGGGCAGTTTCAAGCTGCCCCCTCAGAAAGACGTTTGGGCGTGAGTTCCCTCTGCCCGGAGCCCAAGCACGTGGTTCGGGAACCAATGAGCTGCTCGGGTTCCCAGGGCCGAGGCTGCCCTCGAAGGGCTGATGCAGGGCATACTTGGAATGGATGGACTGCCTAGGGTGGTACAGGCAGAGTCTGGGACCAGGACGATGTCAAGGGAAGCAGTTTCAAGGTTGTGGGCTGCTGTTCGGTGTCCTTGGCATCTGCCTTATTCCAAGCTTTCATTGACACAAATGGGCATATTCCACCTGAAACCAGAGCAGGAGGCGTCTGGATTGCCTTGCCGGGATGGGCAGAGAGGGATGGTCAAGGTACTGTTTACTAACAGATACCTGGGAGCCTTGAAGACTGGAGAGTCTAGGGCTGTCTATTACCAGCTTAAAGCTGCCACCTCAGAAAGGTTTCTGGGGAGTGGACACTCTCCTCCCCAAAAGCTCTGTAGGTTTGGGGACTGGCCTGAGCCTAACCGGCCTGAAGGGCTCCAGCAGCCAGAAGCTGGCTGAGAGAGGGCGGACTGCACAAACGCGTGCTGCCCAGGTCGGGGGAGCCAGGGACCCGGCATGGGGCGGCTGCAGGGAGAGGCCAGGTCACGGGAATGGGTTATCGGGAGTACCTGGCGGCTGCATAGCTCCAAATTTTTCTTTTATGCAGATGTGCAGAATCTTTCTGAAGCAGAGTTTGAACAAGTCAGCTGTGTTTCCAGAGCCGGGCCTGGAGAGCTGCCTTGGTATCTTTAATAACAGACAGCTGGGACCCTTCGTTTCTGCAGAAGCTTAGGGCACAAGGGGACTGACTCCCTTTTTCAGCAGCAGCCTCAGTGCAGTTCTCTGGGTGTCTGCACCCTTGAGGCAATGCTGGTGGAGGAGGAGAGGCCCTAGCACCACAGTCTGGAGGGCCTGGCAGTCCAAGGGCCACCGATCCCTTTTGTACCGGCATGGGTGCGTTGCTGAGGGCAGAGTTGCATCGACCTGGAATAGGGCAGGGTCGGATGAGGCCTGGCCACGCGATCAGGCTCTTGGCAGCACAAGGTGTTGGCCTAATCACAAGGCCTGTCTATTCATTATGGAATATTCCCCAAAGTCAGAGACCGAAGTTTTTCAAATGCTTTGCCATGGAGGAGCTGGGGGCAAGACAGAGTATCCTCTGTTAGGAGACATCTGGGATGCTGGGTTCCTGGACAACCACCCCAGGGTGATTTTCAGGGGTGGGCCCCTTTCCACACCGTAGCCTATGCTGGTATTGTGCCTGACCACAGCTTCAGCCCCTCAGAGAGTCCCAGCTGCCTCAGGCTGGCTCTGTGGGATAGGCTGAGCATGGACCTATAGCGCATTGTAGGGTAGCCAGGGCCCTAGAATAGTGCCCTTATCTTGACAGGATGGGTCACCCTGGGGACAAGGCGTATGCATACTTGCAAGCCCAAACCAACCTGATGGACGGTACTCCCCATGAATGCAGAGCTTTAGCTTACTGGACTGCCTTTGTGGGTCACCGGGCAGGGACGGCTGGCCAGGTTCCATCAAGTAAGAGACTCCAGGGAGCACTGGCGGCTGAAGAAGCCCCAGACCCCCTCTGGCAGCGAGTCCAGATGGGGACTGATAGGAGCCAATTTGCAGCTGGCCCCTCACTGTGATATTTGGGAGTAGGCCCCTCCGGACTGAACCTATGCTGGTGTTTGGGTTCAAGCCCCAGTTCCAGCAGCCTCGTGGGCCCCAGATGCATCAGGCTGGCTGACAGCGTGGGACCGTTCATGCCCTGACAGCGCAGTTCAGGTAATAGGAATCTGGAACTTGGATAAGAGGCAGGGGAGGCCACTTCTCAAGAATGGACTCCTGAGTGTCTGTGGATCTGCCTAATTCCAGGCCCTAACCTCCACAAATGTGCTTATTCCTTCCGAAGGTGAAGCTAGAGGAATCTGCACTTCCTCTCCAGGCCAGGGCTGGGCAGACTGGCCAAGGTAGCCCTCAGTAAGAAACACCTGGGGACCATGATTGCTGGAGAAGCCGGGGGCCTGATCCGGCAGCCAGGCCAAATGTGAACTGGCTGTAGCCATTTCAAAGCTGCTGCTGCTGCTGCTGCTGCTGCTGCTACAGAAAGATTTCAGGGGATAGCTTCCCGCAACCTGGAGGCTCTGCGGGTGGTGGTGCACAGCCTTGCTCCACAGGCCCAGAGAGCCCCAGCTGCCCAAGGATGGCTCCTGGAGCGGGTCCTGTGCAGGTGCAGGCCGTGCAGGTCAGGGAAGCCAACTAGCTGGAACAGGACAAGTGTAGGGAGAGGTCGGATCATGGTGGTAGGACCTTGGGGACCTAAGGCACCTGCCTCATGCCAAGACCTAACAAACACAAATGCACATACTCCCTCTGAAGAGTGAGCTGAAGGAGGCCGGCCTCCTGGTCACAGCAGACCCGGGCAGACTGGCTGGAGATAGGAGATACCCGGCAGTCCTTGTTGCAGGACCCCTTCAGGCAGCAGTCCAAATCGAGACAGATGATGGCCAGTTAGCAGCTTTTGCTTCAGGGTGATTTGTGGGGCTGGGCTCCCTCTACGCCAGAGCCTGTTTTGCCCTGTTGGGTCGCAGCTGTCTCAGGCTGGCTGAAGGGGTCCAAATCCCACATGTGGCTCAGTAAGTACAGTTCAAGGTCGCCAGGAACCTGGAAAAGGACAGGAATCCAGGGAAGATGTGGTGGACACAAGGTACCTGCCTCAATCCAAGTCCTATCTTATACAAATTCACCCATTCCCTTTGAAAACAGGACCGGATGATCCTGGGCCGCCTTGCCAGGGCAAGGCTGTGGGGGGTTGGCTGGGGCATCTATCATCGGATGAGAGACACCTGGGATTCCTGTCTGCTGGGAAGCCTGGGACCCCTTCAGAGAGCAAGTCCAAAAGGGGGCTGGTGATTTCCAGGGGTGGGCCCCCACTCTACGGTGGCCTATGCAGGTGTTGGTGTCTGGTTCCAGCACCACCCCCTTGGACTGCCTGGGCTGCGCAGACCTAGAACAAGGCGTTTGGTCTTGAGAGACTGAGTCAGAGGAGCAGCTCTTGGGTATGTCAACCTAAAAAATACAATCACTTGGTTTTACCAGCAAATGAGATTATTTGGGAATAGCAGGGGAATTGAAATTCGGGACAAGCAAACTATTGCAAACCGCAGGCGAGTGGAAGAGACCAGAGAAGGTCAGCTTTTATTATGTGTTAGGAGGATATTGGGGAGGATTGTTTTGAATAAAAGTTCTCTGGAGAACAACGATCCTTTAAAGGTATGGTGGTTTCTCATTAGTCTCTAGTGCATCATTGTTGGGGCAGGGAGAAGTCTTGTTTTTCTTTTAAGAAAAGAGATAAACTCCTGTGACAGACGTGTCCTCCCTTGTCAAGATAAGAATTATCTTCCTTCTTCCTGTTGCTTATTCAGTCTGCAGTGAGTGCTCCCCCTCAGGGCTTCCGGGCTCCATTTTAATGTAGGTTCCTTCACTCATTCACCCTTCCCCAACTTGAGCAAGAGCTTTCCTCAAGTGCATCACTGATGAAGAGTGAGGTGTTCTGCAGTTCTGCAGAGATTTGACAGGCAACAGGTTGAAAGTTTTAAACTGATTATACAAGTAAGATAAGGAGAATAATGACCCAGTTTGCGTGGTAGTCTTAAACCAAGAGCCCAAACCTGAAGGGAGCCAGCTAAGTAGATCAAAGGCTCATAGATCATTAGGTAGAGCTCTTTGTAGTCAAAGCGCTTATTCTCTGATTTTATGCAGCTAGATGTTTACTTCCCCAGAGATATTTATCATGTGTAACAGGTGGAATTCACTATTGCACAAATGTCTCCTTGTTCAGCTAGTAGATAATCAAGGGTTATGCAATTACCCAAAATTACTGTAGCCAATGAGTCAAGTGATCATTGTTGGGCTTTTATTGCTTCGGTTGTGGAGTCAGCTATCTCTCCTAAAGTCAGGGAGAGAGTTCTGATCTTGCATTTGTTGGTATTCACTCTGATCCATGGGAGAAAAGCTCTCCTTATAGAGGCAAACCCAGAGTCATATATGCTTCCTGAAAGTTCCCATTTATGACAGCCATGGAGATTCAAGGGGGTGAACCAATGGGGGGCTTCTGATTCATTATGCATGTCAACAGGGACAGTTAAATGTCCCAATAAGCATTGTCCTCTGACTCACCAGCAAACATTCATATGCCCCTGGGAAATGCTGTCCACCACAAATACAAATGGAACCAGGTGGATCAGAGAGGACTCCAGCTAAGATCTGACTGTCGATAGATTCATTAGCTGAATGCCCTGACACTTTCAACCCATGCGCCAGAAATGTTGGGGTGACATTCTATGAGAGGTTATGCCTTCCTAAAGGGGTCTTTTCTAAAAACTTCACCAACAGGTGTGAACCCAATTGTCTTTCCCTTGGGTGCAGGGGAACAGATTGTATTTTTTTAAAGATTTTATTTATTCATTCGAGACAGAAAGATACACAGAGAGAACATGAGGAGGAAGAGAGGCAGAGGGAGAGCAGACTCCCTGCTGAGCTGGGAGCCCAACGTGGGGTTCAATCCCAGGACCTGGAAATCATGACCTAAGCTGAAGGCAGACACTTAACCATCTGAGCCACCCAGGCACCTCAAGATTGTATTTAGGTGAGTAAAAGAAGATGGGGAAGTGAGGGTCATAAAACTGATAGAGGTGGAGATGTTTATTTGAGCTAGCATAATCATGGGTGTGGAAAAGTTGAAACAAGGCATGGGAACACCTGATCTTAGCAACTTAACCTTACAGGTAACATCCATAGGCTTATGAGTAAAATCAGCAGTAACATCTGGGACTAACGTGAGCACAGTTAAGGTGAGACCAAGGGGTCTCCAACATCGTGAACAGATTGGAGTTTCTGGTGACAGAGCCAATAGTCAGAGAGGTTCCCCCTTTTTCAGTAGATGGAGAAATGTGGATAAGAGCATTGTCTCTCTGAGAGAAAGAAGAGGGAGGTAGTAAGAAGCAGCAGCAAGAAAAGGGTATATTTGATTTATATAAATGCTTTATTTTCTTTAAGCCAAGTAGAGATCTTTACAAATTAATTTTGGCAATACCACCTGGAGGTAGAAAAATATCACATATCTATGCCATACATAACATAGACACACACAACATATAGATAGACAGATCTTACAGCTTTCCTGTAGAAATTTTAGCCATGTCTCATACAAATTGTCATGTCTCAGACACAAATTGTGTTTCTGGCAGATGGACTAAGTTAAGATTACCTGTTCAGAAGGCCAAAATCTTTTACTTTAAGGTTTTTTTTAATTTGCATGCTGAAAGGATCTTTAGAACTCATTTTCAAGTCATTTTAGTCTTTTAGAAGCCTCTGCATGTCCTGGGAAACAAACTGAGGGCCTCAGAGGGGAGGGGGGTGGGGAACTGGGATAGGCCGGTGATGGGTATTAAGGAGGGCACATATTGCATGGTGCACTGGGTGTTATACGCAAACAATGAGTCATGGAACACTACATCAAAAACTAAGGATATACTGTATGGTGACTAACACAACATAATAAAAAATTTATTATTAAAAAAAAGAAGAAGACGACGCTTCTGCATCTCAATCAGACAGATATTACATAGTCTCCAAGAGGTTTGGAATCATCACTGTCAAGGGTACCCTTTACCATGGACTTATCTAAAACAAATGTTCCCCAGAATGGCCATGACAATCCAATAATCCAAACCTCACCCATTTTCCAGAAAGGTAAGAGTCCAAGGACCAGGTGGAACCTATCCCGCCTTCAGGTTCCCTATGTTATCTTAACTCTGAGGGACGCTGTTTTCCAACAGCTGTTCTAAAACACATGGAATCATGTGTTTCCTACCTTCGAACAAAATGGGTAACATACGAGGAAGCTTCAACAAACTGAAGCAAAAGAGTACTCAACAGGAAGGGTGATGCCTTCATAAAAAATTAAAAATTAAAAAAAAAACAAACAGAACCTGAATAAAGCCAGAGATCTCAAAGCCCAAGGAGAGCAGAGTTCAAAATCCAGAAGAGACTTCCCCTCAAACCCCAGGGTCAGCAGAAAGCAATGAGCTTAATGGGCTCTGTGGGTACCTACACCTGTGTGCTCATCAGCCTCAGAGTTATTGTCTTCTCTGGTCCTCACCTCTCTGACACTGTGTAATGTTGATGAGAGAAAAACTCTCTAAAGGCCTGATATACATTTTAGATTTCTAAGTCAACATGACTGTATATAAACTTTGTTCAAACTGAAAGCTGATTTATGGCCTGCCATATGTGCATTGTACGTCTGCTTTGTGAATGAGTAGCCTAAGGGAAAGCCATCTTGTCCTTGAGATATTGATCAATGCTCCTGCTCCCTGCATTCCTCTATGATAAAACTCATGATTCCTGCCTATATGCTAATCTATAATCTTTTGAGCTTTTACAGGATATAAAAAAGTACATAACCCTGTAAAAACTGTTCATTCTCCAGAGTACTTTTTTCCCCGTGAAGAGCATGTTTTCCTGGCAGCTGTCCTAACTTGGACTTGAATAAAACTCTCTTTCTTACTTTCAGAGATTCTAAAAGGTTTGTTCAGTTTGCATTGACAGTGTCAACCTTAAAAATAAAATAGCCACTTATTTTACTAGCAAAATGAGTTTATTTGGGAATAACAGAGGAACTGCAATTTAGGAAAAGCAAATTTTGGCAAGCTACAGACAAATCCAAAGAGACAAAGGGAAGGTCCGTTTTTATTAGGTTTCAGTAGGAAATTGGGGAGGATTGCTTGAACAAAAGTTCATGGAAAAGAACAAGAGTTTGAATTTGTGGTGGTTTCTCATTGGCAGCAAGGAGCAGTTAGTGCATTGTTGCTGAGGCAAGGAGAGATCTTCCTTCTTAAACACAGGAGGTAAAATTCCAATGTGAAAAATATCCTCCTTAGTCAAAATAAGAATTATCTTCCTTCTTCCTGTTGGTTATACAGACTGCAATGAGTGCTACATGCATGAGAGCTCCCCCTTCAGGGCTTCCTTACTTCGTTTAAAATGAGGTTTCCTTTATTTGTTTTCATAGGGACAAGGTGCATGCATACTCACAAGCCCTAACTTACCCGATGGACAGTATTCTCTCTGAATGTAGATCTTTAGGTTTCTGGACTGCCTTGGTGGGGCCGGGAGGGCTGGTCAGGGTACATCTAATAAGGGACTCCTGTGAGCCATTGTGGCTGGAGGAACCATGGGACCTTCAGGCAGCAAGTCCAAATAAGGAATGACTGTCCCCAATTTGCAGCTGTTTCCTCAGGGCGATGCTTGGGAGTCCCCTCCACACTGAACTTATGCAGGTGGTTGGGGTCCAGCCCCAGCTACACCAGCCATGTGGGCCCTGGTTGCCTCAGACCAACTGAATGGCTTTGAACTATGTATGCCATCACAGCACAGTTCAGGGTAGCCAGGATCCTAGAACTGGGCAAGAGTCGGGAGAGACAAAGTCTCAAGAGTAGAATGTTGGGGGTCCATGGCATCTGTCTAATTCCAAGCCCTAACCCATACCAATGCACTATTCCTTCTGAAGGCAAAGCTGGAGGAGCCTGGACTGTCTTGCCAGGATAGGGCTGGGCAGACTGACTGGGGCAGCCTCCAATAAGAGACACCTGGGAACCCTGATTACTGGAAGCCCAAGATTCAGTCAGTTGGCCAGTCTAAATGGGGACTGATGGTTGCAGGTTTAAAGGGGCTACCTCAGAAAGATTTTCAGGCATGGGCTCCCTCCCTGAAGGAGGATATAAAGATGGTCAGTCACAGCCTGAGCTCCACAGGACCTGCTAGGCCCTGGCAGCCATAGGGCCAACTGACAAAGCACAGTTTGCACATGTGCGGGTCCACAGGTTAGGGTAGCCAGGAAACTGAAATGAAGCAAAGTCAGGTAAGACTGGATTATAGGATGAGACTATTGTGGGTACCTCCTATCTTCCTATAGGTAAGCCTTTACCTACACAAAAATGCATATTCCCCCCTGAAGACAGAGTTGGAGGAATCTGAACTGCCTGGCCAGGGTGGAACTAGGCTTGGGTGTCCTCCAGTAAGAAACACCTTGGAGCCTTGAAAGCTGGAGAAGCCAACACCTCTTCAGGCAGCTAGTCTAAATGGGGACTGATTGTCACCAGTTTCAAGTTGTCCCTTAGGAAGAGTTTAGGGGGTAGGCTCCCTCCAGCAGGATAGGCAGGTATTTGGGGAAGCTCTAACTCCACAGGTCTGAGGGGCCCCAACTTCCCAGGACCAACTGGTGGGGTATGTACTGTGCATGAGTGGGATGCAAATCAGGGTAGCCAGAGATCTGAAATGGGACAAGTATTAGGAGAGGCTGGATCATGGCAGCAGGCTATTGGGGTACCTGGCATGTGCCTAATTTCAAGCCTCAACCTACACAAATACACATGTGGAGACGAAGGGAAAGCCCACCCCAAAATGTGCCATTTGGCATGTTGAGTCTTTTGAATTAAAGTTACTTAAGAAATAGCCACTGCAAGAATACTCTGATCCTCCTTTGCCTCCAGAAAGCAGGAAATAAATCTCCCATGGAAAGGTACCCATCCTGTATCAGGTAATAAAATGACAATCTTATCACCAGAGACAGGGAATTTAGAGCCAAGAAGGCTGTATAAACAAACCTTGTTAGTAATAATTTGCTAACCCCAGCCCAAATTCTCTTACAATTCCATACTAATTGAAGCTTCTGAACATAAGTTTTCTTTGTCCTGTCAATTCCTCATAGATTTATTGTTTGTCCCAAAAATATAAAAACTGCCTGCTTTGGTTATTTCTTTGGGTCTCAACTTTAATATTTGGCCTCTGTGCACATGTAATTAAACTTGGGGGTTTTCTCCTATTGATCTGTCTCAGGTCAATTTCTTAGACCATGTAGAAGAATCTTGAAGGGTAGAGTAATATTTTTCCTCCCCAACAGTTGGAAGGATAAACACTAACTGGTTCCATACTGCTGTAGCTGGGTAATCCTGGAACATTTAACAAAAGCCAGCAGAAGGTAAGAATCCCTGCCACATGGTGTCAGCCCACAGGCCTCATGGAGCAAGAGTGGTGAGAGTCCTTTTTCTCTTACTTTCTAAATCTAGATTAGCAGAAGATAAATATTTGTGTAATAGTTGCTTGGGCTTAGGGGAACCTGGGTGGCTCAGTTAAGTGTCTGCCTTCGGCTCAGGGCGTGATCCCAGTATTCTGGGATCAAGCCCCACATCGGGCTCCTCTGCTGGAAGCATGCTTCTTCCTCTCCCACTCCCCCTGCTTGTGTTCCCTCTCTTGCTGGCTGTCTCTGTCTTTGTCAAATAAATAAATAAAATCTTTTTTAAAAAAATACTTGCTTGGGCTTAAAGACACTGGTAAATTTGGTAGAGTACTCTTGTTCTGAGCCACCCATTTTCTCCAGAGACAGTCACAGTTTTTCTTTTGTTGTTGTTTTTTTGTACCATTTGTCATAAAAAGGAATTAGCAAAGGGAAAGACTGCAGGCATAAACCCCATTAGCCTGGTGTTTAAGCCACCCTCACAAACTGGTGAGTTCATGGTAATCATGTGACTAACATCTATTTAGACGAACTTTGGTGTGGGTCTTATGTAAAAGCCTGATGAGTTTTTTCTTTTCATCTTGTTCAATGTCCTAAGTGCTTGGCTTTGTGACCAGTAGGAATATGTTCTCATCTCCACCATCTGAAGGGTGCATTTACTGGGGTGCACCTTGATGTCTTGTCAAGTAGACTGCGGTGCCGAGTCATTTACAATCAGTACTGTCTCTGTCTGGCTCTGCCAGCTCTCAGAGGAGTTTGTCATAAGAGATATTAGCCCACAAAGGGCCTTTGTCCTCTTAGTCTTCATTGCTTGTTAGTGCTGGAAAAATCCCATTTCAGTACCACCTTCCTGGTGTCAAATATTAGCAGGTCAGTGACTACTGGAAGCACCTCACATTTTTGTGGGAGATTGGAGGCAGCATTTTTTTTAAGATTTTTTATTTATGTATTCAACAGAGATAGAGACAGCCAGTGAGAGAGGGAACACAAGCAGGGGGAGTGGGCTCATAGCAGGCTCATAGCAGAGGAGCCTGATGTGGGGCTTGATCCCATAACGCCGGGATCACGCCCTGAGCCGAAGGCAGACACTTAACCGCTGTGCCACCCAGGCGCCCCGGAGATAGCATTTTTTAACACTATCCTTACTGCCTGTGTAATGAAGGCCTTTACTCTCTTAGACTGTTTTTGGGAGTAAACTTTTAAATCCAGGGTTGCATCACCTATGCCCTCTCGAGGGATGCCTCTTGTGTCCGTGGCCTAAACCTAGAAAATTGTCTCAGGGTCTTTCCATTAAAAGGCTTTGAGTCATTATTGAGATTAAGATTCTACCTTTCAGTGGCCAGCTGATGGATCCTTTAAACTGGCTATATTGAAAGAAAAAAATTTCTTTATAGACAGTTTGTCAATTGTCATATTAGTACAATAAATAGCCTTTGTGCCTCCCTTGACAAGATGAAAAAGCAAAAATTAGACTTAAGATCAAAATTAATATCCACATCGAACATAAATTCCCCTTCTCAAAATCCAACCCCATCCACATATTTTAATTTTTCTTTCCCTACTAGATTTACAGATAGCATTCCAGTCTAATCTCTAGGTTGAAGGTATACAGATTACTCATGGAAATGCTGAAAGCCTGGAAATGAATATAACAAAAGAGACTGGCTGGAAGGCCCGTTTTGCCCCTACTTCCCAGAGCTCTGTAATTAGGCTCTGCCAGCTTCAGGCTTTCCTGCGCAATGTCCTTTGCAAATGTATCCTAGGCTACCCCCCACACACACACACATTTATGCTCTTGGACAAGAGCAGATATTTTAAATTATAAAGCCCCTTTACCTCCACTTTCAAAATTTCCTACCAAATTTAGAATGGAATTAGAAAAATCAGTAACCATTTACAACACCCTCCTCACAGAGCAAAGAAGTGATCAAAATTTCTTGTAGGCCCTCCTACAAATGATCAGCAGAAGGGTGATGTTCAGGGACCAATAGAAGCCAATGTCGAATTATATATTCAGAAGACTTTTGTTAAAATACTGTATACAGGCATTTCAAAGGCATAAATCTTTTAATTTCTATTTTAGTTAGAAATCTCTCTTTTACAAAAAAAAAAACAAACAAGCTTAATTTAAAAGGAGGATCAATCCCTTGATATCCAGGCTGTAATCCAGTTATTCGTAGGAATTAAAAACAACCATCTTTGTCTTGCAAATCTCTACAAAATCAGAAATGCAACTTTGGAAGCAGATCAAAGCCAATCCACCAATCCCCAAACCTCACATATTCTCTAAATGTATGTAGATATTATAAAATACCAGAATATTGGACAAATTGGTCTGTACTTTAAACAGGTAAATAGCATTTACCCTGAAATTCTTAGAAAAACTTACATATAAAATATTAATGAAAGAAATTGAAGACAACACACATGAATGAAAAGATAGTCCATGCCCATGGATTGGAAGAATCAATATTGTTAAAATGTCCATACTATCCAAAACAATCTACAGATTTATTGCAATCCCTATCAAAATACCAACAGCATTTTCCACAGAATTAGAACAAGTAATACTAGGAGTTGTATG
The DNA here is from genome assembly GCF_017311325.1 of Ursus maritimus. NCBI lineage: Eukaryota > Metazoa > Chordata > Mammalia > Carnivora > Ursidae > Ursus > Ursus maritimus. Next base: position 55,869,969 of record NW_024424453.1, on the reverse strand, counting down.
GAATCACAGAAGACATTGAATAGCCAAAGCAATCTTGAAAAAGAAGAACAAAACTGGAGGTATCACAATCCCAGATTTCAAAATATACAACAAAGCTGTAGTAATCAAAACAGTTTGGTACTGGCACAAAAATAGACACATAGATCAATAGAACAGAATAGAGACCCAAGAAATAAACCCACAATTATATAGTCGATTAACCTCTAACAAAGGAGGCAAGAATATACAATGGGACAAAGACAGTCTCTTCAACAAATGTTGCTGGGAAAACTGGACAGCAACATGCAAAATAATGAAACTGAACCACTTTTTACATCATCCACAAAAACAAACTCAAAATGGATTAAAGACTTACATGTGAGATCTGACTACAAAACTCCTACAAGAAAACAGGCAATAATTTCTTTGACATCAGCCATAGAAACATTTTTCTAGCTATGTCTCCTCAGGCAAGAAAAACAAAAGCAAAAATAAGTTATTGGGACTACACCAAAATAAAAAGCTTTTGTGCAGCAAAGGAAACCATCAATAAAACAAAAAGGCAACCTATTGAATGGGAGAAAATATTTACAAATGATATAAGGGGTTAGTATCCAAAGTATATAAAGAATTTATACAACTCAACACCAAAAAAACAATCTGATTTTAAAATGGGTAAGAGTCCTAAGTAGACATTTTTCCAAAGACATATGGATGGCCAACAGACACACGGAAAGATGCTCAACATCATTCATGATCAGGGAAATGCAAATCAAAACCACAGCGAGATGTCACCTTATACCTGTCAGGATGTCTAGAATCAAAAAGACAAGAAACAAGTGTTGGTGAGGATGTAGAGAAAAAGAAACCCTTGTGCACTGTTGGAGGGAAGGTAAATTGGTACAGCCACTGTGGAAAACAATATGGAGGTTCCTCAAAAAATTAAAAATAGAAATACTAGAGAAAGAAAAATATCATATGATTTTACTCATATGTGGAATTTAAGGAACAAAAACAAATGAACAAAGGGGAAAAAAAACTCAGACCCCACCCCTGCTATTCCCCCCTCCCCCCAACTTTTAAACACAAGAACAAACTGGTGGTTGCCAGAGGGGAGAGTGTGAGAATGGGTGAAATAGGTGAAGGGGATCAAGAGTACACTTATCTTGATGAGCACTGAGAAATGTATGAAATCTTGAATCATTATAGAATAAATTTGGAAGCTTTTCTTCCTTTTCTATTTTTTGAAATAGTTTGAGACGAATAGGTATTAACTCTTCCTTAAATGTTTGGTAGAATTCATCTCTGGAGCCATCTGGTCCTGGACTTTGTTTGTTGGGAGTTTTTGAGGGGTTTTTGTTTTGGTTTGTTTTTTTAAGATTTTATTTATGTATTTATTTGAGAGAGAGATCATGAGCAGGGGGGCGAGAGGTAGAGGCAGAAGCAGACTCCCTGCTGAGCAGGGAGCCCAATGCGGGACTTGATCCCAGGACCCCGGGATCATGACCTGAGGCAAAGGCAGACGCTTAACTGACTGAGTCACCCAGGCACCCCTGGAGTTTTTTTGATTACTAATTCAATTTCATTGCTGGTAATCGGTCTGGAAAGGAATTTATCCTTTCCTTCTAGGTTGTCCAGTTTGTTGGCATATAATTTTTCATAATATTCTCTTACAATCCTTTGTATTTCTGTGGTATTAGTTGTTACTTCTCCTCTTTCATTTCTGATTTTGTTTGAGTCCTCTTTTCTTTTTTTGTTTTCTTTTTCTTCTTTTTTTTTTCCTTGATGAGTCTGACTAAAGGTTTATCAATTTTGTTGATCTTTTGAAGAACCAGCTCCTGGTTTCGTTGATCTATTCTATTGTTTCTTTAGTTTCTGCTTCTTTTATTTATGATCTAATCTTTATAATTTCCTTCTACTGGTTTTGGGTTTTGCTTTTTCTTCTTTTTCTAGCTCCTTATATTAGGCTAGAATTTTCTTGCTTCTTGAACTAGACCTATAGTGCTAGGTCTAGTTCCCTCTTAGAACCACTTTTGCTGCATCCCAAAGATTTGAGGTCATTGTGTTTTCATCTTCATTTGTCTCCATGTGTTTTTTTAAATTTCCTCTTTGATTTCTTGGTTGACCCATTTATTGCTTGGTAGCATGTTATTTAACCTCCATGTATTTGTGCTCTTTCCAGATTTTTTCTTGTGGTTGACTTCTAGTTTCATAGTATTGTTGTCAGAAGAAATGCAGGCTGTGACTTCTGTCTATGAATATGTTAAGGCTTGTTTTGTGGCCTAATACATGGTCTATTCTGGAGAATGGTCTGTGTATTTGAAAAGAATGTGTATTCTGCTGTTTTAGGATGGAATGTCCTGAATATATCTGTTAGATCCATCTGGTCCAATGTGTCATTCAAAGCCATTATTTCCTAGTTGATTTTCTGTTTGGATGACCAATCCATTGATGTAAGTGGCATATTAAGGTCTCCTACTATTATTGTATTACTATTTATTACTTCCTTTATGTTTGTTATAAACTGCTTTATGTATTTGAGTGTTCCATGTTAGGTGCATAAATACAATTGTTAGATCTTGTTTGATTTTTCCCTTTGTGATTATATAATGTCCTTCTTTGTGTCTTGTTATAGTCTCTATTTTAAAGTCTATTTTGTCTGATACAAGTATTGTTACCCTGGCTTTCTTTTCATTTCCATTTGCATGATAAATGTCTTTCCAGCCCTTCACTTGCAATCTCCATGTGTCTTTAGGTCTGAAATGAGTCTCTTGTAGGCAGCATATAGTGGGTCTTGCTTTTTTTTTTTAAGATTTTATCTTTAAGTAATCTCTACACCCAACATGGGGCTCAAACCCACAACCCCAAGATCAAGAGTCACATGCTCCACCAACTGAGCCAGCCAGGCACTCCATGGGTCTTGTTTCTTTATCCATTCTGTCACACTATGTCTTTTGATTGCTTAGTCCATTTACATTCAAAGTAATTACTGATAGTTATGTACTTATGTCCATTTTGTTACTTGCTAAATGGTTGTTTTTTTAGTTTTTTCCATTCTCCCTTGCTCTCATCTCTCACAGTTTGTTGGCTTTCTTTAGTGATATACTTAGAGTCATTTCTCTTTATTTTTTGTATATCTATTACTGGTTTTTGATTTGTAGTTACTGTTCAGTTTGTATATGACATCTTCTGCAGTCTACATTAAGTTAATGGTCACTTAAATTTGAACCCGTTCTTTACTCTTTACCCCTCCACACACATATTAGGTATATGGTATCATGCTTTACATCCTTTTATTTTGTGAATCCCTTGACATCTTTATGGATATGCTTATTTTTACTGCTTTTGTGTTTCCTACATTTCTTAGTCCTACTTATGGTATTTCCTTTCCACTCAAAGAGGCCCCCTTAACATTTCTGATGGGGCAGTTTAGTCTTGAATTCCCTTAACTTTTGTTTGTCTGGAAAACTCTGTATTTCTCCTTCTATTCTGAATGATAGCCTTGCTGGATAGAGTATTTTTGGCTGCAGGGTGTTTTGGTTTTTTGTTTTTTTTTTTTCTTTCAGTACTTTGAATATAACATGACACTCTCTTCTGGCCTGTAAAGTTTCTGCTAAAAAAATCAGCTAAGGCCTTATGGAGTTTCCCTTGTATGTAACTGTTTTCTTTTCTCTTGCTGCTTTAAATTTCTCTTTATCCCTACTTTTTGGGGGGCACCTGGCTGGCTTAGTCAGTAGAGCACAGAACTCTTGATCTCAGGGTTATGAATTCAAGCCCCACATTGGGTGTAGAGATTACTTTTTTAAAAAATCAAGAGGAATATATCACTACTATTGGCAATTTTAATTACTATGTGTCTTAGTGTGGACCTCCTTGGGTTGACTTTGTTGGGGCTCTCTGTGCCTCCTGGAACTGGATGTCTGTTTCATTCCCCAGATTCATGAAGCTGTCAGCTATTATTTCTTCAAATACAATTTCTGTGCCCTTTTCTCTCTCTTCTCCTTCTGAGATCCCTATAACATTGAATTTTATCATGCTTAATGGTGTCACTGAGTTTTCTCTAAGTTATTCTTTTCCCTCTCTCCTGTTGGCCTTGATTGCTTTCCATTACTCTGTCCTCCAGGTCACACTGATCTATTCTTCTGCTTCCTCTAGTCTACTATTTATTTCACCTGTTTATTTTTAATTTCACAGTTTCTTTTCTTTTCTTTTTTTAAATAGACTCCATGCCCATGGTGGGGCTTGAACTCATGACCCTGAGATCAAGAGTCACAGGGTCTACCAACTGAGCCAGCTGGGAACCTTAATTCACTTTTATTTTTTAAAGGTTTTATTTATTTGAGGTTCCTGGGTGGCTCAGTTGGTTAAGCATCTGAGTTTGGTTCAGGTCATGATCTCAGGGTCCACATTAGGCTCCCCACTCAGCAGAAAGTCTTCTCCCTCTCTCTCTCTCTGCCCCTCCCCCTGCTTATACTGTCTCTGTCTCTCTCTAATAAATACATAAAATCTTTTTTTTTTAAGATTTTAGAGAGAGAGAGAGAGCAGGGGGAGGAGCAGAGGGAGAGGGACGAGCAGACTCCATGTTGAGCACAAAGCCAGACACGGGGCTTGACCCCATGACCCTGAGATTGTGACCTGAGCCAAAATCAATAGTTGGATGATTAACTGACTGAGCCACACAGGTGCCCCCCCTAATTTATTTTTAATTTCAATTATTGCATTCTTCATCTCTGATTGGTTCTTTCTTATGTTTTCTACCTCACTGTTAAGGGTCTCACTGAGGCCCTCCACTCTTCTCAAGTCCAGTGAGTATCTTTATGATCATTACTTTAACTTCTCTATTAGGTATATTACTTATCTCCATTTCACTTAGGTCTCTTTCTGTGATTTTGTCCTAGTCCTTCATTTGGGACATATTCCTCTGTCTCCTCATTTTGTCTAACTCTCTGTGTCTGTTTCTAAGTGTTAGGAAAGTCAGCTACATGTCCTGCTCTTGAAAGTAGTGGCCTTATGAAGAAGAGGTCCCATAGTGCCTTGCAGTGTAATGTCCCCTGTTCACCAGAATCCGGCACTTCAGGGGTATCTCCTATATGTTGTGTGTGCCCTGCTATTGTGGCTGAACTGCTTTTGCCTTTAGTCCAGTCATCTACAATGGCTCTCTTTGCCTATTGTGGTCAGGGTTTGGTCCCTGTGTTGTTAGTGAGACAGTCTGGGGCCACCTTGGGCTTAAGTTGACTCAGATCAGGCATTTTCCAAAGATGCCATAGCACCAAACTAAGAGAACATGGGGGTGGGATGTGTGGTGCCAGCAAGGTCCATGTCACTGGCAGGGGACCTGCAACTGCCAGACACTGAGGCAGGCCAGGTTGGAGGGATTGGATCCACAGAAATACTCAGGGACAGGGCAGCAGTGTTAATAAGGTTTTCATGGGTCTGCTGTGGGAGGGGCCTGAATAGGAGGCCTGGCTGGGAGGGTGTGTCCACAGGAAAATGGGGTGGTGGGAAGCACTGCCAGCAAGTTAGGTAGGGAGTGTTGGTGCTACATTGGTTCCCCGCAGGTTTCTGTGTCTAGGCTAGGGATAAGGGAGGGAAATGGTGCCTGCTGGCTCCTTGGTTCCTGGAGAAGTGTCCTAAGGATCCCTGCCCCTCCAGAACATGCTTGGGGATTAGTAAATACATCTCCCTCCTGTATACCCTCGGTGTTTTTCAAACTGCTGCTTCTGTGCTGTATCTCAGGGGGCTGTTTGTTGTGCTGTCTCTTTAAGGGCAGTGATTCAGTTTCTTCTTCCCCTCCAAGCTCACCCAGAGCCAAGCCTTTGATTTTTAAAGTTCTAAGTTTTAAGGCCTGCTAATTGTAAGAACTGGTGAAATTCAGGCCCTCGGATTTTCAAAGCCAAATGTTATAGGGATTGGTCTTTCCCATGCAGACTCCCTGGTGTGAGAGTCTGTTTCTCTCCCACCTCCATGCCCACAGCTCCCTCCCTGCCATGAGCAGCTCCAGGGGCTGCTTTCTCCCAACCCTGTTTCTGCCCTTCCTACCCTCTTGGGTATGCCCACTTCTTTACATTTGGCTGTGAAGAGTGTTCTGCTGGTCTGAGTGTCATTTTCTGGGTTATTTACACTCACGCGGCTATTATCTAGTTACATTCGAGGGACAAAATGAGCATAGGGCCCTCCTATTCTCCCATCTTCCCTGGAAGTCTTGTAATTCTTATTATTATCTTGAAGTTGTGACCGTCACAGAAATAACCAAATTTCCTTGTCAATTGCATTGTAATGAACTCTCATCAGATCTTTAACCATGGGAATTTTAAGTCTTTTATCATTTACAGGCAGTTATATTTTTATTCAGATGCTTTTACAAAAGTGTTCCCATGAAAAGCTTCATCGTCAAGGAGATTCATGAAAAAAGACTCTAGCATGCAGTTTTATGATTATTTTGAGGTCATAAAACTAAACTGGGTAAACATTTCCAGAACCCATGGAAAAACTGGAGTCAAGCAAAACAAGAATTAATTACATGGGACTGACTAAACGGAAGAGGGTGATAATTTTTATAATTTTTTGTTTGAACATTCCTGATTTTTAAAAATATTTTCTTTTTCCAGATGTAAAGAAACCTTTCTCTTAAGCTAACCAATTTGTAACAATTCAGGAAATTGCACTTTATAAGCAGAACTGAAGCATTTGCCTTTTTATCCCCTACCTGATCCCTTCAGAATTCAGAAACTCTTGGGGAGTGTTCTTATATTTTCATGGCAGTATATTTATTTGCAAAGTTCAATTAAGAATCTGTTTTCCTCATAACAGGAACATTGGAAACATTGGTTATAACACCAAGGCTTTGACTGAAATCTCACATTTAGAGAAACATGCGTAGACTTAGATGACCAGACATCTTTAAGGAGCTAAGGTTGACTTTATGGAGCCAATAAAGCTTCTTGGGAAAACAGCCTGATACCTTGCTTATAAGATTCCCAGCAGCCTTACCAGGTAAGCAAAGAAAGTTATTTCCTGGCAGGTGTTAGAATCTGAGGATATTTGGGGGACTCAAGAAGAGAGGAAGTAACCCAAATCTATAGGTATTGCAGACAAATCTGATGGCAAATATTTGCCTTGGATTCTTAGTCTCAAAAGGCTGTTAAAAGTTCAATCTGGAGATTCCTTATGAAAAGTAATAACAAAGCAGATTTAAAAGAGCCTATAAGATCAGTCACTATTCTCCTGCACTTATGTAAATAATCAGGCCTCATTCATTAAAACTTAGCTTATTTTAAATACAGATTAGTCTCATTTTGGCTAACTTTGAAAACAAGGTTGACTTCAGAGAGAAAAATTATGTTTCAGTAACACAATTTTATGATTCCAGTTCTGTTCATTTGTCTTTGAGGTTTTGTTTACTGCCTATAAACTAGACTAGATACTGAATTTTTCTAGTTTCCTCCAATGTCTGGGTACAACTCTGAAAACTAACATTTCCAATTTTCTCCTATCCTTTTGACTTGGAATCATGGAAAACTAAAACTGTGGGGTTTTTTTTTTTAAGATTTTATTTATTTATTTATTTGAGAGACCAAGAGAGCATAAGCAAGGGGAGAGGCAGAGGGAGAGGGAGAACCAGACTCCCTGCGGAGCAAGGAGTCTGATGCGGGGCTCAATCCCAGGACTCTGGCACCATGACCTGGGCTTGATTCCAGGACTCTGGGACTATGATCTGAGCCAAAGGCAGACACTTAACCGACTGAGCCACCCAGGCACCCCTGCCTTTTTTTTTTTTTAAGCCCTGCAGACTGAATATGAATGATCTGATGGGAAATCACCACAATAGCTCACATATAGACAGTCTTTGTGCCTACTGCTCCTGGGCCACTTAAAAGGGTCACCAGACACATTTAAATTACAAACCAGGGGGCACCTGGCTGGCTCAGGCAGCAGAGCATGCAACTCTTGATTTTGAGGTCATGAGTTCAAGCCCCACACTGGGTACAGGGTTTACTTAAAAAATAAATAAATCACAAACCAGGAAAATCTGTGAGATTGCAGCTACCTGTTTTCTCTGAAGATGTTTCAAGCCTGACGTCTATATGGTTGGTTGTGGATGGGCCAAACTCCACAGGCCTAGAGGGTCCCTGCTGCCCAGAGCTAGCTGACCAGGTATGTTCTGTGCATGTACAGGCCATACAGATCAGGTTAGTCAGGAACTTGGAACAGGACGAGTATCCAGGGAAGGTAGATCATGGGAGCAAGGAGGTTTTGCGATCTGCCTAAGTGGATCATGGAAGCAAGGAGATCTTGGAGGTTTATGCGATCTGCCTAATTCCAAGTCTTAACCTACACACATATTCCACCGAATATAAAGCTGCAGGAATCCAGATGCCTCGTCAGGGAAAAGCTGGGAAGACTGGCGGGTATCCTCCAATAACAGACACATGGGAGCCTGGAGAAGTTCTGGTCCTCATCAGCCAGCCAGTCCAAATGGGGACTGACTGTTGCCAGTTTAAAGCTGCCACCTCAGAAAGATTTTTAGGGAAGGCTCTATGTACCCTGGAATTGTTCAGGGTTTGGGGTTCAGCCAGAGCTCTATAGGCCTGGAGTATTCCCTGTAGCCCAATGCCAACTGACATGGGTCAAACTACATATGTGCAGTCTGCACAGGTCAGGATAACCAGGGACCTGGGACAAAGGCAATGTCCAGTGAAACCAGGTCACAAGAGGTGAATATTGGGAGGTGCTTGACATCCTTTTACTTTCAAGCCTTAACCTTCATAATTGTGCATATTGATGTTGTTGTTGTGTATCTTTATAGGAGTTGGGACTCAGGAGAGACGGGTTAGTCCACTGAGAGCTAATGTCCAGCTGCCAGTGTCAGAGTTAAAGTCCTGCATTGCCAGAGCACGTTGCTAGGGAACACGGGTGCTGGTGATGATGGGCAAGGGGACATTTTTTGAGGTATATGGCTTTTACCACTGCCAGTAAGAGTCACCTTTACTGTGCCAAGAACTGATTACCTCAGGGCCTCTGGAGAGCTATTTTAGATCAGCAAAGTAGAGCCTTGACCAAACAGAACGTATGCTCCTCACAGGTCCCACTGTTCATAGTCTACATGTCCCCTTGTCATAGGGCTCATTTTTTAATGAGTCCCCAGGCAGGCCCCTCAGCAGTGGGGCTCCTGAGTTCTTATGGGTGAGAACAGATGAGAAGATGACATCCTGACAGAACTTAACTTCACTCTTACATCAAAGCATGACTTCTAAATATTTTTTTTATGTCTTTGTCATAAACAAGTGGATCTCCAATCATATCAGATCAGGTCATGACAATCTACCCTATGATTTCAAATCACTCCCACACCAATTAATACTAAAGCTTAATGCCTTGTGGGAATCCAAGTTCACAAAAATATCAGTCCAGCCTGTGATTCTACCTCACTTACAATCTTGATCACACACACTCAATCACATTTTGTATTTCTCCTTTGCACATTTTTTACACCACACTTTCATTGCCAGTTTAAGCAACCATATTCCTATTGTTATCAATATAAGCATAAAAAAGAAGGCTCCAACATGGTACCATATCCAGTCACCAAATGACACAAGTTAACCTTCATAAGCCATTCAGTTCAACTTCCTAACAATATGTTTTCATAGAAAGAGAATTTTTATAAAGCTCCGGTGGTTGCAAGCTTGCACAGTGCTATCAAGCACACGTTCCATTGCCATGACATCAGAATTCAAGGCTGTTGTTATTTTAGGAAATGCATGTTTTTGTGTTTTCAACATCTCAAAGTTATTTTGGCTTTATCAGTATTATCTTCCAAATGTTCCTTTTCTTAAGTTTTCTAATGTATGACTTACATTTGTTAGATTCAGTTTAGGAGGTTCAATGTGAAATATTTCTCTGATCGTTTTAATAATTCCTTTATCTTCTATTGACCTTGAATAATATCTTTTTCCCTCTGTTTTCACCTTTGTTACCTGTTTTATTTTTATACATGCCATCATGTTGTGTTTCTTGTTTTCCCATTGACTCCAAAAGGCTATGATGAGAGGCTTGGCTCAGAGTCGACTATCCTGGTCCAATTTCCCGTATTATACATAACTCATTGAGGAGGCGTCAAGGCCGTAGTCACAGATACTTGTACTATAGGCGTAGCTAGAGCAAAGGTATTTTGATTTTGTTCCACCGACATACCCTTAGGAACATGTTTTCCTTCTATCATAAGTATTGCCCCAACATTATAACTAGTCTAAGAGTATTCCACATATCAACTGTTCTTAACTGCAACAACTTACAATCCATGGTTAGAGAAACACCTTTTATGCCATTTTATAGTATTTTTTTAGTGTTTTCTCCAACTGCTTTGTGTCAAATTTCCATTGCTCTGTTTACTTCCATGTTAAACTCAGTTATGGTTTGTAATGTATTACTGATTTTATTTCTCTGTGTACCCAGCCATGACAATGTTGCCAGGGCTTGTGTGTTAAATTGAGATGCTTTGATTTCAAACATTTCAAAATTGATTATGACTCCATGGACTTGGAATTGAGAAAACGTGGCTGCCATTGTTCCTCCAATTAATCCTCTTACCAGTCCAACAAGGACCTGTAAAGGTTTCCTTCATTTTAGCAAATCTGTTTTTGGCACAGGTTGTAAATTGGGCATAAATGAAGATGGATAAAACGGAGCACAGTTTGGCAATCTATATCAGGCTTGAAAGTCCTTTGTGTTAAATTTGTGTTAGATATAGGCTAATACTGTAGGTCTTAATATGATCGAGAGTGGTTTTATTAACATAGGATCTCATATTCTTGGGACAGACATCTGTGGTATGAGATTGAAGCCTGATGTATACCATCAAAGATAACGATAGGTGTTAGATGCTAAGTTTCCTGTGTCCTCTGTACACCTTCCAAGGTGTCCCTGTTCTTGTAAAGTCTGGACATAGTGCCCATGAGTCTGTTGTTTATTTTCTAATGGGTGAAATGGATTAAACAGTGCAAGCTGAAAGTGTAGTAAAGGATCAATTTTTGCCTGTTTATATTTAAAGATATAATTGCCCTTTCTGTATTTTTTTTACAATAAATAGCTGCCTTTTTTTTTACGACTAAATGCTAGCACACAAAATGAATCAGAAATTAAATTGGTGCTATATTCAGAGTCTCTGCCATGTGTTCAGTGCTGCACCTAATTCAATAATATAAGGGAAAAGTACAAAAGCCAGTACGTGGTTGTCTTCTATGCTGGGTTATAATAGCAAAGAGCCAGTTAGTAGTTCAGGCCGATCTCTATCCTCCACGTCAAGGTCTAACAGAGGGTGTGGTCTGAGATCTTCCTTGCGACCTGGAGGTTTCCACGGCTTCAGCAGCTTCAGTTAATGTTTGGCTTCTCTGCTGACTGGAAGGTTTCCCAGTGAGTGGACAGTGCAGATAGCAAGGGTGGGGTGGAGGGGTTGGACTTGGTGCTGCTGGTGATGTTGGCAACTCTGGTAAGCCCTCTGCTGAAATAAGGTGACCAGGATGACCATCTGTGGAGGAAGTGGAGGCTGTCATGGACAGTGGAGTTGTAGCTCGACTAGGAGGTGGAAGCCCAATTTGGAATGGCGGCTCCCCTGCTGTTGCTGGAGCTGTCAGAAGAGCATCCACGGCTGCAATGAGTATGATCTCCAGTAGTGAGCAATACCAGCAGGCAGCATGCTGCACTGACCCATTTAGGTTTACGGGCAGGGTAAAGATGCATAATGGAGTCATGCTTGCAACAGAAAGATAGTGTCCTATAAAACTTCAGTTCTTTCTTGTTGTTGTTCTTGCCACCTCAGGAAATCTAGAGTTACTGTGGCTATTAGTGCCAACACTGGCCCAAGCATAATTGTCCTGCGTCATGCCTGAATATTAGGCATCTACTGTTGATGCAGTAAAAGATGGTGTTCTCCATGCCTCAAATTTTTATAGAGACAGCATATTATTTTCTTTAATTTGATGTAATGTGCCTTTTCTTCAGTCACCCGGTAAGATTTATCAGTGGCAGTGCTGCAGCTTCCCCAGAACTATATGTATATCATTGTTTTTTAATTAGTACTTTTCCCTTTAATTTAGATGTTGGGGTGTTGTTAGGGCTAGTTCTCATCTCTGTGGGTGACTGCAGTATTCATTCAATGGAAGTTTTCCATCCTTTCTATATCTGTGGTTCAGAGATCTTGCCATCTCCCAGATTGCTTCCGTTCAAGTTCTTATATCTAGATTATACGTAAGCAATTTCTGTTTTTGCTTGAGTCATCCGAGGTGGTTTGTTGTAAGTTAAGTGGAAGTTTCATGTTATGTCCTGTTTCTTAGCCCATTCTTGTATTCACTTTCCCGTGAAGTGGGTGCCCTGATCTGAGTTTGTGACGGTTGGGATACCATAACAAGCAATCCAGATTTCCAGTGTCCTGATAGTGGATTTTTTATCATCTTTCCTGCAAGAATAGGAGAATCCTCTTCCTCACTGTGTGTCTGCAATGGTGCCTGCATATAATTTATTCTCTGATATAGGCAAGGGTCCTATACAATCAGTTTGTATAATTTGGAAGAGTCTGTAGCTTTGACCTTATCTGGATTATTCATCAATGCTTTAAAATTTGAACAATTCTCGCATTTCCTAATTTGAAATCAGAGGTGTTTGGTAGGGATGTGCATGTTTCTTTCCTCTAACCATGCTTAGTGCCACGTGTGACAGCATGACCTGTTTGGTGATGTGCCCATACAATGATCCTATTGTGACAGACCTGTGTGTTCAGGTTTTATGTTCCATTGTTCTTATTTATATATGGTTTTGCTTTGAATTGGTTTCCTCCTTATCCACGAATCACTGTGTTTTTAAAGTTAGATTTAAGGAATCTTTGCCTCTTTCGTTTTCTTAGAGTTTATCTACTTGGTTATTAAATTCGGTTATTTCAGAGTTGTCTTTTTGATGTGCAGGGACATGTAGGATAAATATGAAGATGTCAGCCAGTGCTATTTTCTGCCCCATGTCCTTACTCCATATGTTCTTATGTTCCATTTTCCAGTCATCTCTGCCTCCACCACATTCCCAACCAAAGAGCTATTTATTACCCAAGAGTCTGAGAAAAGATAGACCTCATTCTGATTTTCCTCAACAGATTGTTAAGTCACTCACTTTATGGTTATTTGTTCAGCATATTGTACCGATTCTCCTGCGACTGATTCTGTCAGTGTTAGAACATCATTAGTCCTCAAGACCACAGCCTGCCAGCTACTCTGGATGGCGCCCTGGAGGCTGGTCCTCTGTAACCATGCACTGTTGAGTGCCACGGTCCCGAGTGGTCCCCATTGCCCTACTGCTCCAACTTGGATGGGCTCATCCCTCAGAAATTCTGGCAAGTCCTCTATTGGCACTGATGATATTTTCTCACTTCATGCAGAAGGTCAATCCTCCTTCTGTATGACCCCATCAGAAACTTGCCATGTCCATGTTAGGACTTCATGGTCAAGGGTAGTCCCGCTCTGTTTGTCAGGGGTTTGCTTTACCTGCTCCAGGATAAGCTGTTAGAGTTGAAGTATGTGCCGCGACACCACCAGCAGCACCAGGGGCCTTGATTCGGGAGAAGAACAAGGCACAGACAGGATAGCTTGTGAAAGAGAGTGTGCATGAAGGGGACGACCGCCAGGCGCGCCACCGCCAAGAGTGCCATCACCCCGAACAGCTGCAACCTCGCATATTTATTGGCAATAAGCAATCAAAGACAACCAAGGGGATGATCTGTAGCGCATCCTAGTGAATAGTAGTACATCACGGGGAGGGTCACGGGATTAGATGATGTAACGTTCAGCAAGTGAGGCCTATCCTTAAACATGTTTCTATGGACCCTGCGTGCTATTGTCAAGAGCAATCAAGTTTCGACTGGGGCAGTGTTCTGCCCTGAGCGAGCTGGGCATTCCCGCCGCGGTGCTCTGACGTTTACACTAAAGCCCGCAAGGTCACAAACATGTTTTCCTATCATATCCTTCGCATAAGCTCTCGGCCAGGGGCTGCGGCAAGTATGTTTGGTTTATTTTCTGTCAGTGGCCCGGTATTCTATAGGGCCTCATAGAGTGCCCAAATGAACCTTTCAATTGGTTGATATCTGTTCTCAGCCACTGGAACTCCTTAGTCCAAAATGCATCCAGGTAAAAATTTGGAGTCCTATGGTGCTTTAGTCTATGGTGAGCTTGTTGTGAACCTTTGTGAGTATAATTACTCTAGTTATGTTTAGAGTCCTAACTTTTTTTTAAAAGATTTTATTTATTTATTTATTCGACAGAGATAGAGACAGCCAGCGAGAGAGGGAACACAAGCAGGGGGAGTGGGAGAAGAAGAAGCAGGCTCATAGCAGAGGAGCCTGATGTGGGGCTCGATCCCATAATGCCGGGATCATGCCCTGAGACGAAGGCAGACGCTCAACTGCTGTGCCACCCAGGCACCCCTAGAGTCCTAATTATTAGCTGGTGCCAGTGTATTTAAATTTCTGGCAGCATTTTTCAAATAGAGGCATTGCTTGAGTCTCTGTGCATCCAAATTCCCTACTCTTCCTAGTTATTTCATAAATATGTCTTAATATGACCCTTATATGTGGTATGTGCTATTTCCTGTATCCAAACACTGCTATCCTTTTCTGAGCTTCTTTTGTAGTAGAAGTTGGTACGCAATCTGTTTTGTTTATTATTTTTTATTATTGGGTCTTACGTTTTTCTGCCTTCAGGGAACCAAATTACTGGGGGACAGATTTTACTATAGTATGGAGTCCTTGGCCCTTACTTGGCTTGACTGTCCATCCCATGAGTGTAAGGAATTCAATAAACTCAATTTTGACCCTGGTCTGTTCTTCTAAGGAATCACCAGAAATAAGGATGTCATCAGGATAGGAAATACTGGTTTGTGTGTGTGCTGTTTTCATCCAAGGTCTGGATGTCTTATGCTGGGTTGTGGGCTATTAAGCTGTCCTTTGGCAACCAAGTGAACTGGTATTGTCTGCCTTCCTGTGTGAATGCAGTCATGGGTTGGCTCTTCTGGTTAATTGAAATAGCAAAGCACATGTCAGATAAGTTTATCACGCTGTAGTAAGTTCCAGGCCCAGTGGTGATACTGTTTATGATAGGCCTGTATCTGGGGGTGCTCCCTCAATCTTGGGAGAATGTTTAAGTTCCTATAATCTACTGTAAATCTTAGGACCTGACTGGCTTTTTAATAAGTCAGATAATAAATTCCTTTAGGAGTTTCTGGATGTTTTCTTCAAGTATGTTCTATTACATCCATTCCAAGAATGTTTCCCGAATCAGGACCTCTAAGGCATTTAGCTTTAATGGGTGGTCTGTCATCAGTTGTTAGGAAACTATGGCCCATGTCCTTGGGGTCAAGTTTCCTCCTGATCCTTCAATTAATCCATTTTTATTATTAAAGGTTTCTAACTTAGTAGAATCTCCTTGCATCATTGTGACTTGGGAACCTGTATCCAACAGGCTGGTGGTATATGTAGAATTTTTATTACAAATGGGGTTTCTATGGATATGGCCAACATAACACGGGCGAATGCCTACTTTGGCTGTCAGTGGCTTGTCTGTTAACGGGATTAGGTTTTATAAAGGGGTTAGTGTTTATGGTAAAGGAATTCGTGGGTCTATAGGTGGGTTTATTTTCTGTATAGGTCTATTTACTCTCAAACATTGGTTGTTTTCGTTTCTTTGTCACTTACATAGTTTCTGGGGTTTCTATTTTTATAATTTGTTTTAAAGAGTGGTAGTGTAAGTCTCTTTGGTCTATTTTGACTGGTGCTATTTCTATTAGCTGTAGGCCTGCTTTGCCTATATACATGGGTGTTATCTTGGTTTGTTTCCTCAGCTGCTCTTACCAAGCCAAGGAGTTGTGTGTTTCTGGTGCCTGAAACTCTATAAATAATGCTGTTCTGTCCTGTGGGGGTGCGGCTTTTAGACTCACCTTTTAATTTGTTCTCTAGCTTCCATATGCAGAGGTGAGAGTGTCCCCCCATCATGTGCAGTCCCTACTATGTGAGCTGGCCTTGGGCTGCGCTGCAGGCCTGTGCAGCTCAGGTAAGACTCTAACCACCTGAGTGGCCTCAAGGTAGAAACAGCCCACACTCTGAAAGCTGTCTGATGCTCCATTTTTACCTGGGGACTTTTGTCTTCATTTGGACTGGCTGCCTCGATGGGGTTCTGGGCTTCTCCAGCCATCAACCCTCCCAGGTATCTCTTCTGGAACAGAACCCCTAACCATTTCATGTGGCCCTTCCAGGTCTGCCTTCAAGAGAAATATGTGCATTTGTCTAGGTTAAGGCTTGGAATTAGGTTGATGCCAGCTCTCCCTCACAACCTGCTCCTGTGACTGTCCCTCTTCAGCTACCTTCCCTTGTTTGCGTTCCTGGTCGCCTTGACTTGCAGTGCCCATGCTATGTCAGTTGGCCTGGGGCTGCAGGGTGCTCTCCAAATCTGTGGAGCTCCAGCTGAACCCCGGCCCCTTGAATGGGCTCAGGATATAGGGAGCCCCCACTCTAAACATCTCTCTGAGGCTACATTTTACAATGGGTATCTTTTCTTGGACAGGAGAAGTCTTGGAATTAGACACATGCCAGGTATGGCCACTAGTTCGCTGGGACCCAGCCTCTCCCTGCAATGGCCCTGTAGGGCCAGGCTGCCAGTGACAGCTACAGTGTACATGTGCGCATGTGCTGGCTTCTCAGGTGAGGTAACCAGGGACCTCGATAAAGTCATGAAATGGGAAAGACAAGGTCACAGTGATGTGGGAAACAAAGGCAAAAGAAAAAAATTACATTTCCGCGTAACCTGCAGTCCACTGACAAATACTGCAGGCAGGCATAGTATGACATTCCTCCAGGAAACTCTCAACTAACTGTCTTAATGTTAATGCCTTGCTAGAGGGAAAAACAACCTTAGCTTGACAATAGCTAGGCCCCCAGGATCCTGTAAGTCTTCTTTAACATATGAAAATTCCTTTGGAAACTTCCTTTATCTCTACCCTCCCCAAGATACATGTTAGCAATCATCCTCCAAGCACATGGCCCACTGATAGACATCTGATGGGCCTCATGACTGAGGGTTTGCTAAACAGTAATAAGAGACCTTTTCCTAACAATAGCTAGCCCCCTCACGATCCTGGAAACCTTGTGTACAAAATACCTTGGAGGTTTGTGCTATGCGAGCCACCTCCCAACTTGAAAGTATATAATCAGCCATTCCTCATGACCCCAGTGCAGCTCTTTCTGCCCACCGATCTGGTCCCCATGTTTTGATAAAATCACCTTTTTGCACTAAAAACATCTCAAGAATTCTTTCGTGGCTGTCACCTCTGAACCCCAGCCTTCAAACCACATCAAAAGGAGTGGGCATTTGGGAGTACAAGGCATCTCTTTAATTCCAAGCCCCATCCAACTCAAATGGGCATATTACCCTGAAGGCAGGGCTGGAGGAAACTGGAATGCCTTGCCAGGGCAGGGCCTGGCAGGGTCGCTGCGCAGCCCCCAAAAGAAAGATCTGTGATCCTTGCTGCAGCCTGCACGCACATTAGCAGCAGACTCAACTGGGGACTGTCACTGATTTGAGTGGCTCCCTCAGAATAGTTATCAGAGGGTTGGGCTCCAACCAACCTGGAAACTATGCAGTCCTTTGGGGCCATGCCCAAGTTCCCTTGGCTTGGAAGGTTCCTCCTGCCCAAGTNAAGACTACTGCGCGTAAGGAGGCTTCACAATTCAGGGTCACCAGCTATCTGGAACAGGAGGGGTGGCAGATGCTGAATGACAGGGGTCGGTTTGGGAAGCAGGGTATCGCTAATCTCAAACCCTAGCCTGTGTATTTCCCCTGCAGGCACCGTTGGAGGACCCTGCGCTGCCTGGTCGGGGTAGGACAGGGCTGCCGCCTGGTGACTCCTCCAACGACAGTCACCTGGCTTCCCCGGTTTGGGAGAACCTTCTTCCAGATCGGAGTGATTTTAAGGGGGTGGGCTCACACCACCCTGGGGACTGCAGTCCTTTGGGTCCTAGTCCTAGCCCCATAGGCCTGGAGGGGCTCCTCTGCCCAAGGTTTGCTGGGGGGAGGGGGGCGGGGGAATACTGCGCATGCGCAGTTGGGCATTTCAGGGTAGCCAGCATCAACCAAGAAAAGGAGATGAAACTCTAAAATGGCATTTTATTTGGGGGTCAAATCCAGGTGAGCGGCTTTGGGTTACGAGACCAACTTTTCTATTGGCATAAGCAAAGGAAACTATTCCTGGTATGCATTAATTAACAATCCCGTGTCACACCAACAGTTTTACGGTCTAGATATCAGTGGTCCTGTTACATTTTAAAGAGCAACGGCCTGAAAAACGAGTGTCTCTTCTGTCCCAGTTCAAAGGTCTTTTGCCAGATCAAGAGTTCGTTGGCTATTTGTTTAAAAAAGGAAAACGGAGTTTTTCACCTACAGGAGTTGTATACAGTTCATTCCAGGGACGTGGACCCGGGCGGGGGTGTGCAGATGCCGGTCACAGAAGTTGGCTCTTAGAGGACAGGGGGACGCTTACTGACAAGCCCTGGCCTGCGCTGGTGTTTACCCCCCACCCAAAGGCACAGCGGGAGGGTACCGGACTGTACAGGCAGAGGGGTGAACAGGACGAGCTAAGAGGAGGAAGAGTGAGCCTATGAGGGGGCGGGGGGAGGGTTCAGCTGTAGCTGGCTTCTAACCTCAGACGCAGAGACCTGCCCCCGCTCAGCCCCACCCCCAGCGCACCACAGCTGACAGTGCACAGCGGTGTGGTGTGATCGGTGCGGTGTTGGAACCCTGGAGCTTGGGTTTGAATGTGAGCCCTCACTGAGAAAGGACTCCCGTGCCGGTTGTAGCAGCAAGGTCCCCCTGTTCTGCTGCCCGAGCAGGAAGGCAAGTGGCAGCGGCGGACCACTGCGGAGGACGGAGGATGCACACTGTGAGGCAGGGAGACTCCCCTGGACCTGGAATCAGCGGCCCCTCCCCCGCACCCACTCTGGGGCTCCCAATCACACCCAGAGAAGAGAGCCTCTGGCTCCTTTAACCTTCTCCTTTGTGTACAGAGGGGCACTTGGGCTGGCTTTTGGGGGATCCACCCTTTTCCGGCCTCTCACCTCCCGGCAACTCCTGGGGCCAGGAGCCCTCCCTGCAGGGGCCCCAAAGGGTCACCCACATCCTTCCAGTTGGAGGTCAGTTTACAGAAAGCAAGGGCTCCCCTTGGTCTCTGTTTCCCTGGGCAAGCCTGTGAGAGCTTGTCCCAGATACCAACTGAGGTAGGCAACCTCCTGTCACTGCTTCTCTCTAACCTGCGAAGTCCAAGTGTGGCCGGTAGAGGCCAGGCTTCTATACACTGCCAAAATATCTTTCAAAACTGAAGATGAGCAAGAATAGTGTGAAAAGGAAGAACTAAAACCATCTCTGCAGATGAAAAATCCCAATTAACCCACACAGGGGGGAAAAAACCTACTAGCATCAATAAACTAAGTGAAAGTCGTAGGGTAGAATATGGACAAAAATCCGTGGTGTTTCTATCCACTAGCAAAGAACACTCTGAAAAGGAAATTATGAAAACAATTCCAGTTACAAGAGCACCCAAAAGAAGAAATTATCTAGGAATAAATGTATTCAAGGAGTCCAAAGACTTGTACACTGACAACTCTACAGCATTGCTGTAGGCAGTTAAAGAAGGCCCAAAGAAGTGGAAAGGCACCCTATGTTATTGGCTTGGAGGGTTTCGTGCCACGAAGGTGACAGTACCACTCAAAGGGGTTTGCTGACTCAACACCAGTCCTAGAGAACAGGTTTTCTTCCTGTTCTAAGTGCTGTCAATTCATCGCAGTACATTTCCTTTCAGTCATGGCAGTTTTCATCTCTTACAGTCGATCTTTTTGATATGTTCCGTTTATTGACTTAATGTCTTAAGTTTACGGACTACAGTTATAATACAAGTTTGCACGTCTGCCTCTGGTGATTCTAACATCTGTGTCAGCTCTGGGTCATTTTCAAATGATTGATCTCCTCCCTTAAAAGTCATTTCCCCCCAGCTCTTTGCATACCTCAGAATCTTTTATGGAAGGCCAGACATTCTGAAGTTTACTATGTCAGTTGCTGGTTATTTTTATATCAATTTTATTATTTTTATATAAATCTCCTATGAATTTCGAGCTTCGTTCTGGGATGCCTTTAAGTTATTTGGAAACAGTTTGCTCTTTTCCGGTCTTGCTTTTATGATTTAAGTGGTCCAGGGCAGTGACCAGTTGAGGGCCAATTAGTTCCCATGACTGAGGCAAGACCTTCCTGAGGGCTCCACCCACACCCCATGAAAGATGAGGGGTTTCTTTCCCTCAGTCTCCCTGTTGGGAGCAAGCACCATTCCCAGCATTGGGCGAGTACTGGGCATTGTTCCCTCTAATCCTTTCAAATGATCCCCCCCCACAGCTGGGTAGTTGCCTTACTTGGAGGTGCTGGTCAGGACAGTTCTGCACGGTGGCCGGCCAGGCCCCCTAGACAAATCTTTCTGACTTTCCTCAGCTCTCTCCTCCCTGGCACTCTGTCCCGTGGACACCAGCTCCCTTCACCCCCCTGGACTCTCAGCTCAGTGTCCTCAACTCCATGAGGTCCACTGGGGGCCTCTTCAGTTTCCCCTCCCCCACCTTGCTTGGAAACACGCTCAAGGCAGTAAATTAGAGCAATTGCAGGGCTCACCTGTTTGTTTTCCATCCCTCAGGGATCACTGTCCTCTTTGCCTGATGTCTAATATCTTGAAAATCTGTGTTTCATCTATTTTGTCTGGTTGTGTTGTTTTGTTCCAGGCAGGGCAGGGAATCCAGCTCCTATTACTCTGTAATGGTGCGGCACCCCTATGTTAAAATCGAAGTTGGAAAATGTCGATGTAGATTCTGAATAGAGACTTTTACAGAATACAGAAAACAGCCAAAGCCAGGGTGAAAGTGTCACCAGCTAGACCCCAAGACCTGACGTTTACTGCCCACCTGCTTGTACTTACTGACCTTTGTCCTACATTTCTCCTTAAGCTCTTCTTTCCAGCTTATCTCGGATCTCAGGCAAAGGAAAGTAAAAGCTCCCTCAAAGGATAGGGACTTCCCCGACGTGACAGCCCAGACCAGTTTGAACCTAACCCCTGACTCACGCTCGCACAGATGGACCATGGAGTGACCTGTGGAATGATCGCTGACTACTTTTGCCTCATTATGACACTAAAATCTCCACCCAAGGAGGAGCCAGAGCCTCGTTTTCGTGACATACAATGTATGTATAGGCACGTTTCCTTAAGGCACATGCACGATCCTATGCCTGCCTCTACGTATGATGACAAGGTTTCCCTGTCTAAATGTCACAGGATTTTTTTCTCCTTCAGTGCCCATGGTTCTTGGTCACACCACTTCAAAGAATAAAGAGGTAGGCCGGACAGAGTGGTCGGCAGCAAAGCAAGGTTTATTGAGCGATAGTAAAGTGATGGTACGACGCACCCATGGAGAGAGGGGACCCACGAGGGTTGCCACTGGAGTTTCTAAATCTAGGGGTTTTTATGGGCTTGTTGGCAGGCTGTTGTAATCTGATGAACCCTCCCTGTGCCTGTCATCCAATCAGATTTTTGTCATCTATCTAGCATATGGGAGAGGGAGGAGGGCTCCTTCCAGGGCGGTGTAAATCCTTTTAAGGGTGGTTTCCAGTTAGGGCGGGGGGCCTTGTCCCTGACCCCCTGCCTTCCAGCTATCTTTCATCATAACCCTAAATGGAAGGAACCCATCCACCGCTGCCAGGAAGCTATTCCCCAGGATCTTCTTATTTGTTGCAAATGAAGTTTACTCTGTGCGGCAACTCCATCTGGTGCGATTTCTGACTCACCACTGAGCGAACTCATGTTGGTTTGGTTACAAAACCCTGATATGAGAAAAACCCTGAAAACTTGTATTTAAAAAGCACAGCGCTGGTTCGAAGGACAGTTTTTGCATGACTCTGTCGGGGAGCCCAGAAGCCTCATCTCCCTTGTCCGAGAGCTGGGTGGACAGGAGTTCCTGGGAAGTCTGTGGTGAAAGCTGGTCTTGTCAGTGGACAAGCCCCTTGGAAAGCATGTCAGCCTTGACCATTTCCCTCAAGGGCCCTCCAAAGGATGACTTCCAAGTGGCCTGAGGGGAAGCCTCAGCTTTCTCTGAGCTTCTGTGGGGATCCATGGCTGACACTGGGCCCAGGCTATCTTCTTCATGGGAATAGAGGGAGAAACAGCAGCTTTGCCCAATCCAGGGGCTGTGACCTGAGCACGGAAGGAGGAGCAAAGATGCCCAAACCCTCTCCCAGGCACGTCGCTGTGCTGCCCAGAAACAGACCAAGAAAGGATACTTTTTTTTTTTTTTTTGCAGAACTTTAGGTACTTTTTTTTTTTAATGATTTTTTATTATATTATGTTAGTCACCATACAGTACATCCCCGGTTTCCGATGTAAGGCTCGATGATTCATTAGTTGCATATAACACCCAGTGCACCATGCAATACGTGCCCTCCTTACAACCCATCACCGGTCTATCCCATTCCCCCACCTCCCTCCCCTCTGAGGCCCTCAGTTTGTTTCTCATAGTCCATAGTCTCTCATGCTTCATTCCCGCTTCTGATTACCCCCCCTTTCTTTATCCCTTTCTTCCCCTACCCATCTTCCTAGTTCTTATGTTCCATAGATGAGAGAAATCATATGATAGTTGTCTTTCTCTGCTTGACTTATTTCACTTAGCATTATCTCCTCCAGTGCCGTCCATTTTGCAGCAAACGTTGAGAATTCGTTCTTTCTGATAGCTGAGTAATATTCCATTGTATATATGGACCACAACTTCTTAATCCAGTCATCTGTTGAAGGGCATCTCAGCTCCTTCCACGATTTAGCTATTGTGGACATTGCTGCTATGAACATTGGGGTGCATATGGCCCTTCCCTTCACTATGTCTGTATCTTTGGGGTAAACACCCAGTAGTGCAATGGCTAGATCATAGGGTAGCTCAATTTTTAACTTTTTAACTTTTTAAGGGACCTCCACACTGTTTTCCAGAGTGGCTGTACCAACTTGCATTCCCACCAACAATGTAGGAGGGATCCCCTTTCTCTACATCCTCTCCAACAATTGTTGTCTCTTGCCTTGTCTATTTTTGCCATTCTAACTGGCGTAAGGTGGTATCTCAGTGTGGTTTTGATTTGAATTTCCCTGATGGCTAATGATTTTGAACATTTTGTCATGTGTCTGTTAGCCATTTGTATGTCTTCATTGGAAAAGTGTCTGTTCATATCTTCTGCCCATTTTTTGATTTATTTGTTTCTCGTGTATTGAGTTTGAGAAGTTCTTTGTAGATCTTGGATACCAGTCCTTTATCTGTAGTGTCATTTGCAAATATATTCTCCCATTCCGTGGGCTGCCTCTTAGTTTTTCTGACTGTTTCCTTGGCTGTGCAGAAACTTTTAATCTTGATGAAGTCCCATAAATTCATTTTATCTTTTGTTTCTCTTGCCTTTGGGGATGTGTCATGAAAAAGGTTGCTTTGGCCGATGTCGTAGAGGTTGCTGCCTATGTTCTCCTCTAGAATTTTGATGGATTCCTGTCTCACATCGAGGTCTTTCATCCATTTGGAGTTTATTTTTGTGTATGGTGTGAGATAGTGGTCAAGTTTCATTCTCTTGCATGTAGCTGTCCAATTTTCCCAGCACCATTTATTGAAGAGACTGTCTTTTTCCCACCGGATGTTTTTTCCTGCTTTATCAAATATTAGTTGCCCAAAGAGCCGAGGGTCCATTTCTGGGCTCTCTATTCTGTTCCATTGGTCTATGTGTCTGTTTTTGTGCCAGTACCATGCTGTCTTTGTGATCACAGCTTTGTAGTACAGCTCGAAATCCGGCATTGTGATGCCCCCAGCTTTGTTTTTCCTTTTCAACAGTTCCTTGGAGATTCGGGGCCTTTTCTGTTTCCATACAAATTTAAGGACTGTTTGTTCCAGTTCTTTGAAAAATGTCCTTGGTATTTTGATCGGGATAGCATTGAAAGTGTAGATTGCTCTGGGTAGCATGGACATTTTAACTATGTTAATTCTTCCGATTCATGAGCATGGAATATCTTTCCATCTTTTTATGTCTTCCTCAATGTCTTTCAAGAGTGATTTATAGTTTCTAGAATATAGGTCCTTTACGTCTCTGGTTAAGTTAATTCCAAGGTAACGTATGGTTTTTGGTGCTATTGTAAATGGGATGGATTCCCTAATTTCTCTTTCTTCGGTCTCGTTATTCGTGTATAGAAATGCAACTGATTTCTGAGCATTTATTTTGTATCCTGCCACGTTACTGAATTGCTCTATAACTTCTAATAGTTTGGGAGTGGCTTCTTTTGGGTTTTCCATATAGAGTATCATGTCATCTGCAAAGAGAGACATTTTGACTTCTTCTTTGCCAATTTGAATACCTTTGATCCCTTTTTGTCGTCTGATTGCTGTTGCAAGGACTTCTAGTACTATGTTGAATAATAGTGGCGAGAGTGGGCATCCTTGTCGTGTTCCTGATCTTAAGGGAAAGGCTTCCAGCTTTTCCCCATTGAGAATAATATTTGCAGTAGGCTTTTCATAGATGGCTTTTATGAGATTGAGAAATGTACCTTCTATTCCTACACTCTGAAGGGTTTTAATCAGGAAAGGATGCTGTATTTTGTCAAATGCTTTTTCGGCATCGATTGAGAGGATCATATGGTTCCTGAGTCTTTTCTTGTTGATATGATGTATCACGCTGATTGATTTGCGAATATTGAACCACGCTTGCATCCCAGGTATGAATCCCACTTGATCGTGATGGATAATCCTTTTAATGTACTGTTGGATTCTATTAGCAAGTATCTTGTTGAGGATTTTGGCGTCCATATTCATTAGGGAAATCGGTCTGTAATTCTCCTTTTTGAGGGGGTCTTTGCCTGGTTTGGGGATCAAGGTAATATTGGCCTCATAGAATGAGTTTGGTAGCTTTCCTTCTGTTTCTATTTTTTGAAATAGCTTTAGGAGAATAGGTATTATTTCTTCTTTGAATGTTTGGTAGAATTCCCCAGGAAAACCGTCCGGGCCTGGAGTTTTGTTATTTGGAAGGTTGTTTATCACTGACTCAATTTCTTCATAATTAATTGGCCTGTTTAAGGAATCAATTTCTTCCGGTTTCAATCTTGGTAGTTTATAGGTTTCCAGGAAGGATTCCATCTCTTCCAGATTGCTTAGTTTATTGGCATATAGCTGTTGATAAAAATTTCTAATAATCCTTCCAATTTCAATGGTGTTCGTCGTGACCTCTCCTTTTTCATTCATAATTTTAATAATCTGGGTCCTTTCTCTTTTCTTTTGGATAAGTCTTGCCAGTGGTCTGTCAATTTTATTGATTCTCTCAAAGAACCAGCTTCTAGTCCTGTTGATCTGCTCTACTGTACTTCTGGTTTCTGCTTGATTGATTTCAGCTCTAATTTTGGTCAACTGCTTCCTCGTGCGTGGATTAGGCCTGTCCCTCTGTTGCTGTTCCAGCTTCTTGAGGTGAGAATATAAAAACTGCATTTTAGATTTTTCTATTCTTTTGAGTGAGGCTTGGATGGCTATGTATTTCCCCCTTAGGACTGCCTTTGCAGTATCCCATAGGTTTTGGACTGTTGTATTTTCATTCTCATTGGTCTCCATAAATTGTTTAATTTGATTTTTGATTTCCTGGTTTATCGAGTCATTCCTGAGCAGGATGGTTCTTAGTCTCCAAGTGTTTGAGTTTCTTCCAAATTTTTCCTTGTGGTTGAGTTCCAATTTCAGAGCGTTGTGGTCTGAGAATATGCAGGGGATAATTTCAATCTTTTGGTATCGGTTGAGACCTGTTTTGTGTCCCAGAACATGGTCTATTCTTGAGAATGTTCCATGGGCATTAGAATAGAATGAGTATTCTTTGGTTCTGGGGTGTAGTGTTCTATATATATCTATGAGGTCCAACTCGTCGAGTATGGCATTCAAAGCCTTTGATTCTTTGCTTAGTTTTTGCCAGGGTGTTCTGTCTATTTCTGAGAGTGGAGTGTTGAGGTCCCCTACTATTAATGTATTTTTATTTATATGTCTCTTTATTCTGGTTAAGAGTTGGCTTGTGTATCTTGCTGCTCCCCTGTTGGGGGCATATATATTTATAATTGTCATATCCACTTGTTGAATACTTCCCTTAAGAATAATATAGTGCCCTTCTGCATCTCTAACTATAGTCTGTAGTTTAAAATCCAATTTATCTGATATGAGAATTGCTACCCCAGCTTTCTTTTGAGGTCCATTTGCGTGAAAGATGGTACTCCATCCCCTTACTCTCAGTCTGAATGCATCTTTGGGTTCGAAATGAGTCTCTTGTAGACAGCAAATGGATGGGTCATTTCTTTTTATCCAATCTGCAACCCTGTGGCGTTTTATGGGATGGTTCAAACCATTTACATTAAGACTGATTACTGAGAGATATGATTTTAATGTTGCCATGTTGCCAGTAAAGTCTTTGTTTGTATTGGCTGTGACTTTCTGTTCTGTATCACTCTTGGGGCCTTTTTACTTTTATAGAACCCCCCGTAATATCTCCTGTAGGGCTGGTTTCGTGGTTACAAAATTGGTTAGTGACTGGCGATTCTGAAATGTCTTTATTTCTCCATCAATTCTGAATGACAGCCTTGCTGGATAAAGGATCCTTGGCTGCATGTTTTTCTCTGAAAGAGCTTTAAATATGCTCCCCCAACCCTTTCTCTCATTCCAGGTCTGTGTAGACAGGTCTGACGTAATTCTGATGCTTTTGCCTTGGTACGTGAGAAATTTCTTTGCCCTGGCCGCTTTCAATACTGTATCCTTGCATCTAATATTTGCGAATTGCACTATGACGTGACGTGGCGTAGGTTTGTCGTGGTTGAGCTTGGGAGGGGTCCTCTCTGCCTCTTGGACACGAATGTTTGTTTCCCTTGCTAGATTAGGGAAGTTTTCAGCTACAATTTGTTCAAATATCTCTTCTAGACCTCTGTTTTTCTCCACCCCCTCGGGGATGCCGATGATTCTAACATTGGATCGTTTCATTGAGTCAGTAATCTCCCGTAACCTACATTCGTGGCCTGCATTTGGCTCATAGAATTTTTAATTTCTGTCAGATTCACTCTCATTTCTGTCCTTAGGGATTCTATATTCTCAGTAACCTTTTCGTTAATAGTTTTTTCAATTCTACTCATCATTTTGACCATCGTTACTCTGAATTCCATTTCTGATAATTTGGTTACATCCATATCCATTATTTCTGTGGCAGAGGCCACAGACTCACTGTCTTTTCTTTGCTGGGGGGGGCTTCTCCTTCTTGTCATTCTGATGAAGAGAGGTTGCGGGGTTGTCCAGAGCCCAAATTATTGACTGGGTCCCAGGCCGTGCCCCTTGTTTTATAGGGATCTTAGGGATGTGGGCTTCTTCTTTAAAGATTTTATTTATTTATTTATGTGGCAGCCAACCAGCGAGAGAGGGAACAGAAGCAGGGGAGTGGGAGAGGAAGAAGCAGGCTCCCAGCGGAGGAGCCCGATGAGGGACTCCTTTCCGGAACGCCGGGATCACGCCCTAAGCCGAAGGCAGGCGCTCAATGACTGCGCCACCCAGGCGCCCGGGTTGTGGGCTTCTTGATTTTTCAGCCTGCCTTCTGTGTTCTGGGGGAGGGGCCTGCCGCGCCAATACTCAGGCAACCCTGTTTGGGTAGAGTCTCCGTGTCCCCTGCGAGGGGGGATGGGGATGGGCACTCCCTGAGCCGGTATTTCCAGGCTTTTGTTCTCTGGCGGCTTTCCCTGGCGGTTTGCTGTGCCTCTTCTGAGAGTCAGAGCAGCAGCGGCCAAATTTCAGCCTCTGTCACAGAACAGAGGGATTGCGGCCCGTTCTCTACTAATGTTCTGGCCACTTTAACTCTGTTTCTGTTGGTGCTGCTCAACCCTGCAGAGTCCCGGGATGTGTGCCCCACACCCGGCGTCCCAGCCCTCACTTCCAGGGCCGGCGCGTCTCTGTCCTTTGTGTTTCTAACGCCACCAGCCACCCCCCCTGCGCTCCCGGATCTCTGGGTCTCAGTCTATGCCCGGTGAGCACACCGGGATTCCGGAGTTCCGTGAGAAGCCTGGTGGCGCGAGCTCCCGGCTCACCGGTCTCAGTCCTCTCTTTCTCGGCCCCCGTGCAGGTGGCTACCACTTCCCGTTGCCCGAACGCGGCGGGTCCCTCCTCCTTCCATTTATCTTCCGATATCTGTGCGCGGTTTCACGGCTCCCCGCTTCGTACCTCAATACTCAGCGCTGGAGATGTTCATTTGTAGAGATCCAGACGTATCTTCCTGTGTCTCAGGCTGCTTCCGTGGTTGTTTAAGCTGGTCTGGTACCTATCCAGCTCAACTCAGGGGACCGGCTGAAAAAGGGGTCCCCTACTCCTCCGCCATCTTAACTCCAAAATCCCAAGAAAGGTTTCTGCTCACAGGATCACGATGGGATGTTTGCACTCCAGGAGTGAATAGTCAGGAAAGAATTCTTCAGATGTCTTCAGTGGAATAAAAGGTGGCTTTATTAAAGCACA